>NC_133771.1:90942625-91126189 GCF_003597395.2 Chelonoidis abingdonii
TTCTCTGCTACCTTGAAAAGGCAAATGAATGCTGCTGTGTAGCACTACAGTACCACATCTGTCAGTAGCATCCAGTACACATATGGTGACAGTGACAAAAGGCAAAACGGGCTCCATGGTTACCATGCTATGGCGTCTGCCAGGGCAATCCAGAGAAAAAGGGCGTGAAATGATTGTCTTCCGTTGCTTTCACGGAGGAAGGATTGAGTGATGACATTTATCCAGAATCACCTGCAACACTGTTTTTCCTCCATCGTGCATTGTGATCTCAAGCCAGAATTCCAGTGGGCGGGGGAGACTGCGGGAACTATGGGATAGCTACCTACAGTGCAACACTCCGGAAATCGATGCTAACCTTGGTACATGGACGCACACCACCGAATTAATGTGCTTAGTGTGGCAGCGTGCACTTGACTTTATACAATCTGTTTTACAAAACCAGTTTATGTAAAATCGGAATAATCCCATAGTGTAGACATACCCTCAGATGGAAGCCTGCTCCTCAAATAAAAGACACCAAGCAAGAGTCAGATTTTTAAAGGTGTTCAGACGCCTAAAGAGTCTGAAAAACACCTAATGGGATTTCCAAAAGAGACTAGGTACTTTATCACCACTGAAATCAACAGCTGGTACCTAGGTGCTTTTGAAAATCTCACTAGGCACTTATCTGCGTCTTCAGGCACCAAAAAGCCTTGAAAAATCTGGCCCAAAACTACTCCACTGTAGTTCATAAACTGAATTATCAGCTCCATCAAAAATATTAAGTTGTTGAAAAAAGTAGACAAAGGCCAGATCCTCAGCTGGTGTAATTCAGAGTAGCTCCATGAATTTAAGTGGAATTGAGCAAACTTACACCTTCTGATTTTATATGGATGTGGTGTCCATCTACATTTTAATTACACATAAAGTTAACAGTGGCTGTTAGTTAAATTCATTTGTGATTCCCCTGTGTTATCATTTGTTTTGGTCTAGTTATGCTTTAGAAGTTTAGATTAAGGTATCTTTTTTATAACCCTCTTGTAAAGTTGTTTTGTTCCATCCACAGAGACTGGGTTAACCAGTGCTTTAACATGGTTGAGCTGCACTCCAGTTCAAAAAAGTGTTAAGTTTTGTTATTTTCATAGTGTAGACAGGGCTTAACTGTCTCCTCAGACTGCCTGTGCTCAAACATTACAAAACTGAGATGACAAACACTTAGAAAATGAAATTCAATGTCACAAATGTATTCCTTGACTAATAGACATATAGTCGTCACTAGAACACTCGTGGTGACAGATTCACTTCTACTGAAAAATTCTGATGCAGCACTTTTGTGCTTGCTGTACCTCCTCCCACTTTGTAAGAACACTGCTATCAGTTTGGCTAGTACAGAAGTGAAGCGCAAAAGGATGTTTAAAGCTAGCCACACTTTTAAGGAGTTTATTTTAAAAAAAATCAAGTTTGATTGGATGGGTGTAGATGCAATACCCCTGAAATGTGCATGATTGACAGATCTGCACTGAAATCCTCTGTTTATCTACAACAAGTACAGCCTGGCAGCAGCCACATGAGCAGTGTCCTTCCAATGTGCCCGAACCTTGATTTGAAGGGAGGCAGTAGCTGAATCTTCATAGCAATCATTGGCCAAGGGCACCAATTAATGCCAATGGTGAGTTTTGCAATGTTAATTCATAGTCCATTTGGAACTGGACTGAGACCACCATGAGCTACTGAATTGCTCCCAGATGGTATAAATCTTGCTAATTATTGATTTGAAACTGGGTACAACTAGTATAGTCCTATAGACCTTTTGCTTGTCTATATTTCTATTTCAGTGACTTTGTCACTCTTTCCATGAAGAATACAAAAAACTAAACTGTTTTCCAACCACAATCGTCCTCCCCCATTGGCAAGAGTTTGTTTATTTCTGGTGACATGAGAAGGAATCATGGTTATCAAATATTTGTGAAAGTTGAGGCAAGTCTGCTAACATCCTGGCACTTCCTGGTTCAGATTCAGTAGCAATTGCTATGTCAACATGTTCTTCTAATGCTCAGGACACCTGTGTGCTCTCTTGTATCGATTCATTAAAGGAACAGTGTTTAACAGACTCAAACAGTAGCTGTGTGCTCAGAGAACTGAATGCAAATAAGTGTGCTATTTACTAATATCTAAATCAGCGTTAACAAAAATGATGATTAAATGTCTTGACATTCCCTACTATTTTTATGTATCCTTCTTTCCACTGAAAGTCACTACCTTTCCCCTCCCATACTGCCCAGAAAATGCTTTGCAACCAAACAGCAGAATTCTAGTCCAGTTACCAGCCCCACAAGAACCCCTCTGCCAATATCTAGGCTAAAGACTCTCTTCCAATCCCACTCTTTTTCCCCATGACCCATACCCATCCAAAGCTTGCGCTCCTGCATATGCTTGCTAATCTCACCTCTGTATCACTCCCACACCCTGATCTGTTGTCTTTATCACCTCCCCAGAAAACTAAAAAGTCATGATCAGTCTCCTTCCATCCCAGCTCATTTCTGAGGAACTTTCTCATCACCATGAGAAGATCCTCTTTTGTGGGGATTGAGAGGAAATAAGGTTTGTGGATAGGTCAAGGGCCTTCTCTTCCCTTCTGTCTCAACGGCATTGGAAGGTTAGTAGGACAACTCATACGCACAGTTGGTCCCAGCAGCAATTTTTTTGGTTCCCCAAGGGACCTATATGACCAGTAATTCAAGCATTCATGTCTCTACTTTCACTGCAGCAGAACAGGAAGTGCTTCTGATATGGACAGTCTGTGCGCAGTCACTACGTTCACACATGTATAAGAATGTGAGGGAGAATGTGTGTCCCCCTGCTGCAGCAGGGAAATGACAAGAGAAGATATATTTTTAGGCAAAGAAAGTAAAAGAAAGAACAAACTTGGTGAAATGAAAGGAAGATTAAAAAACACTAAAAACAAAAACATATATTTACAACTAACCTTATTAACCATGTCCCTTCAAATACCATGAAAAAAAATGATTAAGCATCACTCTGATATTTCATTATGTGATTTAATCAAGAACAGGACCCTATTGTGCTAGGTGCAGTACAAACACATGCAAAGACACAATCCCTGTCCCTGAGAGCTTTCAATCAAAGCCTCCCCATTGAGGATAGCATCCCTATTCGGAAAAGTGTTCAGTCACTACCCGCCAGGTCGGCAGGTAGCAATCGATCTATTGGGGATCGATTTATCACCTGTAGTGATCCCTGATCGCTCTGCCATCGACTCCTGAATTCCAGCAGTGCAAGGGGCGGAAGCAAAGTTGACGGTGGAGCCGCAGCCGTCGATCCGCGCTGAAGTTGCATATCTTAGATCGATCCCCCCCAGTGTAGATCAGGCCTAAGACTTTAAGCAAGTGCTTAATGTTCAGCACATACTGAGTGCTTTCATGGATTGGGACCTGCAGATGAATAAAATTTTGAAAAGCACCTTTTTTACTTAGGCTCCTAAATCACTTTGGGGCTTTTGAAAAAAAAATTGCACTATATCTCTTGAAGTAAGGGCCAAATTCTGCTCTCAGTTATGCCTATTTGAATACAGAGTAAATCCACTCACTCGGGATTCATAGCAGCATAACTGAGAACAAAATCTGGCCCTTAGAATGGAACTTAGCTGTCTTTAGCACCGAAAGGTAGCCCACTCAAAATGTGTCATTCATTATAAAGCTATATAAGTGAACTAAAAGGAGTGTTGCTTATACCTTAGAGAAAAATATGCCTGAAATATTGTACCAGTGTGTGAACATTAGCAATGTTTTGAATAACAAATTCAATAAATGTGAAATACGTTTCAAAAACATTGTTACATCCATCCAATCCTTGTTAGAGGGAAAATGTGGGAACAGAAATCTGACATCCTGATTCTAATATGAAACCACTTCAAGACAGATATCAGCAAATATATGTGCAGTTAATCTCCCATCTAGGAAAATGAAAGCATGAGAACAAACACTAACTTCTCTCATAGACAGCTGACATTGGTGTAAATCACTTGCATATTAGTATGTTATTTTCATTTAGAATTATGTTCTAAGCTATTTATATAGTCTAGGATTCCTGCTCAAATCTATTTAACAGAAATATCCATGAGCTTTACCACTCTCCAGAAATACAGTACAATGGAATTATTCTAGTGCTGCAAAATGGCTCACTCTTGCTATACAAATCACTTCAGCAGGCACTAAATCTGACTGCAGAAGAAAAAGCTTGTGAAAAGAACTATCCTTTCAATAACTCAGGCTCACAAAGATTTATCAAATTAATGGAAGGAAGGAAGAAAAAGTGGATGAGCTTCTGGAACGAAGATAAAAATCTCTGGCTTTCACACAGTTAAAAATAAGTCAGCTGTTATTTGCAGTTATTAGGTGCCTTTGATTGATGCCCTGGAGTTCCCAGTTGTAAAGGGGAGCAGAATTTAGATGAGGAGAACAACTGGTCTCAGTTACACTAGTCACTAGTGTAAATCTGTTGAGATCAATGGAATTATCCCCAGATTTACAGCCGAGTCACATCAGTCTGCCTCTAAATGTTTGTTACAAGTCAAGGTATTTCTTTCCCACTTATTGTAACGTACGTCTGT
Source organism: Chelonoidis abingdonii (assembly GCF_003597395.2). Classification (NCBI taxonomy): domain Eukaryota; kingdom Metazoa; phylum Chordata; order Testudines; family Testudinidae; genus Chelonoidis; species Chelonoidis abingdonii. Next base: position 90,947,235 of record NC_133771.1, read on the forward strand.
AAACGGCTGCTATGCTTAAAGAGATACCGACCGACTTATTTTTTTAAAGCAGAGTGGTTGGACAGCAGAGTTTTTAAAAAAGTTTTCAATTGCATCTGTATATTTAAATGTTCCTGAAACCACCAGCTAGCTGCATGTCTCAACACTACAGTCACTTGTGGAAGGAAGACAATGGTCAAGTGCTCCACTGTACTGGCCTATCTCCACTACTCTGGGCCCTGCAGAGGTATCTCTTTAGGTATAGAGTTTGAGCTGGAGGAGGAGGAGAAGCAGGCAGGCCAAGGAGAACACTGAACTCCTCTAGCCCCGTGGAGACTCCTGGAAAGATGGGAAAGACTGGACCTTTTCTCCTGAGGTCCCCCATCCGGGTGGTATGGGGCAGCTACAGGTAAGAAGTTGGGGAGGCACAGGGGCTAGAACTGGTGGAGAGGCCCAGGACCTCTATGTCTGCCCTCTTGCAGATTCCCTAGGATTCATGCTGATCCCTAAAGATCCATAAGGCTTGGGTGTGCCTACGCTCACCTTATTCTAGGGTGAGCAGAAACTGGAGTGACTGGAAAGTCACTCAGAGGGGATCTTCATGCAGACTTCACAGCTTTGATACCCCTCCCACAGGTATTGCCATGGGAAGGGATAATCCAGGCCAAATTATGAGGAAGGATGTGGATCTGTTCTATTACAATGTCAGAGTTAGCCTCAAATGAAAATAACACCTGCTACAGAGCCTTGTCTTAACTAGGGAATTCACAATTATGTAAATACCTCTGCAAGTGACCTACTCAGTAACTTCCCCTAGGAAGACACAGGGAAGGCCCTGTCTTTCAGGAGTACAGCACAGCACATCTATAAATGAAGACTGGACATCTTTCAAAAGAGATGCATTAGCTCAACCAGAAGTATGGGTTTGATGCAGGAATCACTGGGTGAGATTCTATGGCTTGTGTCAAGCAACTAAGGGTTTGGCTACACTTGCAGCTGTACAGCGCTGGGAGTTAAAGCTGTCTTCATACAGCTGAGTAGTGAAAGTGCTGCAGTGTGGCTACACTGACAGCTACCAGCGCTGCAGTGTGGCCACATTTGCAGCAGTGTTGGGAGCGGTGCCTTATGGGCAGCTATCCCAGCATTCAAGTGGCTGCAACATGCTTTTCAAAAGAGAGGGGTGGGGCGGAGTGTGACAGGAAGCGTGGAGGAGACAGAGAGAGTGGATTTTTGGAGCTGACACTGTGTCAGCTCCCTGCCTTGCAAATTCTGACCACTTCCCCCACCCCTCTCTCATTCACTCTTAAATGCAAATAGCCTTCAGACCAGATAAGCAGCTACTCCTACAGACTCCTTCCCCCCCACCCCACCATGCTGTTTCTCTCCTCAGGCAAACACTAGCTGTGGACATTCCCTGCCTGCCTCTGCTCGAGCAAACAGTAGCTGTGTTTGTTTTTTAGATAAGCAGCTCCCAGAGCCCCGAGTTCACAACAAAACAAAGAGAGTTCTTTAGTTAAAAGCATTATGGGGAAATTCCGGAGGTCAGTTACAGTGTAGTAAGATTAATCACTGTTTACACTGGCACTCCAGCACTGCAGCACCAGCGGTGTTCTCTTTATTCCTCTCGTCCATATGGAGTACATGCAGCACTGTAGCCAGGGAGATACAGCGCTGTATGTGCCTTGCCAGTGTGGACAGCGAGTAAGTTGCAGCACTGTAAAGCCACTACCACCGCTGCAACTCTCCAGTGTAGCCCAAGGCCAAAGTGAACACAACAGTCTCTTCTGGCCCTAAATTCTATTATTTTTCATTAGGAATTTGCACAGGTGTGGCTCCTTTCTGATCATATTGTAGTGTAGATCCTTGTTGCCCAGGCTAGAAGTTCCTCACTTGCTATAACCATCTGCTCCACTTCCTTTCTGTGTTTCACTGTCTTCTATTCTCTTTGCTCCCTCCTCCTCTTCAGTTTTCATCTCCTACAGATTGATAAATTATTAACTAAACATTGTTTCATAGAGTTTAAGGCCAGATGGGACTTTTAATTAGATCCTCTAGTCTAACCTCTTGTCAGAAGGAATGAAATTTCACCCATATACCTCTATCTTTAGCTCAATAACTTTAGTTAGGGAAAAACATTTCAGTCCTCAGGAAACTAAACTCCATTCCACATGCAGAGAACAGGACCGATGCCTAAGGTCCCTGCAATGGCAGGGAATTGATTAGGTGAAATAAGCCTCGATGGTTTTAGGAGGCAATCTGTATTCCATGCTTCAGAGGAAGGTGAAAAAATCCCAAGGTCCTGGCCAATCTTACCTGAGGGGAACTTTCCTCTCGAACGCCAAATCTGTAACCTGCTTGACCCTGAACATGTGAGCAAGGCACACCAGCCAAGCACCTAATAAAGAGGATTCTAACCACTACCTCAGAGCACTGGTCCATCTTGTCCAGTGTCCCATCTCCAGCTGTTGCAAATCCCTAACGCTTGAAGGGAAGGCAACTCCTTTCCAGCAAATACATCTAGTCAATTGCATATTGGGAGAAGGAGTAAATTCTTCCTGACCCCTTCAGTTGACCAGCTGAAGCCCTGAAGCATGAGATTTAATTCCAAACACGGTCTTAACACAGCTGCAAGGAAGAGAATGAACAAGGGGATTGATAGATTAACAGATTCCAAGGCCAGAACAGCCAAGGCCACCCCAAACCATTCAACCCAACCCACTGTTCACACAGGTGATAGAATTTCTCCCAGAACCTGCATTAAAGCATATCTTTTAGAAAGCAATCTAATCTCATTTTAAAGGCTCTGAGTGATAGCTAGTCCACCACCTCCCCTGCTAAGCTGTTTCAATGTTTAATTACCCTTATGCAGAAAATTGCATCTTATTTCAAGGTTGAATTAACCTGTACCATGTAAAATAAGCGATCTCACCCTCATTAGGTTATTTTCTATTGTTTTCCTAAATAATAGCAAACATATTGGGGCATATTAAAATTTTAAATGTTTCCTATTAAAGTTTTCCATCCAGTGTGGTTTGCTCACGTTAAAGTAAGTTTATTTGTGTGGCTTGCCTCCATGGCCAGACTTTGGCTAGGTGGCCATTGGTTCATCTGCAATTTATGCTTGGTTTGAGCTACAGTGCAACATGATACAATTTATACTTGCACTGCAGGATCCTACTTCCAGTTCACAGGTTCCAGGGCACCTTGGTATATAGCAGTGGTTCTCAAACTGTGAGCTGGAACCCCAAAGTGAGTCACAACCCCATTTTAATGGAGTCATTGGGGCTGTCAACCCAAGCCAAAGCCCAAATGCTTCAGCCCTGGGTGGTGGGGCTCAGGCTACAGGCCCCCCACCTGGGGCTGAAGCCCTTGGGCTTTGGCCCCCTGCTCAGGCTTGGGCATGGGCTTGGGCTTTGCCCTACCCAGGGCAATGGGGCTTGGGCAGGCTCAGGCTTCGGTTTCCACTTCTGGGATCATGTCGTAATTTTTGTTGTCAGAAGGGGGTTGCGGTACAATGAAGTTTAAGACCCTCTGGTGTATACTATGGGCTCAATTGAGCCCCTTGGACCACTCTTACGGTACAAAGTGGACAATAGTTGGCTTAAACAGCCAGCTGTGGATTCCCCTAGTATAGGAGCCATAGCCAAACCTATGCAAGCCCTCTTCTAAATCTGTATGTACCAGGGGAACTGTAATGGAGTGGCCTGTCCCTTGAAGGGACAGAGGCCTGGAGCTGGCCAGCCTTGAACAATTAACCCTACCTGCCACATCTGGAATGGGATGTAAGGGTTTAATTAGTAGAACCAACTGGGTATGGAGGACCTGATTCTCTTATAAAAGCAGCAGGAACCTGCAGGTAAGGAATGCAGTACTCAGAGAAAGAAAATAGAGCTAGAGTGAGACTTCAGCGGAGGCCTGCCAAGACAGGAAATGGGTGCTGGGAGTGAGTAGGCACCAGCAGGAGACCCTAAGGGGTTGCATGGGAATTGACTGCTGTGAGTAAGTAGACGGCAGTCAGGGAAAAGGCCTCAGGTAAAGAAGGCCTGAGAAACCCCCCACCAGGAAGAACTGGTAGTATGGACTTGATAGGGATGTTCAGAACTTTGTTTGAAATTGATTTTGTTGTTTCAATAAATCCAGTCCAAAGGGGGTGGGGTTGCTGAACCAAAGAAGAGCTGGATTGATAGTTTGATTTAAGGAGCCCTGAACAGAGTAGAGAAACCGAGGAAGGACACCTGCAGAGCTACCTCAGGCCACAGGGAGGTGCTCCAGAGGCAGCCATCCCATTGATAGGCACAGAGCTGTTATGCACTGCACTGAACAATTCCCCACTGGTGGATGGCCCTGTGAGGGCTAGGACAGCTGAGCAGAGTGCAGAGTAGCCTAAAATCTGCTCTAATCTACATTGTGAGCCAAGCCACAAGGGACTATGTGGAGGAGAAGGGGACTGTGAGGGACCATGCTGAGAAAGAAGAGGGGCTATGAGGGATGAGAACAAATGCTGCTCCTCTACTTGTGCATTAGAGGGCTGAGATCTGTGTCTAAACTTGCACCACTTTGACCCCTATCTTCAGCATTTTGTCCAGTGTGAACAACTGGCAGACGGGCTGGGTTCAGTGATAAAACCTGAGTCACTCGGAGTCAGAGAATATTAGATTCAGTTATGACACAGCTGATCAAATACACACCTTATCTGGAGATTGGGCAACAGACGATTCAGAGGCTTTCAGCTTGTACTGCTGTGCAGCTATTTGGTGCTAACACAGGAGCTGTCAAGCAAGATGAATTAAGTCAGAATTAGATTTAGGCTCAGATTTTCAGAGCCACCTAGGAAATATGGACACCCAGTTCCCATTTATTTACTCCAAGTGCTTAGGTAGCAATGAGATCTCAGTGTCAGAGTCCTGACTGAGCTCCCCTTTGTGGATGCTCATGAGGACTAATGTCCCCAGGTCTCCCCAATAGCGTAAATCCACCTTCCCCAGATCTCCATCCTTATGGTGCTCCAGTTTACACTTTGTCCTTTCAGGACAAGTGCTGGTTGAAGCAAGTACACAGATTTTGCAGAGGGATTTCTAAACCAAACACTTTACCTCATAGACAAATCACAAGAGACACACAGCTCTGGGCAAAACAATAAATATCTGTACACAATTCCTTCTCTGGGTATGTCTGCACTGCAGTAAAAGACCTATGGAACAGCCATAGCTGGCCCAGGTCAAATGATTTAGGTTTGCAGGGCTCAGGCTACAGGGCTATAAAATTAAAGTTGAAAATGTTCAGGTCAGGCTGCAGCCTGAGCTCTGAATCCGCATGCAGGGTGAGGGTCTCCAAGCCTAGGCTCCAGCCAGAGCCCAAAGATCTACACTACTATTTTAAGCTGTGCAGCCTGAGCCCTGTGAGCCTGAATCAGCTGACTTGGGCTCTGAGACTTGGTGCAGTGGGTTTTTCAATTGCAATGTAGACATACCTTCTGAGTCGTCACCACTCTTGAGTAGCCTTTGGATTTTAGTGAGTGCTTTCAGGGGTCCCTGGACCCTACTTCTCTTTCCTTCCTCCAACACAGTCTTGCCTTGTTCTGTCTGGAGACCCAGCCACTAAGAGCAGACTTTGTCTTTTTACAACTTCCAGCCCCCTCTGGCAGGTAACCTTTTTGGTCAGCCTCAAAACTGCCATCACGTGATTCATAGTTTGGTTACCACTGTTGTGATTTTTGGACCTAAAAGTTTACCTTAAGTTCAATTGTAAAAAGAGTGTGAAAATGAATAAGCTGTTACAATAAACTATACCATCAAATGTTAATGGAACATAGGTCAAGTTATTTTCAGTAGTAAACGATACTGTTCAAGAAAACCAGACAAAAATTGAGTTAGTCTAAACAAAGAGGGCCTGCTCATATGGTTCAATGACTGTTGAAATCATTGTTGGTAAAAACAGAAGATGTGGAGCCACAAATTAATGAACCAGAATTGGTGTGGCAAATATTAGGCCTAACTGGTGGACAAAATAATGAAGGGATGAACTATGTTGCCCTCTTTTTCCCTTTTTGTGGTTCTTAAAAAGAGACTTGCATCCCTGTGACAAAGTGGGAATGTTCTTAATGTGTTGTTTGAATACTGAAGGGGGCGTATTGACCTGCACGGGAGTTTTGCTGGGACTGTCTGCATTCGAGGATGGGAGACTTTCATTGAGGGAGGATACCTGAGCACGTAACAGGAGAACCCAGGAGGGGGGTTGGAGGCCAGGTGACACCTCTGCCCGAGAAAACTGGACAAAGACAGGGGGAGGAGCCTGGGGGAGGCTGAGACAGATGGCTGGAGGGAGTTTCAGTTTGGAGCTGGCTGGGACAATGGAGGGGAGCCCAGATGGGCTCTGGCCTCCCAACGGGGCTCTGGCCTCCCTTCCCCCCCACCAAGATGGACCTAACTGAGGGGATCCTGTTGTCTGTATCTGCAAGACCTGTCTTGGACTGTGGTCCTGTCATCTAAATAAACCTTCTGTTCTACTGGCTGGCTGAGAGTCACAGTGAATCTCAGGAAGCCGGGGGTGTAGGACCTTGTCTCCCCCAACACTCCGTGACAATCCCAACTCAGCTCATCTTTCCTGACGCCAACACAGAAGGAGCAGACCAGACTGAAATACTTTCTTACTGAAAGGAAAGCCATTAGACCTTGCTTTTGTTTAAGGAACTTTGTTTTTCTTAAAAAAATCATCATATCATGATAACATCCTCTCCTCAGCCTGTCAGTGGGGATACCCAATTTCCAGCACCACAGAGACATATAAGATCCTGTTCTGTCTGCTTTCCTTTTGTATTACTTTTAAGCTTCCCCTATGCCTTCCTCCTATCCTCTCTCTCACTCTCTCAGCATTTGATCAGATTTTGAAATCAACTGTACTGCATCAGCATAGCATTGAGATGACCACAATCCTGCCCTGTCTAAGGAGAAAAGACCCAACCACATGATGTCCCTTACCAGAATGTGAAATAGGGTCCAAGCAACAGGTGTCATGGTTGACAAAGCATCCATTTGTAATGGACCCAGCCATTCCAAAAAGTGTTCCTAAAAGTCTTATTTCCCCCATCTTCTATATCCTGTTTCTCCTCCACCTTGTATCTATCTGCCTGCCTGTTAAAAACAGAAGTAAATACCCTTCATACATCAGGACTCAGTGTAAAATTAACCATTTCCTCTTCACGAAAAAGTTTGCTTAAACAAAAAAGACTGACGGTTTGCCTCCAAAAAAACCCTGACTTTAATAAGTTCTAATTAAGTTTGCAATTCCAGTTGCAGTACAAATACTTGTTTTAATTTCTTGTTCTCGCTTGTGTTTGATCAATAAACTTTCAACTTTAGAATGAATGCTTTTGGGTGTTTGCCAAGAAACTGAGTAAACCATGCCTCTGTAGAATAAAAGCCTGAACTTAAGTACCATTGTTTTAATGTTGGACAGCGAAAGAGTTTATAAACACCTCTAACTCTTTCAGACATTGAGATCAATATACCACCAGTCACCTCAAATCCAGACTGAGGCGCGGGGGGAGGGTTATTGCAGCTTTTGCCACACTTTAGCATCTTTTAACTCACTACACTGAGACCACTAGATACATTCCAGAAGGTCAGAGTCTAATACATGTGAGGGGGCAAACTCAGAGTCAAGTTACCACGAGATCAGTAGGAGCAGCTATTGCACTGGGACCACTCCTGAGCTGGGGGAATCCAATTGCATAGACAACTTCCTTTTCCTGTGCTTGGGTTAAATCAAGGCTGGGGACCAATCAGGATTCTCAGGGTTTCACCAATCAGATCCCAGAACTGGAGTCTTCTGTCAGAGTTCAGCTGGTATTGTAGCACCATTTAGCAGGTCACTGGGTGGCAGGTTGGGATTCTCTAACTCCTAAGAGTGCCATGGACCAGCATTCAAGACCTGCAGTCCCTGACACTTGGATCATCCTGCCACTAATGTTACTGCAAGTCCCTAAAGCCAGAGATGTAGGTGGCAACTTACAGGGATTTGTGGGTAAGTGAAACTATTTGAGGGAGAAACAGAATGTTATGGTATAATTAAGCAAGCTCAGAAGAAATGAGCTACTTCTTCTGATGGTGAAAGATCTCTTCTCTGATCTATGTATATAACCCCCATCAGCCTTAACAGGAGATAGAATTACAGGATTAGAGCAAAATCTTGAATTGTAGTGGTCAGAGATGGAGAAAATCTGTCACATGTATCCATCCTCCTGGAAGTAAAGGGTAGGGAGTTTTTTTGGTAATAAATTAATGCGGAAGGCAAAAGAAACAGAGGTCAAAGAAACTACACAGAAAAGCTGCACATCCAGTAATAAAAAGACTACAAACTAATAAAAACGTGAAATAAGATTATGACCCAAACCTAAAAAAATCAGGAGGTTCAAAGTTAAATTGATCAGTCCAGCCTATTTATTAACGTAAAGCGTTAGGGCAAGGGTTGGCAACCTCTAGCACATGGTTCACCAGGGTAAGCACCCTGGCGGGCTGGGCCAGTTTGTTTATCTGCCGTGTCGGCAGGTTCGGTGGACCGCAGCTCCCACTGGCCGTGGCTCGCCATCCCAGGCCAATGCGGGAGGCGGGAAGCTGCAGCCAGCACATCCCGCGCCGCTTCCTACCGCTCCCATTGGCCTGAGGCGGTGAACCACGGCCAGTGGGAGCTGTGGTCCACCGAACCGGCGGACGCGGCAGATAAACAAACTGGCCTGACCTGCCAGGGTGCTTACCCTGGCGAGCCGCATGCCAGAGGTTGCTGACCCCTGTGTTAGGGCAACCAACTCTCAGTTAAGGATGGAGAGTAACTATGGACTTGTAAAATTCTGGCTTGTGTGTCACCAGTTTAATATTACTTAAACACAGCACTTTTTCATTGTTAATTCTATCTTTATTTCCATTGAAAGTTGGATGTATATTAGTAGTAAATCTTTAATAGAACTGTGCATTTAGGCTTTCATTATAACACATTTACCATGTTTAATATGTCTTTTGATATGCATCTTTGAAACACTGGTGTCATCCATATTAATTACACAATGAACTGCAATTACTGCACTATTTTATTTCAGTCAAGCTATGACTGAATACCAAATAGAAATATGGTAAAATACAAAAATGGAAGCTGATTTTTCATTTCTTACTGGGCTTTAGGTTTTCATTTCTAAGTACAGAAAGCACACAGATTACATTCGAATAAATTGCTTTTTCCATTTTTTACATTTTAAATGAAAACTAGTTTATTCCCTGAGAGCATAATCCCAAACCCTTTGAAATCAACAGAATGACTCTCACTGACTTCAAAGGGCTTTGAAACAGGCCCTAAGGCCCAAATTCTCCCTTTCAGCACACACCCTGAGTCTTGGGTTGTGCACTGGGAACCAGCAGGAAGGATTCCTCTCCTATAAGCCATGAACTCACAGCTGTCACAGCTCAGTGATTGCAGCAGTCCTTGTGGTCCTAACATGCCCCCACACAGGGAACCATCATGGAGTCAAGCACTGCACAGGAAGAGCTTAAGCTTAATTAGCATATTTATATATTTCATACACACACACACACACACAAACTATACTGAAAGATCATTACTGATGTTGCAAAGTCAAGTTCATTCCTTGAATAGGATGACCAGACAGCAAATGTGAAAAATTGGGACAGGGGATGGGGGGGTAATAGGAGCCTATATAAGAAAAAGACCCCAAAATCAGGACAGTCCCTATAAAATCAGGACATCTGGTCACCCTATTCCTTGAAGGAAGATATTTCTCATAATGCTCAGAGGCTACTCTAAGAGGTTTTTTTTCTATTTCATGTGACAAGCTGCTTTCCATTCACCGTAGTCAATTCATAATATATATGATCTAGAAAAAGAGAACCCCTGGGATACTGTCAGGAACTCAGCTGCTTCTGGGCTTGGTTGCCTTGCTGGGCACTAAGTGACTTTGCTCCCTGATTAGATAGAAAAGCCATCAGATCACCATTTTAGCCCTTTAGCAGCAGCAGAACAGTGGCTGCTCAATGCCCGCAGATGGGCCAGACCTGCCTTCTATCCAGTGCTTGCTCTTCCCCTTGCCTGCTCCACTCCAGTCCCAGTCTCTGTATGCCTCTGAACTCCTGATTCCTAACTCCTGGTTCTGACCACTGGCTTGTCGTCAGACTACAATTCTGGCTCTGCCCTTTAGTTCTGTTCTGACTCCTGGCTCCAACCCGCATCTAACCACACCTCCATTTCTGCTCTCTGATTCTGCAACAACCAATAGGCCAGACTCCTTATCAGACCAATAGGTGCACCTCACTGCGTGACAATACCACTCCCCCAATTTTTGTGTCATATGCAAATTTTCCATGTGAATATTTCACATTTTCTTACAGGTCATTGATAAAAATGGTAAATAGCATAGGGCCAAGGCCAATCCCTGCAGGAACCCACAAGACACTTACTAGTCCCCATTTATGATTACTTTGAGTCCTAACTGCCAGGTTTTTTTCCCATTTTATGTGTGTCATGCTAATTTTATATCATTCTAGTTTTTAATCAAAGTGTTGTGTGATTCCAACTCAAAAATTTACAAAAGTCTAAGTCTATTACATCAGATGTCTTACATTTATCAACCAAACATGTAATCTCTTAAAAAAATTCTAGTTTGACAGGACCTATTCTCCATAAACCTATGTTGATTTCCATTAATTACATTACCGTCCTTTAATTCTGTATTAATCAAGTCCCGAAACATCCGCTTCTTATCTTGCCCAGGAACGATGTCAGGCTGACAAGCCTATAATTAGTCGTTATCCTGTTTACCCTTTTAAAAAAATGGCACAACATTAGCTTTCTTCCAGTCTTCTGCAACTTCCCCAGTGCTCCAAGACTTATAGAAAGTCAACATTAATGGTCCAGTGAGCTTGTCAGCCGGGTCTTTTAAAACTTTTGGATGCAAGTTATCTAGACCTCCTGATTTAAAAATATCTGTCTTCAGTGGCTTTTGTTTAACATCCTTCAGAAATACTAGTGGAATGAAAAGTTGTTATCGTCACTATATGATGAGACCATATCATCTGTTTTTCCCCAAATATGGAACAGAAATATTTGTTGAACATTTTCTGCCTTTCCATCTTTTAATGGACCAATAGCATTGTCAGTATTCTTTTTGTTCTTAATATATTTTAAGAACTCCTTTTTATTGTCCTTAATGCTGCTGGCCATCTCATTCTCCTTGTGTCCCTTTGCTTCCCTTATCAATTTCCTAGTTTCTGATTTATGTTCATTATTATCAACTTCCCCTTTCTTCTGTTTATTTTATACATAATTTTATATAGCTGCCTTCACTTCCCCACTAAACCAGGTCATATTTTTTTAGCTAATATGGCCTTCTTTCTTGATTGTGGTATTATGGATATTTGGGCATCGGATACAGTGTTTTTTAAACTATTCCCAATTATCATTCACATTTTTCTGTTTTAAATTCTTCCTCAAACCATATTTGTCCATTTACATAGGATAGAATTTAAAATCTGTCTCAGTACTGAAGTCCATCTGGGAAAGGTTTCTGTAGAACACACACCAGCTACTTCAAAGACTTGATGCCTTGAGATACTAATGTATCAGTGCCTGTGGTGGTGGTCATGGTGGGGAAATGTTTGCCTCTCACTGAGAAAAGAGAGAGAAGGAAAAAAGTGCTCCTGCGTTGTACAATGCTCCCAGAATTCTGCATTCAGTGAAGGGTTTATATAGGGTGCAATAAATAAGACCTAGGTCCACACATTCTAGTCTTTTTGGTTTCCATCTGTGGTATATGAAAGATTAGTATAAAAAGAAATATTGAACAGCTGCCTCATTTACTGAGACTTATCCCTCCTGTGCCTTTAATGAGGCAGGGGCACAATGACAAAAAACAGTACGTGCTTAAAGGCAGCTGGGACCCCCCTGTGTCCTGAATATATTTAATCACAGGAGATGATGCAACAATGCTCTGATCTCAGCAGCTGATGCCCCATTGCTGCCTCGCAGCCCCCAACTCATTCTGACATCAGACAGCAGCAGAGGCAGGTGAGCCACAGGGAAAAATTATGAGTAAAATGATCAGAAGGACAAGGGAGAGGCCTGACAAGGAGAAGAATAAAGGTAATCCCCAAAAGGGACTGTAAAAAAGAGGAGTGACCCATGAGGGAACTCCCCAAGAAGGAGTGGACTGAAAGGAAGTGGACAAATTTGTGCACATTTTCACAGACGCAGCGAAAGGCACATCGCATCCCTGACACAAAGGCCACTCAACCACCAAACTTCAAGGGCTGGCTGCACAACATGGAAACACTAGAGTCTCTCAGCTAAATGGTTGTTAGAATTTTGTTAACATTTTTTGTCTCTAATTTATTTCTTGGAAATGGCTTAACCATTTCAGCTTAAACCTTCAAAACAAGTCTGCCTGAGGCAGATGCCTGGCATGGAGAATTTCTTCCCAATCTGAACCATTCAGGCTAGGTTACAAGCAACTAAAAACAAGGTGTTATAAATGGAAGTGTTGGACAACCTTAATTAATGGCCACCAGCTCTCCCTATAATACACACGCACACAAGGCCCTACCACTGAATTTACAAAACTCCATTGCAGAAAAGAGCCCTGATGCATTGTTCAGTTCTATGGGCTTAAACTATATGGAGTAAAAATTGTGACATTTAGTCAAAAAAGGGAGAGAATAATACTGTGACAGACTGATAATATCTTAAAGACACAAACATAAGTGTAAACTAAACAGATTTTGTAATAATCAAGTGCTCACACAGTTAGATTGCAAAGATCCAAGGGAACAGCATACGCATATATAATATGAGATGTAGTTGCATCAACCGGGTTAAAAAGTCCATGGGGTAATTGAGGCTGTGTCTGCACTGAGCTTTTTAACCAAAGATTTCACATTATTTCTACTCCCAATTAAGCACCAACTACTGTATCCCGGGGTAGACTGGCTGCCAATATTTTCCCCACTGTGCTCCCTAACCCTGCTCAGAGAAAATCCACTTAGCACATATGTGAAAATGCCAGTGGCTCTTCCACTGTTCCTACCACTGATGGAGCTCAACCAGTGGTAATAGCCTTAAAAAAAATCGCCAGTCTAGTCTAGACAAAGCTTTAGACACATAAACCTGGTTGTGAGGGAGTGTTGAAATAAGGGCTATGGTTGGAGAAGTCTAAAGAGCTGAAAAGAAATGCAGATTAGCTTTACAGAAGAGACCATTTAGAATGCACTGCAAGAGAGAAATGTACCAAAAAGAAAAACGTGAAGAAACTGTTATGCATCTCCAGGGCAGCCTGAGAGAATGTTTGTTCACATAAGGATCTATGTAAAAAGAGTAGAATATTATCACAGGGGATTTTAACAGCCTAGACATAGCTAGAATTAGAGAGGGGATATGATCAAATAAGGGTGCATCCCTCTGAATATAATATGAGATTGTTTCCCTTGAATATTGTGCAAGCATCACAATCAGAATCTATTCTGGACGGAGTCCTAGGAAATAATCCAGATGCAATAAATCAGATAGAAGTGGCTGAATATCCAGGGAGTTGCTATCATAAGATGATGGTATTTGAAAGACTCACTCTGGAGGTTGATGCAAAAGATAACAGAAAAAAATATTAGAGTTAAAAAGAAAGTCTTTGAACAGTAAAAAGGAACTCTTCCAGCCAGGCTTGCAATGAAAGGGGACTTATCTCAGACAAAAGGAACAATCAATATTCAAACGATATTGTTCACTGCTTTCCAGCAGAATCTCACATGTAGTACCTGCTGCAGGGGTAACTCGCAAGTGATCATTTTACAGTCCCTCTATAGGGTTAAACGCAACTGAAGATACCATGAGAGATAGTTCTGCTGTTGGGCTTTTGAAATTACAGAGATGAAGAATATTATCCAACATTGTCCTTGAACAAGTCTCCAGGACCTGACAACTTCTCATTAGAACTCAGCCATAAAGGCTGTACTTTGAGAAGGGTTGAATTTCTGAGTTCTCAGGAGACAAACAACTACGTTAGTCATATATAATTCATTTACATAAGAAGGTCCTTGTGTTATATGTTTTATATCACTTCTTATTGTTGGCAATAAAATCCTCATCAAAATTTTGGCGAGCAAATAGGAAAATGTTGTGTCAGACTCCATTAATACAGATCAGTCTGGTTTGCTCTACATAAACCAGAAGATTATCTTCTTCATGCAAATGGTGGGGTTTTTTACCTCTGTATACAGCACTGGTAAGACTGATACTGGAATACAGCGTACAGGTCTGGCATTCACATTTAAGAAAAGATGTTGAAAAACTAGAAGGTGGAGAAAATAGCCATAAAAAGTGATGAGAGCTGGAGAAAATGCCTTACAGTGAGAAAACAGTAAAGAGCCCAATCTGTTTAATTTATCAAAATGAAAATTGAGAGGTAACTTGATGGCAGTACCTTCTTGGGGAGAATATAATGAGTGCTAAAGTGTGCTCTAATCTAGCTGAGAAAGGCATAAAAACAAATGGTTGGAAGCTGTACCCATACAAATTCAAATTGGAAACAGCAAGGGTGCTTAACCGTTGGCACTGTGACGAGGGAAGCCGGGGCTCAACCCTCCCTGTGGAGGAGGGGAGCCACACCGGCCTCGTCCTGTTCTCACCGGGTCCTATCCCCCGGGTCCACGGTCCACTGTCTGGGCGTTCGGTCCCTGTGGAGTGGACTGGGACACGGCAAAGTCAGTGGGGCCCTGCCTTGGACGTGCACGCTCAACACAGTGCACTAGTGTCTCTGGCCCGTGGGACAGGGTAAGCAAGCGATAAGTCATCGGGAAGAGCTCTGGCTCCCTGGGCGTGCGAGCATACCGACAGCAGGGGCTCTGGCTCCTTGGGGCAAGCCCGAGCACACACAGTCAGGGGCTCGGCCCTTGGGCATGCCGATGACACACAGTCAGGGGCCTGCTCCCTTGGGCATGGCCGGAAGCAACACACCAGCAGTGGGGCCTGCCCGCTGTGGGCATGGCCGAGCAACAACAATTAGAGCTTGGGGTGCGAAGGGGATACTGCCACACCGGTCTACGTGCAGGTGGGAACGGCAGGCCCAACTCTACTTCCTGCGCTCAGCTCGGGCCTCTATGTAAGCTGGCCAGTGCCGGCTAGTGGCAGTCAGGGGGACCACCAAAACACACTTGTACGGAGGGGATCGGTGGGATCTAACCGAAACCTCACTGGACAGCGCGGTCAGTGGGATCCTGACGCCACAGCCCGGTCATTCGGCTCTGGGCGTTTCTGCGGCCTTGACGTGTGTCAGCGCCCTCCGCGGCTAGCTTTCCATTTCCCCTTCGCGCGACCTTACCTGGTCCGCCGGTGTTCGACTCGTCATGGGCTCTCTCCAGTCCGGTAGGGGGTATCTCGGTAGTACTCTGGTCGGTAGCTGGGCAGGGTCTTGGTCGGGAGGCTCCCTCAGGCCGTAGGTGGGGCTGGGAGCGGTGTAGTTTCCGTGCAGCTCAGGGTTGTTGGTTGCTGCGGGTCGGTTCGGCAGAGCTGCCTGTCCCGGCTCGGAGCTCGGTCAGGCCTCCCATGCGGACGCAGGGTCGTTCAGCACGTCTGCTCTCGCTCGGCTGCTGCTGAGCTCCAACTGAAGGCCGGCGCCTGGCTTTTATACGTCGGGGTCGCGCTGACGCGACTTGAGGGCGGTTTCTGCCGGAGTTCCGCCCTGTGGGAAGTGGACGGGGCTCAACCCTCCTGTGGAGACGGGGGGCCAACCCCCTCGCTACAGCACAAACTACTGTCGAACGTAAGGCCTTGGCTTACACTTGGTGCTATTACAGCGGCTGCAACTTTCTCGCTCAGCGGGTGTGAAAAAAACACCTTCCTGAGCATGGGCAAGACTATAGCGCTGTAAAAGCCCGAGTGTACACAGTGCCGCAGCGCGGGCTGCGCAGCGCTGCACGCTAATCCCCCCATGAAGGGAGGTGGAGTACGTGCGGTGCTGGGAGAAGTCTCTTCCAGCGCTGGGCGCTCCCCGACCCACACTCACACTGTCAACGTGCTCCGCCGCCTTGGTCAGCCGCTTCCGCTGCGAAGCACTTTGAAGTTTTGAGTGTAGCCAAGCCAAAGTTCTCCTCTCTACTGTTGGTGAGTCCTGCACTTATTGCAGATGTTGCTCACGCTCAGTGATTTTCCCACACTCTGTGGGTCAAGCTTCTTCTGTGTCTGATCCAAGGAGTTGGGAAGTTTTGGGGAAAGAACCAGGCCCACCCTCTACTACCTGGGTTCCAGGCCAGGGTCCTTGTGAATTGCAGTCTGTCTATTAGTGCCTCCTGTTAACAGCTGCATGACAGCTACAACTTCCTTGGGCTACCTTCCCTATGGCCGTCCTGCCAAACGACTCTTCTTCTCCTCACCTACGGGGCGTTCCTCCCAGGTGTCCTGATAAACTTGTACTCCCTTGAGTCTCCACACAGCACTCCCACTCACTACCCACTCCCACTCCACTCCCACTCCCACCTCCTGCACCTTTTGCTCCAGCTCCTCACACAACTTCCTCTGCGCACTGGTCCCTTTGCCTGACTGGAGAGCTCCTTTGTAAAAAAAGGCCGAAAAAAAAAAAAAAAAAAAAAAAACGGTGGCCCTGATTAGGCCTGCCTTGATTTGGCTGCAGGGGTTGTCTATCAGCCTGTCTGCTTAATTTGGTTCTAGCAGGGTTCCTGATTACTCTATGTCAAGCACCTGCTCGAGTCACTCAGGGAAATAGGAACCTGCTTCTCCTGTGGGCAGCAGTTGTATCTCCTTGTGATTCCTTTGCCTGTAGGGGAAGGGGGAGAGGGTTCTGTTGCGCGCTGCTGTTCCTGTTCCTGTTCCTGCTCCTCCCTTGGCTGGGTCAGATCACCACACTTCAATCCCCACCTCGCCTGCTTCTGCTATCCCCCTCTCGTTGGCCTGGGCTTGCTGATCCTCTCACCCCCGCCCCTGACTTATGCTTGCCATTGCTCTACCTACAGCACCTGGGGGGGAGGAGGAGGCGTGTGGAGGGTCGGCTTCCCAGAGAAGGAGGGGAATTGAAGGGGCCTAAAGCGCTTGTTGCTGAGGACAACCACCATCTGGATGCAGGGTTCCCTCCTGCCTGGACATCTGTACCAGGACCACCACGCACCTGAGAGCTTGGAATGAGGACTCACGTGTGGTGTTTGCTTGGGGAGCTGTTGGAGCCTCCGTAGGAAAAAGGAGGAGTGGAGGAGAGGACACACTGCTGCTGTTGGGACATCTCCACGTGAAGACACTGGGAGGGGGCTTTTCTGGACTGAGTCTTTTTCGAACTGTGCAAACGTTGTGGTGGGGGTTGGCTGTGTTTGTTGGAAATCACACCAAGAGGTGTAGTAGTGGAGCCTGCCCCAGGTCCATCATGTCCACCTTCGCCCCCACCACACATTTTGCCCCACTTTCACCAATAACCCGCTGGCCTGTTTGCCTTCTGCTTCGGGCCTCTTAGCCTCTGGACGGTGAGCTGCTCGCACTGCTGCATCACCGCGCACTGCTTCCATCATTTTGGCCTGCCGCACAGCGAGCCGCCTATCCCACTTGGACTTTTTTGCATCAACCGTGCTCGCCATGCGCGCACCCCCCCTGCCCCCTCTCCCTGGTCTGACTGCCCTTTTCCATTTGCCGATCATTTGGTCCGCCACACCTATATATCTCTTCTGTGCCCTGATAGTTCTGCTCCAAGCCTGCCAGCTGCCCTGTGTGTACTCCTAGCCTAAGGTAGACCCATTACTACTACACCATGCTCCACTCCAGCTCGCCCTTTCCCTCTCCCCAACCTTGTGGCTGCCCCGAGCCCAGTGAATTTGGTCCTTAACCCTCGTGCGCCTAGCGCCCCCACCATCCATGCCTCATTGGTGCCCTTTCCCCACTTTGGTATTCCCTTTAGTTCACTGACCCCCCCTTTGAACCATTGTCCCCTCTGAGCCCCGAGTAGCAAACTAGCGTGAGCGGAGCTCCCACTCTGCGTCGGTGCCTGGAACACCCTCCACCTCTCGGTCCTTGCGTCTGCTCCCACGACCCCTTTAGCCTTCCCCATTCTGTGCCTCAATTCACCTGTCTTGCAGACCTAAGCAGGGTAGGGGGGTGTCGCCATCCTATCCCTATCCCTTCCCACTTGCGTTTGTCCCCTCCCCGCTCTCAGTTACCGGTGGGGGTAAGGTCGGGCGGAGAGCCCCCTCCGGTGCTCCACACCGCCCCTTCCTTCCTGCCCCAGTGCTCTCTGCTGCCGCTAGCCTCTACTCTCGACGCGCGCTGCTGATGCCACCTATGGCCGCCCCTGTGGGCACCGAGGCGCGCGTGAGTAACTGGAGCGACGCATCCGCCCTCGCTCCCCAGCGATCCTTCACCCTCCTCCTGCAATCTTGGGGGCAGCCTCCCCAGCGGTGGAAAGGGTCAGGATGGGAAGCAAGCGCGTAAGGGGCCCTACTCACGCAAAGGCGCAGTCCCCGTCCCATGGCGGAAGACTGCCTCTCTGCTGGCTGCGGCATCTCTTCCGCTATTTCCCTCCACCTAGCTCTGCGGGTGTCCCTCTTTTTCTGATTTGGGGGGAGCCTCCCCGGCCGGTGGGAAAGGTCAGGATGGGAAGAAGGGTAAGGGCCCCACTAGAAAGGCCAGTCCCTCCATGGCGGAGACTGCCCTCGCTGCTGCGGCATCCCTTCCCGCTATTCCCTCCACCAGCTCTGCGGGTGTCCCTTCCTCGACCCCCAGGGCATACGCCCAGGTGGCGGCGGCCCCCCCGCCTGCCACTGCTCCTCCGACCGCTGCTTCTGCTCCCATCTACAGCGGCCGGGGCCCCTTTCCCACCTTGACCAGGAATTACGGCGTCCGTTGCCTCCTGGTGCCCGCCTCGCCCCACCTGGAGAACTACGTGTGGGCGTTGGCGAGGGTAGTGGGGCCCACGGCCATCATGGCGGCCTCCAAAATGTACAGGAAGGTGGTCTTCTTCCTGGCATCGGAGGCTGCCGCCCAGGAGGCAGTAGAGACGGGCCTGGCAGTGGGGGGCGTGTTCGTCCCTCTGGAGCCGCTGGAAGACCCGGGGGTCCGCTTAATCCTGACCTCTGTCCCTCCCTTCCTGCCCAATGCCGCCCTGTTCCCTGCCCTTTCTGCCCTGGGGCGCCCCATCTCCATCATCAGCCCTCTCCCCTTGGGCTGCAAGGACCCCGCCCTCCGTCACGTCTTCTCGTTCCGCCGGCAAGTGCAGCTTCAACTGCTGCCAGCGGCGCGTGGCAAGGAGGCGCTCGAGGGGTCCTTTCTGGTCCCCTACCAGGGAGCCCACTACCAGGTGCATTATTCAACAGGGGAGGCCCGGTGCTACCTCTGCTGGGTGATGGGGCATGTCCGGAGGGATTGCCCCTTGGCCCAGCATGGAGGAGCGTCCGGGACCCCCGAGCCCCAGCACAGTGCCAGCCGTGTCATCACCGGTACCCCTGGCTGCCCGGCACCCGAAGCTGCCCCTCCTCCTCCTTCTCGGTCCCCCACTGTGGAGGAGGGTGTGGCACGGATACTGCCAGACGTAGGAGAGGGCTTGCCCCAGGGGGAATCCTCTCTCGCTTCTGCTGTCCCACCACTGCCTCTCCGAGTCCCTGAGCCATTGCCCTTACCCCTCAAACCCGACCTCTGTTGGCCAGCCCCTGGATGATGCCATGGAGGGCTGGTCCTTAGTGCAGGGGAAGCGGGGCAAGCGGAAGGCTCGAGCCTCCTTACATCCTTCGGATTCAGAGGCCCCCCGGAAGAGCAGGAAGGGGGGCACCGGTGACGAGCCTTCCGCCTTGCCCCCTGATGACTCCTATTCTGTGGTGCCGGCTGGGGACATCGTGGCAGCACCGGAAGGTAATGCTGCCCCTCCTCCGGTGTCTCTCCCCTTAGAAGCCCCCACGGGAGCCTCTCTCGCCCCCTTCCCACTCGAAGCCTCTGCGAGCGCCGACGTGGGTACCGCCTCGGGTGCTGGTGGGGAGGGCCCTGGGGTGGTGAATGGTGATCTCCCTTCTATCTACGAGGAGATCGAGGCCCCGGGTCTGACCCCGGTCACACAGGGGGAGGACGACCCTCTGCTGGCGGGCCTCGATCTGGGTGACCTCATCCCAGTCCCCCTGTCCCCGAGTTCCCTTCCCCTAACTGCTGCTTCTGCTCCCGCCTCTGAGGGTCCCCTGGATTCTTCCATCAACCCGTCTGCGGGTGGCACCCTGTTGATGGCCGCCGAGCCCATTGGGGTGATGGCCAGTGCCCAGCTGCCGAGACCCGGTTCCCAGGGTGTGTCTCTCTTGGGTGTGGAGGACCCACCCTCCTTCCTAGGCGGGGACCCCATTGACGAACATCTGTCTTTGGATGCCAAGGCTGCCGCACGTGCCACAGTGGCTGAGCCCGGCATCGTTAGGGGTCCCCTTCCTACTTCCCAGATCCCTGAGCCTGGCCAGGAGGAGCCACTGTCCAGTGGCTCACCTATAGGGGCTCAGGATCCTGCCTCTACCCCCTTCCCAGATTCTCTCCCTGATCCCCGTCCTACTCCTGTTGGCCCTGTCCTTGTCCCCCCCACCTCCTGTGATGCCAGTGCCGCCCCTGGGAATACCCCCCAGAGAGTGCTCACTGTAAGTTTTCCTTGTTCCGACCCACCGGGCTGCTGTTCTCGCTTCGCCACCCCTTATGAATCCGGGGAGCGGGGCGAGTCTCGTGCATCAGCCACAACACCACGTCGGGGGTCGCCCCCTGCCTGCCCGCCTCGGTGGCCACGGGCTGTGAGGGGGCCCCACGGGGGACAGTTTGTCAATAGGCCCCGCCCCCCCATGCGCTGAGGGAGGAGCTGCGGGAGTTCGCTCGAGGACCGTCCGTGGCTCCGTAAGCAAAGTCACTTGCCCTCCGCTAGTGGGGGGATTTCATCAGATCCCTTCGGGTCCGTGAGGGCCCTATGGGGGGTGGGGATAGGGGTAGAGGACTGGGAAGAGGCTTGCCGCGGCCTACCGGGGTCCGCCTCTTCCATGATTTTTACTCACCCTATGGGGTAGGTCACGGATGGCGCGCGCCTGCCACCGGGGCATGTCCTGCCGGATAGGATCCCCAGCCCTCCTCTGGCCCGCATCACTCTTTGCCACTTTAAACACCCGGGCTAGCTGATGTTCCTGCAGAGCCAAGTGCCTCGCTTCCCCGGGAGGGGGGTACTCTGTGGTTTTCTGCAGGAGACCCAAATACGGATCCAGCCGCTGAAGCTAGCGGATGGCTTGGAGTGGGGGAACGGGCCAAATTTGCCACTTCTCGTTGCGTGGCTGGAAGTGGACGCCTGTTCTCCCCGACCTATCGTCCGAGCTGCAGAGGTCTCCTGAGGCTGTGCCGGGCTGCCTCGCACCTCGGTCCGCTATGGAGGGGCTTGTGGTTCATCTCGTCAATAGTGATGCCCTGACATCGGGCCCAGAGAGGTGCTTTTGTTATTCAACCATGTGTCACCTCTCGCTACCCTGGACTCCTCGTGATGCCTGGCAGGGTACTTTAAACACCACCCTCGAGAAAACAGGGACCTGGTCGGACCTGGAGCAATGCCCAGCCTCCGCGGACGTCCTCCGGGAGATCGTCAAACGCCATTCCCTGGTGGACATCTGGCGCGACCACCACCCGGACGACGTCTCGATGTTCACCTTCGTCCAGGTGAAGGCCCATCGGTCGCACCACTCCCGGCTGGACCGTATTTACCTGTCACGTCTCCATCTTTCACAAGCCCACTCCTCCAGCGTTCAGCCAGCTCCCTTTTCAGATCATCACCTTGCCACCGTGACGGCCTCTCTCTGCGTGGAGAGGCTGGGGCCAGCCTATTGGCACTTTAATAATAGTTTGCTGGAGGATGCGGGCTTCGTGGCATCCTTCCGGGAGTTCTGGCTGGCCTGGCGAGGGCAGAGGCATGCCTTTCCCTCGGCGCGGCAGTGGTGGGACCTGGGGAAGTTGTGCGCCCGGCTCTTCTGCTGTGACTATACCCGGGGCGCCCGCCAGCGGAGGGATGCGGCGATAGAGCAGTTGGAACAGAAGGTCTTAGAGCTGGAGAGGCATCTGGCTGCTAGCCCCGAGGATCCATCGCTCTGTGGAGCATGCCGGGAGAAGCGGGAGGAGCTCCTGGCCCTCGAAGACCATCGGGCCCGGGATGCTTTTGTTCGATCCCGCATTCACCGCCTTCGGGAGATGGATCGCAGCTCCCACTTCTTCTACGCCCTGGAGAAAAGGAGGGGGGCCAAGAAGTATGTCACCTGCCTCCTGGTGGAGGATGGCACTCCCCTCACGGATCCGGCAGAGATGTGCGAGAGGACCAGGGCCTTCTATGCGACTCTTTTCTCCCCGGATCTGACCGATCCTAACGCTTGCAGAGTGCTATGGGATGGACTCCCGACGGTCAGCACGGGTGACCGGGACTGGCTAGAGTTGCCTCTCATTCTGGCCGAGTTCTCGGACGCCCTCCGTCGCATGCCCACCAATAAATCTCCGGGCATGGACGGGCTGACCATGGAGTTCTACCGCATGTTCTGGGACATCCTCGGCCCAGACCTGGTCACCGTCTGGGCCGAGTCTTTGCAGAGCGGGGTCCTCCCTCTCTCGTGCAGGTGAGCTGTGCTCGCCTTATTGCCAAAGAGGGGAGACCTCTGCGACTTACGGAATTGGCGTCCTGTCTCGCTCCTCAGCATGGACTACAAAATCGTTGCGAAGGCCATCTCAATGCGGCTAGGGTCCGTGCTGGTGGACGTGGTCCATCCAGACCAGACCTACACCGTCCCAGGCTGCACAATCTTTGATAAATTGTATCTGGTCTGGGACCTTCTGGAATTAGGGTGTAGCGGTGGTCTGTCATTCGCCCTCTTGTCCCTGGATCAGGAGAAGGCATTTGACAGGGTGGATCATGGGTATCTTCTGAGCACTCTGCAAGTGTTCAGCTTCGGACCCTGGTTTGTGGGTTTTCTCCGGGTGCTGTACACTTCTGTGGAGTGTCTGGTCAGGCTCAACTGGACCCTGACCAAGCCGGTCAGCTTTGGATGGGGAGTACGGCAGGGGTGCCCCCTCTCGGGCCAGCTGTACCCTCTGGCGATCGAGCCCTTCCTCTGTCTCCTCTGCAGGAGGTTGATGGAGTTGGAGCTGTGGCTGGTCCTGTCGGCGTACGCTGAGGATGTGCTCCTCATGGTCTAGGACCCGGGCGACTTGGCGCAGGTACAGTCTTGCCAGGCTGTGTTCTCGGCGGCCTCCTCCACCTGGGTCAACTGGGTCAAGAGCTCTGGCCTGGTGGTCGGGGATGGGTGGCAGGCGAGCTCCCTCCCACCCACACTTCAGGCCATCCGGTGCAGCATGGGTCCACTGCTCTATCTTGGTGTTTACCTTTCTGCCACGCATCCGTCTCCGCCGAAGAACTGGCACGGTTTGGAAGGTAGGGTGACTGAGTGGCTCCGGAAATGGGCGGGACTACTCCAATGCCTCTCCCTTTGAGAGAGGGCGCTGGTGCTCAAACAACTGGTCCTGTCCATGCTCTGGTACCGGCTCAACACCCTGGCCCCGGCCCCGGGTTTCCTGGCCAACCTCCGGACGACGATTCTGGAGTTCTTTTGGCCAGGGAAGCACTGGGTCTCTGCAGGGGTCCTCCACCTGCCCCTGGAGGAGGGAGGACAAGGCCTGAAATGCCTACACATTCAGGTCCATGTCTTCCGCCTCCAGGCCCTGCAGAGGCTCCTGTATGGTGCAGGTAGTCCGGGGTGGAGTGTATTGGCGCACGCCTTCCTCCGCCACTTCTGAGGGCTCCGATACTACCGGCAGCTCTTTTTCCTCCACCCGAGAGGTCTTCCGCGAGACCTCTCCAGGCTGCCGGTCTTCTACCAAGACCTCCTCCTGACCTGGAAGCTTTTTTCAACGACCAAGTCCATGGTGGCCACCATGGGGGCCAATCTCCTCGCGGAGCCCCTGCTACACAATCCCCAGCTTCGGGTGCAGATGGCGGAGTCCCCTGTGGTGCGCCAAAGGCTGGTCTTGGCAGGAGTCACCAGGGTCGGAGACCTCCTGGACTACGACCAGGGAGACTGGCTGGATTCCCCGCAGCTCGCTCAGTGCATGGGGCTCTCCAGATCTCGTGCTCCCCAGCGCGTACTTCAGGAGGTGAAGGCCACTTTACTGCCTGCTGCTCAGGCTTACCTTGACCAGGTCCTGCGAGAGGGCATGCCCTGCCCTCCCTCCACCCCAGGCCCTGTGGATATTTTTATCGGGCCCCTGCTCTGTGGACCCAATTGGCCCCCTCACCCTTTTACTGTGAGTCGGCTGCATGATCTGCAGTCGGTTCTGTTCCAGGCCGCGCCATGGAAACACCTGTACACGCTTGTGCTCCACGCTCTTCACTACCTCACCCTCGCATCCCACCCTGATACCAAAAGGCGGGACCTCCTGCCACCTCTCGAGGGTGAGAGGCACCAGTGGACCAGTTTATACTCTGACCTGGTCCCGAGGTCTGCCGGGGATGTCAGTTGGTGGCTCGTTCACAGAGCCGTGAGCACGGGCGTGTACTTGGTGCGGTTCACCCGTCCCTAACACCTGCCCTTTCTGTGGCATGAAAGAGACCCTGGTGCACATTTATTTAGAGTGCACCAGATTGCAGCCCCTGTTCCAGCTCCTCTTGAACCTTTTATTGCATTTTTGGTTGCACTTTTCCCCTCACCTATTTATCTACACACTCCCCATCTGTGTTCCCACAAAGACGCGGGATCTCCTTGTCAACCTCCTCTTGGCCCTGGCCAAACTAACCATCCACAAAACCAAGGAGAGGAGGTTGGCCGACAGGATTTCCTGCGACTGTGGGGTTTATTTCTGCTCCTCCGTCCGTTCACGCATTCGGGCAGAGTTCCTCTGGGTGGCGTCCACTGGCTCCCTTGATGCTTTCGAGGAGCAGTGGGCATTGTCTGAGGTTCTCTGCTCAGTGTCCCCATCAGGTTCCCTTCATTTAGCCCTATGACCTCACTCCCGATCCTGTTTTTTCATTAGTTGTCCCCCATACTTATTTGGTGTCACGGACCTGTGGATCCTCTCTTTAGGCTGGGGGGAGGTCCTTTAGAAGTGGGTGGGCTTCACCCGCCCATCTCCTGGATACCAATAGGACCAGACTCTTGTACCCCACTGGTTTGGGTCTGTCACACTACCAAGGGACATGGTGGACTCTCCACCCCTTGAAGTCTTCAGATCAAGACTGGATACCTTTCTGGATTATATGCTTTCGTCAAACACAAGTTATGACTTATGAGGAGTGGCTGAGGGAACTGGGCTTATTTAGTCTGCAGAAGAAAAGAGTGACAGAGGATTTGATAGCTGCCTTCAACTATCTAAAGGGGGATTGAGCTAGGCTGTTCTCAGTCGTGGCAGATGACAGAACAAGGAGCAATGGTCTCAAGTTGCAGTGGGGAGGTCTAGGTTGGATATTAGGAAAAACTATTTCACTAGGAGGGTGGTGAAGCACTGGAATGGGTTACCTAGGGAAGTAGTGGAATCTCCATCCTTAGAGGTTTTTAAGGCTGGCTTGATGATTTAGTTAGGGTTGGTCCTGCTTTCAGCAGGGGATTGAACTAGATGGCCTCCTGAGGTCTCTTCCCACCCTAATCTTCTATGATTACCATGTTCATTACAGGGGTATCTGGATGAAATGTAATGGCCTGTGATATACAGGAGTTCAGACTGGATGATCTCTTCTGGCCTTAAATTCTGTGAATTTATGATAGTGTAAGCTGCAAGGGTATGGGCAGCCTACCTAGCGGTTGGAGCTGAACCTTGTTTAGCAGTTGTGGTGGCAGTTTGGAGTAGTGGTGGGCAGGACCAGATTTACACTTTACGCACTCCTAGGAGCAGCATCTTCGGTGCCTGCCCCCTCCCCCGCCTACAGCTGACATTTGTGTTTTCTGTAAAAAAATTAAACAAAAAGAAATATAAATGATAATTTAAATATTTATTTAATAATAAAAAATACATGTAATTAAAACAATCACATAAGTCCACTCCTGGTTTCAGCCCTGTGCGGGGGGTGCTGACACTCAAGGCTTCAGCCCCACAGCCCTGTTCCCACCTTCAGCCTGTGGGGGGCGCTGGAGCTCAGGGCTTTAGCTTCAAGAGGAATTCTGGTTTCAGCCCCAGCGTTCCCCCTATAGCTAGAGCCCCAAGGCCTAGAACCCCACCCCCGAAACTAGGAGTGCAGCTGTGGGGAGCCCCAAGCTCCAGCGACCCACACAGAGCTCAATCCGGGAACGAAGCTGCACTCCCCCCCAGGTCTAAAACGCTGAGCCCTGGTGCTCCTGCAGGGCAGAAGCCCTGAGCCCTCTGCCTGGAGCCCCGGCACCCTGAGAGTCAGAAGCTCCAACTCTTACACACATACACACACCTAGAGCCCTGACCCTCCCCTGCAGCTGCAGCCCCAACCCCTCATGTGGCTGAAGTCTGTAATCTTTCCTTCAGAGTTATGAAACATTTCAGAGTTATGGACAACCTCCACTCCCGAGGTGTCCGTAACTCTGAGGTTCTATTGTATTAACTTTTTAACTTTTAACCCACTTTTAACTTTTAGACTCCCCTAGAATGCTAGCACCCCTAGGAACGTGCCTATTGTGCCTAACTGGAAATCCAGCCCTGGTGGTGAGCATATATCCAGGACTCAGGTACTAGACTGAGGGTAAAGCCAGAATGGGGGTCAATGAGCCAAGCCCAGGGTCAGAACTGGAGTCAGGATCAGGACACCAAACCAAAGATAAGCCAAAGTCAGTGCTGAGAGAACCAAGACAAAGGTCAGAACTAGAGGCAGGAGCAGGACAGAGAGGCAGACAAGACAGGAGCGGAAAGGGGTTAAGACTGGAACAAGGCCTTGAAGCAGGCTGGAACAAGGGCTGGAGGCGGGACCGGGGCAAGCATAGCTGTGGGTGTGTTACAAATTGAGCAGCACCTGCATTGCTACCACTGCAAGGGCTCAAGTAGAAGGCGGCAGGATCTCTTGCCCAATCAGGAAGTACAGCCATTTGGAGAAGGCTCATTGGGCCCAGCTGAGCTTGCAGGGTTGTCTAATGACCAGGCTAGGAGCTGTGCTCCTAACAGATAGTTTGGACAGCCACACCAAAACTGGAACTCTTCAAGGAACATTGGAAGAGGTAGCAAGTGGCAGTCTTATTTCCCTTCCGTTAGCTCTGTTATTAGTACATTTAAGTGGCCACAAAAGGCAGATACATCTAGGATCTCTTCTGAACAGACAATGGTTGAGATTTTCAAAGCTGAGTGAGAGATATAGCCACACAATTCCCATTAGTTTCAATGGGAATTGTGTGTCTAAATCTCCTGGTCATTTTTGAAAATCTCAATCTTCTAAACTGGATATGTGCTGGAGAAATTTCCTAAAAGTTGCTACCAGAGTTAGGTGAGAACCGCAGTGTGACAGGGATCTAGAAGCCTTCGTCATTTAAATATCGTTTGTTTGTTTGTTTGTTTTGTTTGTTTACTGGATCTATCTAACTTTTCCCAAAATTCAGATGCATGCAGATCTGAGGCTTGAGGTCACAGAGATGGACCAGAGAATGTAAACAAGTGACATAAGGGCACAGACCTTAACTAGGAATGTTCTAAAATTTAGTAGAAATTAGAAAAGATTCTAAATGCTTTCTCATTTCCAGACAGATTCATGATGCTAGGAAAATTTGAAAAGGCAACATATTAGGAAATTAGTTTAAATCATAGGACAAGATTAGAAGCTATTTTAGGGAATCATGCAAGTGTAATAATAATTTATCACTTTCATCTTCAAAGTACTCTTTACACATTAACTGGTTACTCCTTCAAACACTCCTGTGAGCAAAGTAAATACACTCCAATGCAGACGAATAAACTGAAGCCAGGTCTATGTCTGTAAATTAGACTGATCTAGGTACATCACTCAGTGCTATGAAATATTTTGCACCCATGTAGTTAGACCCCACTGTAGACACAGCTACATGTAGACTAGAATTCTTCTGTTGACCTAGCTACCACCTCTTGAAGAGGTGTATTACCTACATCAGCAGAAGAACACCTTTCATCAATGTAGGAAGCATCTACACTACAATGCTACTGTAGCACAGTTGCAGTGCTGTAGCTGTGCTGCTGGAGCTGCTGTAGTGTAGACAAACCCTGAGACAGAGATTGTTCTGCTGGCCAAAGGTTCTTCTCTGCTGTCTCCAGCCATGCACCCGCGGTGAAATTCCACAAACCCCTATACATATGCTGTTCATCCAGTGAGGTTGTTGGCAATTTAGAGTGGGATGTTTTTTCCTCCTATTGGTCTGAGCTCACTCACACAGACCCATTAGCATGCACACCATAAGAAGCAGCAAAACATTTGTCTTAAAGTTGTGTAAAACAGCTGTGGACCCAATGAATAAGTAATAGCACTGGTTGAAGAATTTCTGTCAAAATGTTTTTTTCAGTGGAAAATTACTGTTCCACAAAATACAATGTTCAAGGAAATTTTTTCTTCAAGGTTTATTTCTTATCCTTATGAAAACTGAAAAAGTTTGATGAAAATGAATAACTATTTGTTTTTGTCAAAAAAATTGTCAGAGAGAAAAGAATAATTTCCCAGCTAGATCTAATGGATATTCCTTGCTGTGAATATATTTCTTGGAGAGTGGAACCCATATATATTATGTCCATATTGCATTTTTACTTAGAGACTTGTCATCCTCTATTATTGTATCAAGGGTGAAAAAGCCTACTCTGAGGGAAAGGAGGAAGGGATCTGAATACCGCGTATACTTTTTAATCATAAAAAATGATGAAAGTACATGCCTGCTGTAATAGCATCACATTTTTGGCTTGTTGATTAGAACATTGTATTTAGAGTTTGCTTGCAGGGAACAGGATAATGTTTAAAAAGGAACCTTTTGTTTTTTCTGAAAAAGATAAAAATCCTGTTGCTTAGATTTCACATATTTATCCTGGCTTGCAAACCAAAAATCCTGTGACATTGGTGCCAACTGGCAGAGAGCATAAGAGGTGTTTTGGAGTTTACATGGATCCCTAGGTCTGATGTCTCCATAATAGTGTGCCAAAGGATGGCATGGGAGATCTCTATCAACAGCCAGTAACGCACTGTTTGGTCTCATCACTGCGAGAAGTATGTACAGATGATATTGAAGGAGATAAGTATCTATACTGGAAATTGTTTGTAAAGCCTTGAAGTTAAAAGCAGGTCACCAGGAGGTGACAGGCCTTGGACAGTTTATGTTCAGGCAGGCAATAGGAGATGCTTTTGTCTCTGTGTCTCGTCAGGTGTATATTGTGCACTGTGTGTCTCAGACTGGAAATCTGTTTGCATACGGAGACACCAACTAATCAAGATTGCAACACTGACAAAAGATTGCAAAATCTGCAAAAAGGAACATGCTCCGGAGGCGAGGGAGATTAAAAAAATCAAAGGACTATTTTGAAATTTCTGGGGTTCCAAGGAGCGAGCCAGTAAACTTCACCAAGAAGTGAACTGCCAGAGGGTTGTGTCGTATGAAAGGAGAGTCACAGCCTACCTGGCTGGAAGATGCTACAGAGACTTTGGACGAGCTTAATTTCATTAGACAAGACAGAAAATCACAGGAACAACACTACGATCCACCAAGCTGAGTTAGGTGCCTAAATTCCCTGTACAATGAATGGGGAGAGATAGCCACTTAAGAATATGACCTACAAAAGCCAGCATGCTAAGTGGCTCCCTGCCTAAGCTAGCCAATGGGAGATGCCAACCACAAAGGTGTGTGCTAAACCCTGCTCCTCTCTGAGATAGGTGCCTCAGGCTGCAGGGGGGTGCCTATCTCAGCTAGCAATCCATGAACAGGAACCAGCCACCTCGAGTTAGACACCTTATGCACTTCTTGTGAGAATGAGTTACATGCCTGCCTCACTTCACACATATGGTCTGGAGGAGGAGGAGGAGGCAATGCTCACCTTATAACTTTTACCCTAGTGGTTAGAGCACTCAGCTGGGATGTGGGAGACCCAGGTTCAATTCCTCTCTTTGCCTGAGTTGGGGGAAAAGGATGTACACAAGGATCTCCCACCACTCAGGAAGATGCTATAAGGATTGAGCTATGGGCTATTCTGATTCAGGGCTCTCTGAGTCTCTCCTTTTGAAGCTGTTCCACTGTGGTTGAAGAATGAAAAAGACATTGGAGCAGGGGGAACAGACCCCGGGTCTCCTACTTCATAGGAGAGTGCCCTAATCACTGGATATAGAGTCATTTCCATTCCCTCTCTCTCTCTCTCTCGCTGGCCCAATGATTGTTTTAGTATTTATCCTCAATGGATTAGTCATTGGGCCAGAGAAAGAGAGAGCGTAAGACTCTGTAGTCCAGTAATTACACACCCACCTTGGAGATGGGAGACCCTGGGTCCAGTCCCTCTGCTCCAATCACTCTTTCATTATTTATCCATGCAGCCAGGGTGGCTCCAGGCACCAGCGCAGCAAGCGCGTGCCTGGGGTGGCAAGCCGTGGGGGGTGGCGTGAGGGCAGCAATTCAGTGGTAGGTACGCCAAAGGTGCAGGACCAGCAGATTACCTGCAGAAACGCCGCCGAATGCGCATGACCAACTGACCACCCACAGAAATGCCATCAAAGCCGCCTGACTGCCGTGCTTGGGGTGGCAAAAAACAGAGCCTCCCCTGTTGGTGTGGAATCCTTGGACTACCTGAGAGCAGAAACTGAGGGCACTCCCAGTCAGGGTCACCCTATTAAACTTATTTTTCCTCTGTGTGGCTTAGTTTTGTTTGTTTGTTTTTAGCTATTTATTTAGGAAATTTTAATAGGTTTTCAAATCCTTGCAAAGTAAACATCAGAGTCAGAACTGAATCTAGCAATAAGCCAACGGAGAGGTCTCAAATATAATTGCAAATAGGGAATCACCCTCCAGTGGGGTCTTGCAAGGATCAGTTCTTGGCCCTACACTATGTAACATTTCTATTAAGGACTTGGGGAAAAAGCATAAAATCATTGCTGATAAAGTTTGCAGATACCACAAAAATCTGGGGAATGGTAAATAAGGAAGAGGACAGGTCACTGACACAGCTAGGCATGAGCATGGGTGGTGGATGAGCCCCGCCTTCGGGAAGACTAGCCCCCATCCTCACCCCTTCCACCTGAGGCCCTGACCCAGCCCACTAGAACCCCAAGACACCCCTTCATCCCTTAGATCCCCGAGCTCCTCCCCCTAGCATGTACCTGAGAAACTTGTGTATANCTGCAGCAGAACCCCACAGAGAGGCGGGGCAGTCAGCCTCGGACCGCGAAAGGTGCCCCTTAACACCTCTGTGCCCCCCAACCCCCCCACCCATGGCCAGAGGAGCCCTGGCTTGGCCAACCACAGTGCTGCCCCAGGCTGCTGGCCCAACGCACTCCCAGGCCGGACCCAGCACCACCCCAGGCCATCCCAGCTCTTAGTCACTGGCCAGAGCTGAGCCCCCACCAGCTTAAGGGGAGAGAAGGAGGGAGAGTGGGGCCTCAAAGCACAACATGGGTGGGTCCACAGCCTGGGTTAGGGATGGCTTAGCCTGCCCTGACCTTTGATATCCGCTGCCCATGGGCACAAGCAAACAATATGCATTTTAATATGGCTTAACATAAATATATACATCTAGGATCAAGGAAGGTAGATCACACTTACAAGATGGGGAACTCTATCCTGGGAAGCAAAGCCTCTGAAAAAGATTTGGGGGTCACAGTAAAGGATCTGCTGAACATGAGCGCCCAGTACTATCCTGTAGCCAGAAGAACTAATGGAATCCTTGGAGTACAAAGGTTATTTTACCTCTGTATTTGGCTCTGGTTCAACCGCTGCTGGAGTACTTTCTCTGGTTCCAGTGTCCACAATTCAAGAAAGATAGTGATAAAATTGGAAAGGATTCAGAAAAGAGACACAAGAATGATCGAATGATAAGATAACATGCCTTATAGTGATAGATTTAAGGAGCTCAGTCTATTTAGCTTAACAAGAAGAAGAATCCAGTCTATAAGTACCTATGTGAGGAACAAATATTTAATAATGGGCTAGCAGGGAAAGATATAACATGATTTAATGGCTTGAGGCTGAACCTAGACAAATCCAGACTGGAACTACAGCATACATTTTTAACAGTGAGAGTAATTAACCATTGGAACAACTTATCAAGGTTTGCAGTGGATTCTCCACCTCTCCCACTTTTTAAATGGAGATTGAATATTTTTCTAAAAGATACTCTAGCAATTATTTAGGGAAATTTCTCCGGCCTGTGTTACACAGGAGGTCAGAGTAGATGATCACAATGGTCCTTTCTGCCCCTGGAATCTATGACTTATTACAACAGTGAGGTTTTCTTCAGAGGAACTGTAGTGAGCAGTGTGGCTGCCCACCAGCTCAGAGGAGGAAGAGCCCAGCCAGAGGCCAGAGTGGGCGGAGCTAAAGAGCTCTGAACCCACCCCTTAAAGGGTCAGGCGCTGACCCAGAACTATAAAGTCGGGCCCTCAGAGCTCAGTCAGGGCCCAGCAGCCGGAGTGAGCAGACGTCCCTCAGGGAGCTCGAGACTGGGAATCTCCTGCGACCCAGGGCAGCCATCTAGACTAGCCTGAGCTCTCCCGCACCTGCTACCCGGAGGAGCCGCCGGAGCTTCCCCACGCCCACTGCCCAGAGGAGCCACCAGAGCTACCCTGGGCTGACTTTCCAGAGGAGTTGCTGGACCTACCACCCACCCCTGGCCACGACGAACCCATGCTCCTGGACCCTGCAGAGGCCAACGTCAGGACCCAGGTAGGCCCCGAGGGGGAGTACGGAAGTGGCCCGGGGCAGCCGACCCCAGTCTGGCTGCAGCCGTACCAGAACCTATGTCAGTGTGTTGCGGCCAGGATCCCCACAGACTAAGCAGCGGATCGTCTGCTGCTGCTAGGGCCCTGGGCTGGGACGCAGTGGAGTGGGAGGGCCTGTGCCCCCCCTCCACCCCATTCTGGGGTGGCAGACTCCCCTCTCCCTGGCCTAGGGAGGCCAAAGTCTACCATTACTGCTCAGCCCTGCCTGAGGGCCTGAGCACCCCTGACTTGGCATTTGCTCCCTCGCCCTGACCTAGGGCCAGGGCCATAACTGTGATTGTTGCTCAGCCCTGCCCAAGGGCCTGAGCTTCCTGACTCAGTGTTCGCTGCCCCATCCTGACATAGGGCCAGGTTCATAGCAGTTATTACGGCTCAGCCCTGCCGAAGGACCTGAGCCCCTTGCCCCTACAGGGCAGACGATTGCTATGAGGACTGCCGGGCTATTGTCCTGGACCCAGCGATATGTAGTGAGCCAGTGTGGCTCCCCTCCTCCCCCCGGAGAGGGTCGAGCCCCAACGTGCACACGTGTACACGTGGTACCAGAAGTGGGGAGTCTGGACCCTTGATCCTTGTGAGAAGGGGCCAGAGAGGAAGATCTACCCTAGGGAACCATGGGGATGGAGCGCTTCTTTCAGCTGCTGGCGGAGAACCAGGACCGGCAGCAGACCGCCCAGCTATAGCAGCAACAGCAGCAGGCCCAACAGCTGCAACAGCGGGATGCCGCCCAATTCCAGCAGCAGCAGCAGCAGCAGCATGCCGCCCAGCTCAAGCAGCAGCAGCAGCTTATTCAGCAGCTCTGAGTCCAGCTGCAGCAGCTGGTGACTGCATTACCGCACCCCGTAAACCATCGGCAGGGGATGGCGCTGGGGCACCATGCTCTGCTGCCCCAGTGTGACTAACAAAGATGGGCCCCGACAATGACCCCGAGGCGTTCCTGGTAACATTTGAAGGGGTGGCCCTCGTCTCTGGGTGGCCCTGGGACCAATGGGCCACCCTTCTGGCTCCATACCTGACCGGGACTGCCCAGATGCCATACTGGGGGCTGGAGACAGAAGAAGCCAGGGATTATGGCCGAGTAAAGGCCACGATCTTGGATGCCCTGGATGTCAGCCCCGAGACTTTTCGACAGCGGTTCTGGAGCAAGACGTATCCCTCGGGAGCCCGACCTCGGCTGGTGGCCCAAGCCCTGAAGGAGGTGTGTTGGTGATGGCTACACCCAGAAACGAGGACGGCAGAGGAGGTCACCAAACAAGTCATCCTTGAACTGCAGCTTCGGGCAGTTCTGTGCAGGGGACACCAGGGCTCGGCTGCCACAGGCTCCCAAGATCACAGTTCCAGCAGTCGTCGGGGACCATGCCATCCAGGCTTTGATCGACTTTGGCTGTGGCCTGACGCTCATCCACCAGACTCTGGGACCCCAGGCAGACCCCTGCCTGGGAACGATTCACCTGCAATGTATCCATGGGGACGTCCGGCCTTATCCTAGTGCTTGGGTCCCATTGACAGTAGCTGGCATCACCCGGCGAATCGTCGTCGGCCTAGCTCCTCGACTGGCATACCCAGGGATCCTGGGGCGGGACTGACCCGCCTTTGAGGAGATCCTCCAATCAACCCCAGCGCTGGAGGGAGAGGGCCAGGAGGCCTTACCAGAAGAAGAGTGAGGAACCCAGCAAACGGAACCAGAGACCGAAGAAACCGACAATCCCCCGCTGGAGCCCGCGGTCAACCCCCTTCCTCCATACTGATTTTTGCCGTGATCAGAGAGCTGACCCTACGCTTAGCTGGGCCTATCAACAGCTCGCGGCAGTCGATGGGACCATCATCGACCCCCAGCGCGCAACCCAGTGGCCTCACTTTGAACTACGCCAGGACCGTCTTTACCAGATCGACTGTGACTCCTGCATGAAGGAACCCCAAACACAGCTGCTAGTACCGCGGTGTCATCAGTGAGCTGTGATGAAGCTGGCACATGACATCCCGGCTGCTGGGCATCTGGGCCATGAGAAGACCCTCGCCCAGATCTTGATGCGGTTCTTCTGGCCCGGTATTTACCAGGAGGTGAGGAACTATTGTAGCTCCTGCCCAGAGTGCCAGTTAGCTGCTCCTCAGCGAGTGCCCAAGGCACCCCTGGTCCCCATACCTGTAATTGAGACACCTTTGAATGAGTGGCCATGGACCTAGTGGGCTCGCTCCCGAAAAGCACTGCTGGATTACAGTATGTCCTGGTCGTCGTTGGCTACGCTACCCATTTCCCTGAGGCCATCCCATTGTGGAGCACCACCGCCCGGACCATCGCCGGGGAACTGGTGAAGACTTTTGCTTGGGTGGGCCTGCCCCGAGAAATTCTCACTGATCAAGGCACCAATTTCACCTCCAGGTTACTACAACAGGTCTGCAAGCTCCTGGGGGTAAAACAATTATGCACCTCTATCTACCACCCTCAAACAGATGGTCTGGTGGAACGGTTCAACCGGACCCTCAAGGAGATGTTGTGGAAGTTCCCCCCGGAGGAGCTATGCCAGTGGGACCAATTGCTCCCTCCCCTGCTGCTAGCCATCTGAGAGATGCCCCAGTCATCAACCAAGTTTTCCCCATTTGAGCTGTTGTATGGACGCCGTCCACGAGGCCTGTTGGACTTAATGCGGGAAACTTGGGAGCAGTCCCCCTCTCCAACCCAGGGACTCCTGAAGTATGTCCTCCAACTACAGGAATACTTTGCCCAGGCTGGGGCCCTGGCCCGTGAAAACTTAAAGGCTGCTCAGGACAGGCAGGAACAGACTTATAACAAGGAGGCGCAGGTGCGTGACTTTGAACCCGGGGACCGGGTTCTACTCCTCCTGCCCTCGAGCGAGTCAAAGCTACTGGCCCGTTGGCAGGGACCCTACGAGGTAGCTCGGAAGATTAGACCCGTCACTTACGAGATCCACCAACCCAATTGGCGTAAGAAGACCCAGTGATACCATGTAAATCTGTTGAAGCCGTGGCGAGACCGAGAGCCACTGCTGATTAACCCTTACCCTCCAGAGCCAGAGCTGGGTCCCCGTGAGCCCCAGACAGAGGACCTCGTGGCTCCCCTGCTCTGCGACACCCTGACGGAAGAGCAGCGCAAGCAGGCCAAATGGGAACCTTCACGGCCTTACCCGGATACACGACCTTGGTCTATCACTCTATCCAGACCAAGCTGGGGAAGGTAATCCAGGAAACGACCAGGCCACTGCCGTACCGGATGCACCAAGAGGTGGAGGAAGAAGTGCAGGCCATGCTGACCTTAGGAGTCATCAAGCCGTCTCAGAGTGAGCGGCGTAGCCCTGTGGTCTTGGTACCCAAGCCCGATGGCACTCGCCGGTTTTGTATAGATTTCCAGTGGGTGAATGCCATCTCACGGTTCGACGCCTACCCTATGCCCCGTGTGGACGAGCTGCTGCGCTGCCTCGGGGAGGCCCAGTTCATCACCACCCTTGACCTCAGTAAAGGGTATTGGCAAATCCCGCTCAATGATCCCTCTAAGGAAAAGATAGCGTTTGCCACTCCGATGGGACTCTATCAGTTTACACAGATGCCTTTTGGCCTCCATGGGGCCCTGGCGACGTTCCAGAGGCTAATGGATCACCTACTGCTGCCCCATCGAGACTATGCAGCAGCTTATCTGGACGATGTTGTGGTCTATAGCCGCAATTGGGAAGACCACTTGGAATGGGTAGCAGCGGTCCTGTGGTCCCTGCAACAGGCGGGATTGACGGCCAACCCAAAAAAATGCTGCATCGGATGGCAGGAGACCACGTATCTAGGGTACACTATCTGGGGAGGACGAGTGAAGCCCCTCATTGGGAAAGTGCAAGCCCTGGTGGCCTGCCTGATGCCTACCACAAAACACCATGTCTGGCAGTTCCTGGGGCTTGTAGGGTACTATCAGCAGTTCATTCCCCAGTTTGCTTCCATCGCAGCCCCCTTAACAGGACTGTTGACAAAGAACAGCCCCCGGCAGGTACAGTGGTCCCTCGAATGTGAAAATGCCTTCCGGACCCTCCAGACATGCCTATGCCAAAAGCCGGTCCTATACAGCTCAGATTTCCACCGGAGGTTCATCTTCCAGATGGATGCCTCAGAGGTGGGGCTGGGGGCCGTCCTGTCCCAAGAAGTTGATGGAGAGGACCATCCAGTTCTGTGTCTCAGCCGTAAATTATTTCCCTGGGAGAAAAACTATGCAGGGATTGAGAAAGAGGGACTGGCTATAAAGTGGGCCTGTGACGCCCTACGTTACTACCTCCTTGGGGCCCTGTTCACGCTAGTCACGGACCATGCCCCCCTCCGATGGTTGATGAATATGAAAAATAATAATGACCGACTCTTGCGATGGTATCTGACCTTACAGTCCTATGCGTTCACCATCCAGCATCGGGCTGGTAAGGAACATGTGAATGCAGACATCATGTCCTGCCTCGGAGGGATGGAAGAGCCTGGCCCCGACAAACGGTAGCCAGACTTGAGGGGGGCGGGGTAGTGAGCTGATGTGGCTCCCCTCCAGCCCAGAGGAGGAAGAGCCAGCTGGAGGCCAGAGTGGGCGGAACTAAAGAGCTCTGAGCCCACCCCTCAAAGGGTCAGGTGCCTACCCGGAACTATAAAGTCGGGCCCTCAGAGCTCAATCAGGCCCCAGCAGTCGGAGTGAGCGGACGCCCCTCAGGGAGCTCAAGACTGGGAACCTCCTGCAACCGAGGGCAGCCGCCCAGAGTGGCCTGAGCTTCCCCGCTACCCGGAGGAGCCGCCGGAGCTCCCCCATGCCCGCTGCCCAGAGGAGCTGCCAGAGCTACCCTGGGCCGATTTTCCGGAGGAGTTGCCGGACCTACCACCCAGCCCAGGCCACGACAAGCCCATGCTCCTGGACCCTGCAGAGGCCAATGTCAGGACCCAGGTAGGCCCCGAGGGGGAGTACGGAAGTGGCCCAGGGGCAGCCGACCCCAGTCTGGCTGCAGCCGTACCGGAACCTATGTCAGTGTGTTGCGGCCAGGATCCCCACTGACTAAGCAGCGGATCATCCGCTGCTGCCAGGGCCCTGGGCTGGGATGCAGTGGAGTGAGAGGGCCTGTGTCGCCCCCTGCCACCCGCTTCTGGGGTGGCAGACTCCCCCTCTCCCTGGCCTAGGGAGGCCAAAGTCTACCATTACAGCTCAGCCTTGCCTGAGGGCCTGAGCACCCCTGAGTCAGCATTTGTTGCCCCGCCCTGACCTAGGGCCGGGCCTAAAACTGCTGTTACTGCTCTGCCCTGCCTGAGAGCCTGAGCACCCCTGACTCGGCATTTGCTGCCTCGCCCTGACCTAGGGCCAGGGCCTTAACTGTTACTGTTGCTCAGCTCTGCCCAAGGGCCTGAGCTTCCTGACTCAGTGTTTGCTGCCCACCCTAGCCTAGGGCCGGGCCTTAACTGTGATTGTTGCTCAGCCCTGCCTAAGAGCCTGAGCCCCTTGCCCCCACAGGGCAGACGATTGCCACAAGGACTGCCAGGCTATTCTCCCGGACCCACCGGTGTGTAGTGATCCGATGTGATTCCTCTCCTCTCCCCAGAGAGGGTCGAGCCCCGACTGCACACCTGTACAGGAACATTACACATATAATTATCAGATCTCTTTATTTAACAGAGTGTTACCAGTTTACATAGTGAACATCTTTATACTGCCCATGACATGACATTTCTAGTTATTTTATTAAATAAGGTGTAATCTCTGCTTATACATATTTAACAAGACAGGCATCTCTATCAAATTTTAATATTAAAAAAAATTGGACGGATGTGCTGACTTTCTTGCAGGTGAATGTACTTTTTGTGAGAATTAGATATTTAATTACCATTTATTCAAGTATCTATCTGTCCCCTGACTATTTTGCTGGGTACATAATTAATGTTTTAACCTTTCCATAACAAAAAATCCCCAAAATTTTTTTAGCTATTTCATTTAGTTGGACTATTTTCCTATTTCCAATAAGAGGCTAGCAACTACTAGCAGATAAGTGATTAATTCTTCACTTTTGTGTGAGCATTTCCATTAAGAAGCCCCAAGAGGATTACCAAAGGATCATTCGGTAATAAATATCCAACAATTTGTGACACTTGGCTCCAGATTGCATCCCAGTACTCTCTAATGTCTGGACACATCCACCATATATGCACAAAATCTCCTTTTTCATCACAACTTCTCTAGCATTTATCCCCATTCAATATATTTGTTTTTTAACCTGACTGGTGTGAAGTACCGCTCAAACAGTATTTTA
Source organism: Chelonoidis abingdonii (assembly GCF_003597395.2). Classification (NCBI taxonomy): domain Eukaryota; kingdom Metazoa; phylum Chordata; order Testudines; family Testudinidae; genus Chelonoidis; species Chelonoidis abingdonii. The sequence goes on from NC_133771.1 coordinate 90,986,346, forward strand.
AAGAAATTTTCTGTTCATGTGCTACAGACTTAAGTTGCTGGACCTCTTTTCCAGATCAAACCCCAATCCTCTGAAGTAATTTATCTGTCCAGATCCTTTTTTCCAATGTCATATATGGACGTTTTTGGTTGGGAAAGTTGCCTGCAAAGATTTATATAACTAAGTTTTGTTTGTGTGTTCCCTAATTGACCAGATGTCATTGCTTCTATTAAAGTTAACTTTTTGTATAATACAGCTTCTCTAGAAAGTTAAAAAACATAATGCGTAACTTGAAAGGACTGGTACTAAAGGAGAGTGGGCCAGATACAGGGGCGGCTCCAGGCACCAGCACGCCAAGCATGTGCCTGGGGCGGCAAGCCACGGGGGGGCGCTCTGCCGGTCCCTGCCAGGGCGCCAGGCAGGCTGTCTTCGGCGGCATGCCTGCAGAGGGTCCGCTGGTCCTGCGGCTTCGGCGGACCTCCCGCAGTCTGCCACCGAATCCACGGGATTAGGGACTGAAGGAAGCCTGCTTGCCATGCTTGGGGCGGCAAAATATCTAGAGCTGCCCCGGCCAGATAAAATTAGTTTTGATCTCCAGATAAGTTGGAAAAGTTTCTTTACTAAAGTTGGCCCACCATTAGTATTCCATGGCCCTCTTAGTCTTTAAAACTCTCTGGTTAGTGATAGGGGCTAAAATCTTGATAATTTGCAATGGCAAGGGAAAAGGGCTTATCTCTAATTCTGTCCCAAACCCACAGGGTAGCCTTTGCTAAAGGAAGTGTATAAATTTTTGGAGGCTGTGATTGATTGATTTATTTCTTAATAATCCACAGTAGCTAGCAATATTTACACTCCTGCGTTTTCTTAATTCCAGAATGTGAGGCTGCTAACGTGTTGTTATGCGTTCTTTCCTGTGATAACAATATTGATTACACTTGATTGTACTACACTGGCTGCCCTGGCAATGCAGAAATGTTTGCTAATGGAGGCTGTTCTCAGGTAGTTATTGTACTCCTAGAGGAGAATGTGTTGTGATTAGATGGTGTTATGTTCTCATTTCTATGTATGATTCTCTTTGTGACTGCAAAGAAATAGAAACATCACCTAATTCCAATCCCATTCTTATCTGCCAGTAGGACCAACTACCTGAGTATAATTTATATTCAAAACCATTTCTCCACTGTAGTGAAAGGAATAACATAGAACAATATCTTGCACTCCATGGAAAGAACCACAGAATGACACATTTTCAGTCTGTCATCCACTGCAATTAAAACACATGGGGCCCACAGTGGATGATAGTTCATAAAACAGAGGATCCTTATAGAATAGAGCAAGAATCGGCAACCTTTGGCACACAACCCATCAAGCAAATCCGCTGGTGGGCCGGGACAGTTTGTTTTTCTGCAGCTCCCACGGGCCGCGGTTCACCATTCCAGGCCAATAGGGGCTGCGGGAAGCAGCATGGGCCAATGGAGGAAAGCGGCCCTCCCAACAAAAAACCAATGAAAGTGGCTGGTATGTTCCCCAAAATTGACTGGGAGTGGCCAGCAAAAACAAGAAGTTCCCCCCTCACATCCTGCAGATCATTGGGGTTCCACAGAATGCCAAGGCCAATAACACATAAGCTCGATGCCTCATCATTGAATTCGATGCATAGGAACCACATTCCCCAGGCTACCTGCACTATCAGCTTTCCTAGAACAATCAATGAAGAAGAGGAGTGGTTCCATAATATGAAGGGAACCCACGGAAAAATTAATGCACCTCAGGTTGTATTATTTTTTGTGGATTGTCTGAATGGCTTGAGGCTGGGAATGGGGAACAATGCATATTCCTTCCAATTTCATCCTTGGTCTTCCTGCTGCTGCAACTGGCCTTCCTCACCCCAGTTCTACTATAATATTTCCCTGACCCCAAAAAGGACTCTTTGAAGGATCTCAGGAGAGGAGATGGTGCCACCACAGTGGTAGCTGAATGCCCACAAGTAGAGGGTGATCTGCATACAGAGGGCTCCATCCGTTTCTACTCCATCCTTTTCCAAATAAAACTCCCATTGAGGACGGATGGTTTAGTAGTTGATAGGGCACTGAACTTTAACTCAGGAGAAAGGGGGTCAATTCCAGTGTGATCTTAGGCAAATCATTTATTCCAGCCTGTGCCTCTGCTCTGCTGTAAAATGGGAATAATACTTCTTACTTCACAGGGGATTTATGAGGCTAAATACATAAGTGATATAGAGGTAAAATGGTGGTGAAGGCCATAAAACTACCTAGACAGAGTAAAAACAGACTCAGGACTTTTTCCATCCATTTTTTTCAATCAAATATAACATCTATGCTTAAGCTGTTCATATCACCACAGTCTGTCATGTTGCAGAATTACTATGTAGAAGTTGAGCTCTGATTAAAAAGCTTTTCATGAACTGTTCTGAGTGCAGTGTGTCCTGGCTACGTTAACCTCCCCCTCACGAATTTTCCCAGTATTGGTACCACTGCTGCAGAGAGAAAGAATGCTTTTAAGCTTAAGGCACTTGACTAGGAGGACTCAGGAGATCTAGTTTCAGTTCCTATCTCTCCCAGAGAGTTTTTTTTTTTTTATATCTGTGTTATTCCAGGATAATTTATTACACAGGACATTTGAAAAACATTTCCGAGACAGGAGCCAGTCTACATTTAGAGTCTGGGAGGTCCTGTTATACTCCAGCCTTCTCGCTTGCCTATCTTTGTAAAAGCAGCCAGAAGTCCTAGCGCCTCACACGCTGAGGAACCAGTGGCATAGCTGTGAGTTCTTGCACCCAAGACAATGCCTGATGCACAACCGCCTATGAAATAATTCAGGGCATCCTCCGGGTCTTCCCGGACTTGGGCACTGGGGCAAGTGGTCAATCCAAATACTGCTCCCAAAGTAGCCATTGTGACAGTGCTCATGGCTGCCGTTTGCACAGCCTTAAAGGCCGACTCAGGCTGGAACAATACAATATGATATGCCGAACCAATCAAGCCCAGCGTGGCCCCGAGGCGGCCGGTGATCCAGGCCTTGCGGGCACAGTCGGTCCTCTCCGGGATCTCCCAGTAGCCAGCCATCGCAGCGACAGTTTGGGTAAGTTACTTTGTCTCTTTGTGCCTGAGGTCTCCATTTTTAAAGTTAGAGTAACAATGCTTCCTTTGTCCATCTCACCTATTTACACTGTAAGCTCTTCACGATCAGACTTTCTCATTATATGTTGGCTGGGGACCGTGTCACCATAATGCTACTAATAAATACAAATAGTAATATTTGTAACCCAGTAAGAAGACAAGCAGCATTTAACTGACTCACCGACATAATGAGAGTGGAAGTTTAGATGGGACCTTAGGTTCTCTATCAGGGTTTTATGGCATAGTTACAACACAGTTCTCAGAAAAGCACCTCCCTGATTACATAGGCCAGGTATACTTTGCTAACTACTACTCTCACAATTAATCAGAACTCAAAGCATTCCATCACTTGAGATACTAGCACTGTGAAGGACATTTGAAAAAGATAACAGTACAAACCTACCTAACAACACTAATAGACCTGATAAAAGCACAGGGCTGTGGTTCAGCCCTCATTGATGAGTTTTGCCATTGGCTTCATTGTCAGCAGGGGCAGGACCTAGATCTATTAGGGGTTGATTTTCCATTTCTAATGCACCCACATACCAGTGGCAGCTTTGTAATGCAAGGAATGCAAGTTTTGGCTTTAATCTTACACATGTGCTGTTTCAATTGTTTATGATCTAGTAAATACCAAACTGTTGATGTATGTAAATGAAAGGAATAATCTAACAAATATTTAGTGATTGTTACCAAGAATGCATTTAAGAAACCTCATCTGCAGTAAAGATATGTAAATACACATGTAGAGTCATACAGATTTAGAGGCAGACCTTGTTTATTTGCCCTTATCACTTTTAGCTACAGAAAGTTTGTATTACTTGGAAAATTATTTGTGTAAGATAAATCGGTTAGTGGGTCAGTGCATAACAGATATACATGGATATAGACATAGCCATACAAAATCCCTACTTTTGGATGTGCAAAGAAAATTCTTTTAAAGGAAAAGCTTGAATGGCGTTCTGTATCTCCAAGTTAACCTATAACCCATTAATTAAAAATTCCATTAATTAAGAAATACAGCCCCAGGGAATGCTTCTAAATGATATATTGCTGTTAGCTTGCTTGAAGAACACAGTAACTGTTCAAATGGAATTGTCCCTGTATGACAAGTATGTAGCATTTTTATAGCTCTCCTAAAGGTGAATGTTACGTAATAAATAAAATTAAAGGGAGAAATGTTTATATGGAGAGATTTCTAAACTAAGAAAATTATAATAAAACCAAAGAAGTTCCTCTCACTGGTATGTGATATTATCAAACATGGGTGGTCTATCTGTTGCCTCCCCCACTCTCTGCACCCACCCGTGCTGCTTTGGATTATCCACCACCAGGGCACCAGCATACTGCATCTGGCGAACAGAAATTAATGTCAAGCAGCACCATATCTAGAGTACATCTTTCCTATGTCATGAGCTGAGGACAGTTTCATTAGTCTCAGTGTGAATTTTGGGATACATAGACTTGTAGGAATCACAGATCTTCACCCAACATTGTCTAGGCAAACTCTGAAAATTAGTTATATAGGATGGACTCTGGCAGGTATCATTCTATGGGGAACCCTCCCAACGAGATCAGTTCACTGTGTGTTATACATTCGTGCAAATGACCAGAGAATCCATCTCCTACTGCAAATTGTGTGCCAGAATTTGAGGGTGTCTTTTTGTTTTGTGTGTCTTGCGCTTGTGCTTGTGAAGACATCCTTCCAACTTAGGCTATGTCTACACTACAGCCTACGCCAGCATAACTTATGTCGCTCAGGGGAGTAAATAAACCACCCCCTTTAGCGACATAAGTTACACAGACATGAACGCTTCTGCAGTTCATGGAGGTGGTTTTATTATGCCGACGGGAGAGCTCTTCATCAGACACGCTGCAGCAGTTAAGCTGCGTTGGTACAGCTGCATCACAGCAGCACTGTACATGTAGACATGGCCTAAACCAAGAATAACTAATGCAGTGTTTTCTTCCTGAGTCTGGAGACAACCTGAAACAATAGCTCAAAAAGAAGTGCAAACTTTCCTCCTCTTCTCACTCATTTGTAGATTCTGAAGACTAATGAAAGCAATTTACATCTCTTAAAAGAAACATGATTATCCCACAGTCCCAAAAGAACTCTAATGCTGGTTTCCAAAACCTCAGGCTCCCAGCCAATTCCGATAATTAAATGGTGTATTTACAATACAAAACAATACAATACAAAAATCTGCATCCCTGGGAAAAGTGAAAATTTAGAGCAGAGTAAAATAAACTGCATTTACTATCAGCATAAACAATGCAAGGAGAACTTTTCTTATTGAATTCTTCATTTTCATATTTAATTCCATTCAAATGTGCATTTTTTAATTGCCCTGAGGCTGAATTTCCAGCCTACTGTGCATCAGAGTATCACAGAAACTGTGGGGTTTGTAGGAGAATTTAGTTCCAGCATGTTGCCATATGTGTAAAGCCCTGGGAGGGATCTTAAAAACCATGGCTCTACCTGGTCTGTCTGGACATTGAAAATTCTACAGCACCTTTTGGCAAGAGTTGTGATTTTCCTCAATGGCTTTGGCCAAAATTTCTCTTGTCATAATTAGTGTGCATATGCTGTAGGCTGGATGGTTGCAGCTTTCCATGCTACGGGCAGCTGCATCTCAGTGCTTTTGCATATACAAGATGTACAGTGCTTGAGAATGCCAGGAACCGGAGTATATAAATGTAAGGTATTATTTATGTTACTTGAAATTCATTTGAAATTTTTTTTTGTTTAAATGTTGTTGTGTTTTTTCAACGTGTTTGTAATTTTAGATTTCAAAATATTTAAATGAGTCTGATCAAATGTTGGTCTGTTTCTGGGAATTTGTCATGGTAAGTACATTAAAGCTTTAAATGGAAATGTTTCTGAAACCAAAAAAATGTTACTGTAGGAGTGTAGCCATCTGCAAAATAATCTAAAAATCATGAAAAAGAAGAAAATGTACATGAAGTATATTGGACTAAGAAAGAAATAGGGATTTTTGCCTGTGTCATGACAACCAACTGTTTCAAGTTTCTCTCAAGGTTTTATGCATGCCAGCCAAATGATTTGGATACACTCCAAGCAAAGGCAATGAAGATTCAAGAAGGGGAGTACTGTCAAAGGAGCAAAAAACAGCCACATTACCATTGCCTTCAATAGTATTACTATTACCATAGTATTTTGCAGCCCTTGTTATGGGTCAGGACCCCATTGTGCTAGGCGCTGTACAAAAGGAACAAAAATACAGTCTCTGCCTCAAAGAGCTTACAAGAGACGACGGTGGTATCAAAGAACCAATAAACTAACTGTTGTTAATGTTTCATGGCATCGCAGCAAAGGAGAGTTTGAAGGTGGATAAGGAGGTGGCTTTGTGGGTGCTTAGTGGAAGTTCCTCCTAAGTGTAAGAAGCAGCATGGGAGAAAGCACAAAGATGCTTGTTTGAAATCTTAACAAGTGGGCAATGGAGCCTGCACATTATTGGCTGGCTGAAAGAGGGACCAGGATTTTGTTTAACCTCAGCCTGTTGCTGAATGCCCAAAAGATGGAAAGAGAATGGCTTAAACAAGCATGTGAATGTGGAAATAAGCAGCTTGTAGGCTAGACAAACAGCAAATATGAAAAAGGATATTTATATGGGTTTAAAAAAAAGGATATAGATGATACAGATAATGAAAACAGATCTAAACCAAATGTGTAATAGCCAACAGCTATCCAGTACATTCATAGGCCAGGAAGGCTTGAGCTTTACCAAATCATTGGGGTACTAGTGAGGTTAGTAAGGTGCCTTGGTATATCCTTCGGTAGCATACTGAATGTTTTATATGTCATCTGGTGAAAAGAAAACTGACTGTAGGGGAAATTGCCATCTGTCTTTGTCAATAAAAGGCCACATTTGTTGCTTGAGCAGTAAGACTTAAGCAAGCCACTTACAGCACAGTAGAAAGAAAGTGGGAGATTGCATCTAAAGTGTGAGAAAATATAATTTAAAAGGAATAAACAGAAATTACCATGACATATTCTATTCTATACAGATTTTTATACAGAGGGGATAAAAAAAATTAAGGCAGGTGTCCACATTAAACTTATGATTTTCATAGCTTCCTAGGGACTCCTCTCAACAAGATTATCTCAGGTATTGTTTTCTCACAGTTAAATGCCATTACTACTGTACACATAAAAGGACAGTGAAGATTTTTCCTTCCCAAATACACCTTTAATACATCATCCTTTTTTCCCCACAACAATCATTATAATGAATCTAGTCTACTAATGATTAGAAACTCTTTTCTTTCCTTCTTCCCTCCTTAATATAGATGCAGACACTGATTTAGTACTAGTATAAGGGCTTGACTACACTAGAAATTTCAAAGCGCTGCTGCAGCAGCGCTGCGGGAGCGCTGTCGTGGCAGCGCTTTGAAGTGTGAGTGTAATCAGAGCGGCAGCGCTGGGAGAGAGCTCTCCCAGCGCTGCACGTAAACCACATCTCTACACGTAAACCACATCACTTACCCAGCGCTGCTGCCCTGATTACACTGACACTTTACAGCGCTGTATCTTGCAGCGCTCATGGGGGTGTTTTTTCACACCCCTGAGCGTGAAAGTTGCAGCGCTGTAAAGTGCCAGTGTAGCCAAGGCCTAAATCTCAGTGGTTCAGACGCAATCCTGTTAGTCTGTTAACCCAACAGAATTACTCTCTGTCTATAATTGTAGCCTTGAGGTATGTCTACACTGCAAATAAAAAACTGGAGCTGGTCCATACCAGCTGACTGGGGCTCGCAGGGATCAGAGTAAGAGTCTGTTTAATTGAGGTGTAGACATGCAGGCTCAGGCTCTAGAAGGTCCCAGATCTCAGGCTGCAGCCCGAGTCTGAACATCTACAGAGCAATTGAACAGCCCCATGAGCCCAAGGGCTAGCTGTAGGTTTTTAATTGCAGTGTAGACATACCTTTGGAGACCAAATTCTAGGGCTGGATCTGAAACATACTGAAGTCAATGAAAAGGTTTCAGTTTATTTCAGTGGGCTCTGGATTAGGCCCCAGAGCTCAATATTTTGGAATTGTGTAATTTGTGATAATTTATTTAAAGGATAAAGACTTTTTTAAGTATAAGAAGTGGATGTGCATGCAGAATAAAAATCTAGGATATATGTTTTAATAGTAATAAAACCCATTTATTTAATTGCTTGGCTAACATAACTAATTTATGCATCTGACGAAGTGGGTATTCACCCATGAAAGCTCATGCTCCAAAATGTCTGTTAGCCTATAATGTGCCACAGGACTCTTTGCTGCTTAATTTATTATTAGAAAGATAAGGTGAGTAAGGTAATACCTTTTTAAGGACCAGCTACTATTGATGAAAGAAACAAGCTTTCAAGCTTACACAGAGTTCTTCAGGTCTGGGAAACGTACTTAGCCCTGGTCTACACGACGAGTTTAGGTTGAATTTAGCAGTGTTACATCGATTTAACCCTGCACCTGTCCACATGACAAAGCTGTTTTTTTTGACTTAAAGGGCTCTTAAAATCGATTTCTGTACTCCTCCCCGATCAAGGGATTAGAGCCGAAATCGACATCGCCGGGTCGAATTTGGGGTAGTGTGGATGCAATTCCATGGTATTGGCCTCCAGGAGCTATCTCAGAGTGCTCCATTGTGACCAATCTGGACAGCACTTTGAACTCAGATACACTATCCAGGAACACAGGAAAAGCCTGGGGAACTTTTGGATTTCATTTCCTGTTTGGCCAGCATTGCGAACTCAGCAGCACAGCTAACCATGCAGTCCCCCCAGAATGTTTCTACATTCTCCCTATCATCTCCATCCCTGAGGTTATCGCAGATTAGAAGGTGAAAAAAATACACTTACGATGACATGTTTTCCGAGCTCATGCAGTTCTCCCGCACTGATAGGGCACAGCTGAATGCATAGAGGCAAACAGTGACAAAGACCAGGAAAGAATTGCTGTGTTTACTTAACGGCAAAAGTATTATGCCTCGCTAGCGATCCTGCCTGAGCCAGGTTGCTGTGTCAGCCTTGGGCGGGGGCATGACCGCTTTGTGAGCAGGAAGGCCATAGATATAGACATTGCATTAGGTAGCTTCTGTAGCTAGAGAAAACATTCCTGTGCATTCAGCAAAGTCTGTGGCAAAAAAAGAGAAGCCCCGTAGTGTAGTGGTTATCACATTCACCTAACACACAAAAGCCCTGTAGTGTAGTGGTGACCATGTTCACATAACACATGAAACATCCCTGATTTAAAACTGGGTGGAAACAGGTCACTGTTCCTTTTTCTGACTCCCCTCCTGCATTTTTAGTCTTAGAACAGACCACACTGTGAAATTTTACTTTGAATTATAGCAATTATGAGTTAAATAATATGAAGCGCTCTCTAAGTTATAGTCCCGGGTTCCTTATCCTGTCAGCTGCTCTGATAAATTAACATTTTTTTTAGGGGCAGGGGAAATTTTTCATGAAGCCTTTTATAGGGACTAAATGCTATCTAGGACTCTGAAATAATCTTAACGTGGCCCATAGAGTGCAATCCTTCATTCTGGACTTGTCATTCCACAAGTTGAACTGCTCCTTACTACTGTCCAGGCTTCATGAGCCATGGGAGCAAGGGGCAGGCTAGGGTAGGTGCAACCGTGCGGTGCTGCCAGCTGGGCAAGCAGCCTGAGGCAGAAGCCTCCAGCTCACATGATATTCCAGGCAGTACTGAATCTCCATGAGACAAAACTTAAAGAAGAGAATGACCTGGAGTCACTCCCAGGTCTGCCAGCTGAGCGGGTCTGAGCGAGACCACGGCTGGCAGGAGCCGGCGGACAGAGCCCCAGAGCGGCAATGGGCTGAGCTGCTCACCCTGCTGCCGCTCTGGGGCTCTGTCCGCTGACCTGCTCAGCCCACTGCTTGCTTGGGGTTCCTATCATCCAGGCAGGCAGTGGGCTGAGTGGGTCCTGTGGACAGGACCCCTGAAAAAAGGCACGAAATGATTGTCTGCCGTTGCTTTCATGGGGTGGGGCGGGGTGACGACGTACCCAGAACCACCCGTGACAAAGTTTTTGCTCCATCAGGCATTGATAGATCAACCCAGAATTCCAATGGATAGTGGAGACTGTGGGAACTGTGGGATAGCTATCCACAGTGCAACGCTCCAAAAGTGGATGCTAGCCTTGGTGCTGTGGAAACACTCCGCCAAGTTAATGGTCTTAAGTGGGGACACACACAATCGACTGTATAAAATCGATTTCTAAAAAATCGACTCTATAAATTCGACCTAATTTCATAGTGTAGACATACCCTTAGACCTGGTCTACACTAAAAAGTTAGGTCAACCAGGCTACATTGCTAGATTTGACAGGTGTCCAGTTTTCAACCAGAATGCCTGGTTGAAAAGGGACCCTGGTGGCTCCAGTCAGCACCACTGACTAGGTCACTAAAAGTCCATTTGGCTGCAGCGTCCAGCATGTCCCTCTGACTTCTAGGCACAGAGACGGCCAGGAGGCCAATGGGAGCTGCAGGGCTGCTTCCCGGGGCCACCCGGAGACCACATCCGAACACCCCTTCTGCACCTCAATCCCCAGCCCTAGCCTTGAGCCCTCTCCTGCACTCTGAACCCCTCAACCCCATCCCAGAGCCTCCTCCTGCACCCCAAACTCCTCATCCTCGGCCCCATCCCAGAGCTCTCATCCCTAGTCAAAGCCGTCACCCCCTCCACACCCCAACCCCGTGCCCCAGCCCTAAGCCCCTCCCACACTCTGAAAATCTTGGCCCCACCCCCCAGCCTGGAGTCCTTTCCTGTACCCCAAACTCTGAAAATCCCTGGCCCCACCCTAGAGCCTGCACCCCCAGCTGGAGCCCTCACTCCCTCCCAAACCCTTGCTCAGGGGTGTAAAAAATCCACATCTATGGGCAACATAGTAAAGCGAACTTAACCTCCAGTTGTAGACAGTGCTGGGTCAATGGAAGAATTTTTCCGTCTTCTCTCAGGAAGTGGATTACCTGTGCTAACGAGAGAGCCCCTCCCATTGGCGTAGCTAGTGTCTACAGTGAAGCAGTATTGCAGCGCAGCTGCTGTGCTGTTGTAGCGGTTCAAGTGTAGACAAGCCCTCAGAGCGCTGCAGCTAAATACAAGGTGGAACAGATTGTTTAGCATAAGTAGTTAACATATTTCAAGGGACTATTCAACCCTGTTAACTCCTCTCCAGTCAGAAGGGGGAAAGGAGAAAGGAAAAAAAATGTATTATTATTTACAGTTACACCTAGAACAGTGTTTCCCAAACTTGGGACACCGCTTGTGTAGAGAGAGCTCCTGGCAGGCTGGGCCACTTTGTTTACCTGCCCGACCACAGGTCCAGCCGATCACGGCTCCCACAGGCCAATGGGAGCTGCTGGAAGCAGTGCAGGCCGAGGGACGTACTGGCCGCCACTTCCAGCAGCCCCCATTGACAGGAGCACTACCAGCTTTTTTGGTGTCCTAGGTGGCGAAAGGTCCCACCCCCGAAATGGCGTCCCTGACAGAGACGGCGGATGGTCCTGCCTCCGAAATACCAACAATGACCGGGGCAGCCGCCGCCCCCCAAATGTTAGCGCCCTAGGCAACCGCCTAGGTCACCTAATGGGTTGCACCAGCCCTGCCCATTGGCCCGGACCAGTGATCGCCTGGACCTGTGGACGGGGCAGGTAAACAAACCAGCCCGGCCCGCCTGGGGCTTTCCCTACACAAGCGGCATCCCAAGTTTGGGAAACACTGACCTAGAGGCACCACCAAAGATCACAGCCCCCTTATGCTAGACACTCCACAAGCAAATGGTAAGAGACAGTCCTTGCTCCACAGAATTCAAAATGGCTGACAAAGGCATTATTACCTCCATTTGACAGATGAGGAATTGAGGTACGGAGACATTAAGGAACTTGTCCAAGGTTACACAAGTAATCTACATCAAAGCCAGAAAGTGACCCCAGATCTCTTGAGTGCTAGTTCAGTGCCTTAACCACTGGCTCCTTCATCCTCTCTAATACTTTTAAAATGTCTTCACTTCATCGCACACAAAAATAAATCCTCAATCAACTCTTAATTTACCAATCCCAGAGCATTAGAGCACCTACATCTCTGTCACACATTTCTGACACAAAGAATTCTATTTGCTCCCCCACCCTCCATTGCAGCCACAACACCCACTAATAATAATTTAAGTTATTTGTGAATATGAGGGAGAACATTTGAGCCTGGACCTGCAAAAGCAATACTCACATGGCAACTGGACTTCTTACATACATAAGGATTACTCACCTAAGAGTTTCTAGGATCAGGTGCTACATAGATAATGACAAATAATAAATCTTGAAACCAGGACATGCAGGTGCTGAACAGTAGCCTGAAAATATAATACAATACAATAAAAACATTAAGTTTTGAAAAGAAGCAAACAAATAGAGGAGAGAACAATTATAAGAGCCAGGTTCATTGGTATTCTTCAGCTGTTTCACATTGCTCCAACAATACAAAGGAGAGGTAAATCTGAATTACTTACAGCAGGCCCCAGCATGCCAAGCGCGTGCTTGGGGCAGCAAGCCGCGGGGGGCACTCTGCTGGCACTGTGAGGGCGACAGGTAGGCTACCTCCTGCGATTTGCCTGCGGAGGGTCCGCTGATCCCACGACCACGCCTGCGGGAGGTCCACCGAAGCCTCGGGACCAGTGGACCCTCCGCAGGCAAACCACTGGAGGCAGCCTGCCTGTCGTGTTTGGGATGGCAAAATCCCTAGAGCCGCCCATGATTACTTAGTATGAATTGTGATGAGCCAAGGGCTGGTCTGCAAAACAAACAAAAAACTAACAAAACAACAAAAAGCTTGGAACTAAATGGCCACTTCCATATTAATTCTTTTTTTGTTTGTTTGTTTGTTTTTGATATTTCAATGCAAGTTCGTGTGTGGACACTTTTTTTCAGATTAAGAGTCTCTTATTCAATTTAGCTGAACTCAGTGTTTTACTGACTTCAGCAAAGTAAAAAAATAAATATAAGCTTTGAAATATATTTTAAAGGTATAGATTATATTATATTGAATATAGTTACAGATGTATTTCTCTACTCCAGCGGTAAGCTAAACTGATGTAAACCAAATTGAAACCAATGTAAGAATGTCTATATAGGGTTTCGCACCGGTTTAACAAATTGCCATCCCTGAGTGACATAGTTATACCAACCTAACTCCCAATATAGACAGCACTATGTCAACGGGAGGGCTTCAGTTCTCTTGGGAGGTGGATTAACTACACCAGTTGGAAAAGCTCTCCCACGCTGGCATAATAGTGTCTTCGTTGAAGTGCTGCATCTACACCTCTGCAGTGTTTTCAGTGTGGACCTGTCCTAAATCAGTTTAAAATTATACCTCTAGTAAAATCACTGCAACTTTGAATAAAGACAAGGCCATATAAGTGTTTCCCTTATGAGTAAGGTAGACAAAGTAAAAAGAATGAGCAGTACTTTTGGCACCTTAGAGACTAATAAATGTATTTGGGCATAAGCTTTCATGGACTAAAAATGCATCTGATGAAGTGGGTTTTAGCCCACAAAAGCTTAAACCCAAATAAATTTGTTAGTTTCTAAGGTGCCACAAATACTCCTCGTTCTTTTTGCTGATACAGACTAACACGGCTACCACTCTGAAACCTGTAGATAAAGTAAAACTCTCTTAGGGCAGGAACCTTGTCTTTGCTTTTGTTCATACATTGCTTAGTGCAATGGCTCCCCAGTCCTGACTTTTACTGCTAAAATATAAATAACACAGTTAAAACTTCACTGCTTGAGCCATATACAGTAACTGGCCTATGAAAAAGTATTTTACTAATACATATTTGTGCATGTTTATGCTTTCAGTCTGAGCAGTTGTTCGTTTTGGGGGTTGAGGTTTTTTGGGAATGGGATTTTATTTTGGTTTGTTAGTATATTGCAAAACAAAAAAACTATCTTGAGTTACTGGAGAAGTTTGTGTTGGTTGGTCTAGAAAGACAAGACACTTTACAATGCCTACAAAAAAAACCGGAATCTTGTTTTGTTCCCATCTTTCTAGCATATTGGACATACATATAGTTTAGATCTGAGTTAGCAAACATTGTTGGATTTATTTACTTAATAAAAGTTTGGCAAATATTAGTAAAAGGCTTGGCCCAGGCTTCAATAGCTGCAATAGAGATTGCACTGAATGAAGCTCAAAGAAAACTTGAAGAAACAAACAATTGATAGATCATTAAGAAATCACAATGCTGAGAGTTGGGACATCATGAAATGTGCATCTCTTGAAACCAGGAGCAAAATTTTGAAACCATTTTATAAATCTTAATTTAGTTTTAGAATTTGAGACTTGTGTTATCCAGATTATAGTCCTGTTTCTCAGTATTGGAAAGTATGTATGGTTTAAAACATGACTGAAATTACTTTATCTTGTCAGACTGAATGTTCCCTGGGAAGGCAAGATGTTTTCTTTCTTATGCATATGCTATATTGATACTGTGTAACAATAGAGGATAATAGAAGAAATGGCTTCGGGGAGACTGATGCACGGAGAACATTCTCTCTCAGTGTAAACTTTGATTATCTTTTTGTTTGTTTGTTGCTTTCTTTACATATAGCAAAGTTCTCTGTGCATCTCAAAACACAAGCAGACTTTTCAGTGTGTTCTCTGAGTTTAGATAACTATTGGAAGGGGATTCTGGGAAATTACATTCAACTGAGCACACCAAGCAGCCCACATTAGTTCACAGTTTCTGTAATGCTTTCCCCCTATTTTCAGCTTCCATAGTTTTCTTGAATTTGTGTTTTCTAAGGGCTTGTCTAGGCTGGAACAAAAGGTGTCTTTGAAAAATGTGTTAGTGAACTCTTTTAATTAACATGTGTTAAAACCCTAGTGTTTACAGGGTAAGTTGTATTTTAACACATTCATCTCAACCAGATAATGTGTTAAAATACAGCTTGCTCTGTCTACATGTGACAAGTTGAAACATTAAAAAAAAAGTTAAGAAGTTTAACATCTTAATT
This sequence comes from Chelonoidis abingdonii, assembly GCF_003597395.2. Taxonomy (NCBI): domain Eukaryota; kingdom Metazoa; phylum Chordata; order Testudines; family Testudinidae; genus Chelonoidis; species Chelonoidis abingdonii. The sequence goes on from NC_133771.1 coordinate 91,001,503, forward strand.
AAATCATGTTCAGTAATATATTTTTTAAAAATATATCTTTTATCCTGGTCTAAGGCCAAAAGTCACTGCCATTTATGTGGTCTGCTGGAATTCTGAGAGCTAATTCTGGGTTTTTGCTTGTTGTGTGGGCTTGGACAAATTATTTATCCTTTCTCTCAGCTTCTTCATATGTCAAATGGAAATAAAAATATTAGATCCACTAACCACCCCAAGCACCTCAAGAAATCTGTTACCTAGAGCCAGGCACTCAACTACCACAGAATAAGGTCTGAGGAGAAAGTCCAGGATACACCCTTTAACACACTTTAAAATGCCTTTAGCAAACAAGGACACTCTACCAGAGGAATAGATTGTATCATGGTACAGGCCTCCCAAATATTCTAAGAGAACCTGCTTCAATAAAGAAAAAACAATAACTCTCCAACCACACAGCCCTTGTTGTCACCTATCACCCCCTACTGGAGCTCATATGGGGTATTATTAAACAATCACAACCCATACTCCATGAAGACTACATCCTGAAAAAATCTTTCCTGAACTCCCTCTTCTGGCCTTCAAACAACCCCCACAACCTCACCAAACTCATCATCAGAAGCAAGCTCCCCACAGATCAGGACACATCAACTCAAAGTGGCACCAAACCCTGCTGTAACAACAAATGCAGAACCTGCAGACATATCTCCACTGCTACAATGATCAACACCCCCACAACACATCTTTCAAGATCTATAGTTACTACATGTCTATCACTACAGGATCTACCTCATCCAGTCAGCTAAATGTCCCAACATGTGGGTGAAAAAAGACAATCACTATTCTCTCAAATGATATCACCTGTTGGTAAACATTTTTCACAAAACTTTAACTCTGTTTCTGACTTCTCAGTCCTCATTTTTAAAGGAATGTGTACCTTCAAAAGACGAGCCTTGGAGCTTAAATTAATAACTTTGCTAGACACCAGAACTTATGGACTTAATAAAGACACTGAATTTACTGTTTATTATAACCATCTGTAGCAACATGGACTAATTCATTATCTGTTCCAGCTTTTATTTAGCTGCGACGCTCTGGTTACCTTTCCCAGACCTGAAGAAGAGCTCTGCCTATTGTCTCTCACCAGCAGAAGCTGGTCCAATAAGAGATATTACCTCACACACTTTGTCTCTCTAATAGCCTGGAAGCAATACGGCTACAACAACACTTGCAACATGTAAATATCAAGTATTACTGAGAAGGAAGATCACTGCTGATTAGAGAACGAGACTGAAAGTCTATAGCTCAAAGTCTGGTGCACATATGATTTGTTCTGTGACCTTGGTCAAGTCATTTCACCTATCTCTGCCTCAGTTTCCATCTCTGTGAAATGAAGATAATGAAAATAAATTCACAACAAGAGTGTTGTGAGACTATTTCTAAAATGTTTTAGTAGGAGAGGCAATCTGGTAGCTCCATGGATAGAGCATTGGACTGCAAGTCAGGAGACCTAGCTCTGCAATCACTGGCTCTGCCTCTGACCTACTGTATGGGGTCTTGGGTAAGTCACAACTTCAACTCTCTTCCTCCCCTTCCTGTCTTGTCTATTTTGTTTGTAGGTTCTGCAGCACAAGGATAGTCTCTAAATATGGGCTGGTCTACACTTAAAAGTGTTACAAGTATAACTATGTTGGTTAGGGGTGTGATTTTATTTATTGCTGACATAGTTATACAAGTAAAAGGCCTACTGTAGATGCAGTTATAACAATAAAAGGTGTCATATAATGGTATAATTTATGTACCCAAACCAGAATAGGCTATATCAGTGTAACTACTGTATTACAATTATAATTGCATCCACATTAAGGGTGGGAGTGTTTTGGTTGTTTTGGGGTGGGTTATTGTCACTTTTACTATACCAATATACAAGCCCTATGTGTTTGTACCATGCTTAGCTCAACTGGACTCCAATCTCAGTTGTGGCCTGTAGATGCTAATGTAATATTAATTTTCATATCCTTGAATAAAAGGCACTATATGCAGCATGTTATTAGAGTGTAACTGTTTAAACCCACATTATGTAGTGTTGTCTCAACTGATGTCCCATGCTAAAGAAAGAAAAGCTAGTTCAGTATTCAGATGAGAGACTGCCAAGCAACAGAAACTGAGGCTAGGCCTACTCTACAACTTTTGCTGAATAGCCATGTCAGTTAGGAGTGTGGTTTGTGACTCAAATAGTTGTGCCAACAGACCCCCTAGTATAGATGCAATTATACTGGCAAAACTGGCTTTTGCTAGCAGTATAGCTTATTTCACTTGAGATGAGGCTGAAAAAAAGTATGCCAGTTCAAGCACCGTTACGCTGACATAAGGGTCACACACACTAGAAGCACTTTGCCGATTCATCAGAAAAGCTTTTCTAATTTAGATTTGGCCTAGGATGTTCAGGAAGTGATGAGGTAGTCATAGCTGAGGTGAGATGAGATTCTGTGGCCTGCAATGTGCTGGCCAAGGGATGCGCTGGCCGCCGCTTCCTGCAGTCCCCATTGGCCTGGGACGGTGAACCGCGGCCAGTGAGAGCTGCAATTGGACGAATCTGTGGATGCAGCAAGTAAACAAATCATACCGGCCCGCCAGTAGATTTCCCTGATGGGCCGCATGCGAAAGGTGGCCGATCCCTGGACTAGATGATCACAATGGGCCCTTCTGACCTTAAAATCTCTGAGAATACATTATGGTATATGTGTATTGTTGGGAGTGCTGTCTTTTAGATGAAACATAAAACCTGTAGGTTTTCATAAGAGTAACGGTCGTAATCTTTGTGCCTGGCAAACTCCATACTTCGTTAATTACATGTTGCCTTCCCTGAATTTCTCTTTCAATTTCAATCTGATATTACAGCATCCTTATTCACTTTATCTCCTAAACTGTATATTAGCGCCATTAGATAGCCTAAATGATTCCTGTGTATAGTTTGTATATTGATTAGTGAAGCACTTTGGGATGCTTTAGGATGAAAGGGACTGTATATGAATTGAATTTATTGCACCTTTGAAGGTGATTAGTGCTGCTCATGCTGGAAGAATACAATTGTTGATCCATAGACTGGTGTATTTTATTTATTTTTCATTTAGTCATGTAAATTGCTAATTGCCAACAGTTTAGAAGAATAAAGAATCTATCCTAAAACATATGTGTGTGTTGGGGGCAGAAGAAGCAATGTGTGATGGTGGACAGCCAGAAGACTAGCTGGAAGTGGTTTTGCTAAGGGGTTAAATTTCATTCTTCCAGCTCAGAATTTAGGTTATCTGCAGGGTTTGTTGGGAACTTGTGGGAGGGAGTGTATGTGTACTTTTGAATTATTTAATTGGATTGTTGTACAACTGGTTGATCAGCACGTACCATCTGTACAGAAGAATTTGTATAAGTAATGCTGTCTTGTTTTACTGTAGAGCTATAAAATACTGAGATGACTGATGCCTGGAAAACATATTGGGATCACAATACATACTCCGTCATAACTCCTACAATCATTCTGTAAAATACTTTTGTGACATTTCTCTAAAATTCAGATGAGCTGGCATATGGAATAAAGGTTTACCATTATGCCTGGACAAGGGAAAACATGGATTTTTACACTGATTTTGCAATTCTGGCTTACTCTTCAGGCAATATGACATCAGGTAATATATTAATCCAAACAAATAAAAATGATCTAATTAAAATCAAAACAAAAGGGATCTATAAAAGGCTAAAATTTCTTTGCAAGCAGCACTAGCACCATAAGAAACCTGGCAAACTGCCCCGGCATCACATTGCTTTCACTGCAGGGATATAAGATTTAGTGGGAGACCTCCAACGTTCTTTTTCATGACAAATTGTCTCTGTTGTGTATCAGTCACTAGATATACACTCCCAACAGGTTTTACTTCCCCAGTGATGACAATGAACACTCCTGAACAGCTTTCTCTTTGTCACTGTTATTCATTTGCTGTGTTAATGCTTAGGGACCTCAGCCGGACCAGGGCCCCTTTGTGCTAGGTGCTGTACAAACACACAACAAAGAAACAGCCCCGTGCCCCACAGAGCTTACAGTCTGATACCAGAGACAACAGGTGGCTGCAACCAATGGATGGGGGAGACAAAAAGAAACAAAGAGAGAATTTTTTTTTAAAATTGATGTTTAAAATTAAATATACACAAGAGGGAAGGTATAGTACATCTGGGGTCAAGCTTGAGTTATGAGGGATTACACGTAGTGGTTACAAGGCTCACGAGATACATACATATCACATAACCAGCATGGACCCAGATTGGAGTGCAGGCGTTTTTAAAGCTTCAGTGGAAAAGTGGGCTCTGGTACGCCAGGCATGGAATGTATTATGAGTCCAAATCAATATCAGTGTAGTGAATAAGTACATGGGTGGGGTTATACTAGTCAGCTTGATTATTGGGTCCCTTGTTCTTCCTATGCTCTGGAAAGCTCCTCTCTCACCATCAGAAGTTGATCCAACAAAAGATATTACCTCCCCCCACCCAGTCTCTCTAATATCTTGAGACCAACACAGCTACAACAACACTGCAATAAACTCTCTCTTGCCCTCCTTTCCTGGCTGAGATGTAAGAGAAAAAAACTCCAACACCGCACTTCCCTGCCCCCTCCTTCCTCCCCTCCCCTGGTATTCACGTCTTTTCCTCTCATTCATTTGTTTTCCGTGTTGGAAATACCTCGTGTCCGTCCCTTGCATTCCCCCCTCCCTTCAGACTAGTCCAGCTGCCCTTTCACATGCTTCCTCTGGAAGCCCTGACGCGGAATTAGTCTCCTCCCCCGCTCGCTTTTCCATGCCCCGGCTCCAAGTCAGCCACACTACTGGGCTCGCAATTCGAGTTAGCTGCAAAGGCATGGAAACTCCTTCCCGATCTCAGCTGTGGAATCCCGCCCCTGCAGCCACCACTCCCATTTTACCGGCCCCGTCCCCCGCCCCGCAGCTACAGCCGTAGCGCCAACTACTTCTCCTCCCCCCCGTCTACTCCCCCCCCCTCCAGGGTAGGGGTCCATCTGCTCCGCTCTGTCTCTCGCTCCCTCCCCCCACCCGCTTTCTCACTCCTCCTCCGCCCTCCTCCCCCCCCCCCCCCCCCACGCTCCGATTCTTCGCCGGCCGTCGCTACGGAAACCAGCCGATACCCAGTAAATGGGCATCCTGCAAAAGCAATGCAGCCGGGTAACAAAGAAGCCCCCCCTCCATGGGGTTCTGCAGAAACATCTCAAGTCCTTTTGCTCTCTGTGCATATATTGGAGGAGACGCGTCTTGCCACATAGCTAGGATCCACAGCAATTTAACACAGCAACCACAAAAAGTGCAGATGGAGGGTACTTTTTCCAGCTTTTCTGGTGAAGAAAATCAACAGCCTCCTCTAAAGTGCATTTCACAAACGTCTGGATGTTACTGGATTTGTCTAAATTACGTTTCTGTTTGGGACTTTCCCATTTACACAAAGGGGTTGGCTTCCTTCAACCATCGCTGCCGATAGCCTGGCCAGCGTCTTTTCCCTTAAGGGCGATAAGATATGTTTGCTGGCACGATGCACTTCTGCAAAAAAACTATTTACATCAGCTTTGGGGAAATATAACTTGGTGATTGACTAAAGCATCAAACCGAAGCAGTGTGTATAAAAACCAGATCGTTACAGACGCTTTTCAGCTTGGTTTCGAAAAGAAAGATAATGATTAAACCAAAGAAATCGAGGCTGGTACTAAGCGTTTTCCGCGATGCGATCCGTTTTCCTTGAAATGCAGGAGGGAAGTTGTATTTGAAATGCAGCACAAGGGAGAATAAGAGCTTGATCTAAAAAACAAATGCCCCTTCGTGTGTTTTGCCCCCAAGAAATGAAATATTCTCTTGACTGATTCTCCTCTTGCTACAAATAAAGGATTGTTCATATTAGGGTTATTGAAATGCAGCGAACATACAATCATCAGATTCTGCAGCACAATGAGATCTTTGGGGGCAGAGAGGAGGGCAGTTTGGACCGGTGTCTTGAAATCCTGAACCCTGGATTATTTTAATGGTTGTAACATTCTTGTTTATAAACAAATCGGACATTTTGAGATTTGATCTTTTTAAAAAAAAGTTATTGCATCAGTTTTCCTCATTACTGCTCTTTCAGCAGCCTTTCCCATCACTATAATTTATCCATTTCAACTGAAAAAAACAAATACCAGTCCATGCAGACCTAGGCTGCCAGACATGCAAAAAGCTGCTACTCCTCCGCTCCCCCTAAAAAGAGATGCGGATCCCTTGTATGTCACGCAAATAATTGCTGCTACTCATGTACTTAGCAGCAATATTATTTCAAGCGAATTAGTATCAAATTACCTCTTATAATTTGGGGAAGGCACAAATATATCCCTGATAACGCCGCTTCATCCAGTAATTTAATGCATGAAAAATCTAAGTGGTAGCCGCCTCACAAAACAGTTTTTAAAAATACAAATCACGGATAATCAGACAGTAGAATTTAATTAGACCCGTAGGCTAATTACAGAATATTTTATTTCAAGCTAATACTGCTAGAGGGAGGGGTTTGATTCTGCTTTTTTGGCGGCGGCAGCCGCAGCTTTTGCCATTTTCAACATCTGGCCTACAGACCTACTAATTTCAACTCGTGATCTCGTTTGGCAAAACTCGACCTCGATCTACGTGATTTAAATACCTTCCAAATTGGAGCGATAGAACAATTGCAACCAATTAAATAAAAAACTCAAACCTCACATAGTATCTGTTGATCTTCTACAGCAGAGGGTGGAGGGGGGCGGGTGGAGTAGGGAAAAGAGGATGAAATCACAAACACATAAGTCAAACCATTGTCTCTAATTTAACACAGAAGCAAATGGGGCAGAGAGACAGAGGCACACAAACAGAGTCACTGCAAGTCAAATGAAATCCCCTTACAGTGTTAGTTCACCTCCGAAAAGAAAGGACAATAAACCCATGCATCATCATTTTAAGTGAAGAAAAAAGAGTGCATGCATTTTTCCATTACTTTATTTATTTTCGGGGTATTAATTATCAGTCAAAGGCTGATTTCAAATTATTGCAATCGCGGCCCCATTGTTCGCTCCAATTGGAAGCCCCACCCCCTCCTTTGTCTGGCGGCGCCGTGATTGGTCGGCGACGGGCGGGGGGTTGCCGTCAGCGCTCGGAAAGCCCATTCATCTGTGCACTTGGGCGTTGGACTCCGCATCTTATTAGCAACCAGGGAGATTTCTCCATTTTCCCCTTGTCTACAGTACGGCTACAAATCTGGGATTTTTTTTTATTACTTCTTTTTACTAAACTTGGGCTCTTTTTTTTTTGCTTGACTTTTTTCCCCTCCTTTTCCCCCCTTCCTCCTGTGCTGCTGCTTTTTGATCTCTTCAACTTAAATTTTTAAAAAGGAGTGCATATAAATCGGTTCTGTTCTCTCTTCTTCCCCCCCCCCCCCTCGTGTGTGTGTGTGCGTGCGTGTGTGTTGCTGCTGCTGCTGCTGCTCGCCCGGTATTTATACCAATCCAACGCTCTTTGTTTCCCCTCCTTTTGGATCTCTTGAGTTTCTTTGTTGAATAAGACAGCATGGGTGCCCAGTTCTCCAAGACCGCTGCAAAAGGCGACGCCGCTGCTGAGAAACCTGGGGAAGCGGTGGCTGCATCTCCTTCCAAGGCGAATGGACAGGTAACCCCCCAAGCTCAAATCTACCCCCTTTTTTTAAAAAACGGCAAAACTTGCATCCTTTGCATCCTGTTTAATTTTTCCTCCGCCTTCAAGGTGCCTTGAGCATATTAGATGGAGAATACGACCAAAGCCTTTATCTTCAAAACTTAATGCAAAGGAATGGCTTTTTCACTGTTTTATTGGGAGGGGCGGGGAAGAGGAAGAGTTCTATAGACCTGATTTTTTTTTCAGTGGAGTGGAGCAGATAAAAATCACTGGTGCGTTATTTGAGTGGGGTGCAAGCTGCTCGTAAACTGAGGAATGTGATACTGAGTTGGCTTTTCTGTCCATTCAATCTCAGTGCATTAGCTTTATTCTCCTGAAGACGTTTGTCTGTGAATAGCCAAAAATACCTCTGATGGGGGTGGATTAGTAGATAGTAGTAAGAAATGTGCTCTCTGCAGTGCAAACTGGCAGTGGTGAGGTTAGGGGAGAGAAGTGGCATGCCTGGGGGTACCCTGTTGGGGAGATCACTGTGCCTCGGGGAGATGGCTGGCTGGAAAAGGGAAGGGGCAGCGAAGCACGCTCTTCTCCATATTGTTGCATGCCTGCCTCGCCCCTACTCCTCTACGGATCCGGGCTCAACCTACGATTTAAACCATGGGGGGCTGACATGCTCTAGGAGGCTTTTCGCGTCACTCTGGTGTTTCAAAACAGTCCGGACTTGGGGAGATGGGGGTGACTCTTGGCGTTGCACTAACGTAACCCTCATCTCTGCCATCCCCGCCCCCTGTGCAACAGGGGTAGCGGCACTGGGCGCACCACCTGGGCTGCGCTGGAGTCGAGTGGCGCCTGCATCTAAACACCGGGCACCCCCGCCACGCCTCTGAGCAGCTGCTGCTGGAGCCAGGCGGGCTCCGTCGTCCTCCGGAGAGGCTTTAGACTCGTTAAAAATGCAAATACAGCGAGAGGCGGGGGCATGTCTTTTAACCAGCCAGCAGGGGGAGGGAAGCCACGTCTTTATTTTTATTTTACTGCTGGCTGAAGGGGGCGTGAAACGGACGCAAGGACCGAGGCGAGCTTTGTTCGCCTTTCTCCTCAGCTGCGCTGCTGCTGGACAAGGCGTGCGTGAGCCCCGCAGCTCGCCAGCTGCTCTCCTCTTCTTCCCTGCCCCCTCCCCTCCGGCCTTCTCCGGCCCGGCTCTGCAAGCTGGAGTCACAGTGCCCTCTGCCGGCGGAGAGCCGCTCTAGCCTGGCCTGCCTGAATCCCGCCGGAGCTGCAGCGATTGGAGGGCTTGCTGCCCTGCAGGGGCTTGCTGATGGGTTGGCTTTTTCAACCACACCGGAGTCCCCAGCGTACCCTATGAAAGCAGGCGGGGGCGTGGCTTGGTGCTGCATTTCCAGTGCAGCTCCAATGGGCTGCGCTCCCGAAGCCTGGGCTGGGGAGAAGACAGGGATGTGAATTTTGAAAAAGCTCAGTACTGCCTTCTTCTCTGGAGAGGAGCAATGGCGAGTCTGCCCATTGCAACTGCTGGCTTACGACCCCACTGTTTCTGTAGTTAATCACTTGATCTGATCAAATCCTCAGACTGGTATAATTGTTCAAATCATGCCTTAGTACTGGCATAACATGGCAAGTATTAAACCAGTCCGTACTGTCTGATCCATCCAGTTTTGTCTAAAAGTGCAGACTCTGGTTAAGGGAAACGAGCTGTCACCTGTCAGATGACCCTGTTGAGCTTGGGATATGGCTGAGAAGCAGATCTTTCTCCAATAACACTGAGTTGTTTTCTTCCAGGAAAATGGCCACGTAAAGGTGAATGGTGATGCCTCTCCAGCAGCTGCTGAGGCAGGCAAGGAGGAGGTCCAAGCAAATGGCAGTGCACCTGCTGAAGAGACAGCGAAGGAGGAGCAAGCCTCTTCTGAGCCTGCCTCTGAGAAGGAGGGAACAGAAGCAGAGAGTACTGAGCCAGCCTCGCCTGCTGAGGGAGAGCCCTCCTTGAAGGCAGAGGAGGGGGCTACCCCTTCTTCCAGCAATGAGACCCCGAAAAAAAAAAAGAAGCGCTTTTCCTTCAAAAAATCCTTTAAGCTAAGTGGCTTTTCCTTTAAAAAGAACAAAAAAGAGGCTGGGGAAGGAGCAGAGAATGAAGGTGCAGCTGCCTCTGCAGAGGGAGGGAAAGATGAAGCAGCTACTGCTCCAGAAGCAACAAGCAGTGAGGAGGGTAAATCTACCCAGGAGGAGTCCTGTGCCGCTGCAGCTAGCGGCACAGAGGAAACAAAAGAGGAGACTGGTGACTCTCAGGAAGCAAAATCAGAAGAGATGGCACCAGAGAAGCCTGCGGGAGAAGAGGCCAAGCCTGTGGAAGAGCAAAAGCCTGAGGATAAACCAGAAGAGGCACCAGCTGCCTCTGTCCCTAGTGCTACAACTGAGGCCACTTCAAGTGAACAAGAGGCACCCAAAGTAGAAGAGGCAGCACTTCCTACACAGGAAGTCCCATCTGAGTCTAGTCCAGAAGCCCCACCAGCTGAATCGGCAGAGTAAACATGGCAATTTTGAGATAATCAAAGAACTTTTCTCCCCCTGTTTGTTTGTTGGAGTGGTGCCAGGTACTGGTTTTGGAGAACTTGTCTACAACCAGGGATTGATTTAAAAGATGTCTTTCTCTTTTTTTTTTTTTCTCTCCCCACAGATCCCATCTCAAATAATTCTGTTACCACCATTCCAACAGGTAGAGGGGAGACTAAACACCTCCCTCTGCCTTGTTCCTTTTTTTTTTTTTTTTTTTTTTTGCATCAGTATTAATGTTTTTGCATACTTTGCATCTTTTATTCAAAATGTAAACTTTCTTTGTCAATCTATGGACATGCCCATATATGAAGGAGATGGGTGGGGTCAATAAGGGATATCAAATGAAGTGATAGGGGCCACAATGAGGAATTAGTGAGGCACATAATTGCCAAGAGAGTGTGCCACAGAAAACGATGTAAGGGGTTAGTCTTTTTTTAAAAGAAAGTTATTACAATGTATTTTGTGAGGCAGATGTTCTATAAGGTTTACAACACTACAAGTCTTGAATAAGAAGGAATGGGGAAAAAAATCAATACCCAGAAAAAAATCATAGTCTTAGGAATTCATTTAAACCATAGGAACTTTTCACTTATCTCATTTTAGCTGTACCAGTCAGTGATTAAGTAGAAATACAAGTTGTATAGGCTTTATTGTTTATTGCTGGTTTATGACCTTAATAAAGTGTAATTATGTATTACCAGCAGGGTGTTTTTAACTGTGACTATTGTATAAAAACAAATCTTGATATCCAGAAGCACATGAAGTTTGCAACTCTTTCCACCCTGCCCATTTTTGTAAAACTGCAGTCATCTTGGACCTTTTAAACACAAATTTTAAACTCAATTCAAGCTGTGATAAGTGGAATGGTTACTGTTTATACTGTGGTATGTTTTTGATTACAGCAGACAATGCTTTCTTTTCCAGTTGTCTTTGAAAATAAAGGAAAACTCTTCAGATGCAATGGTTTTTGTGTAGCATCTTGTCTATCATGTTTTTGTAAATACTGGAGAAGCTTTGACCAATTTGACTTAGAGATGGAATGTAACTTTGCTTACAAAAATTGCTATTAAACTCCTGCTTAAGGTGTTCTAATTTTCTGTGAGCACACTAAAAGCGAAAAATAAATGTGAATAAAATGTATAATTTGGTTGTGTTTCTTTTATGGATCCTCTGACAGCTATAAATGGACTACCAAGTATGGCTTAAACTTGCATAGAGAAGGATCTTGTGTGCCATTAATGCTATCTTTAGAAATGGTTTAGAATTTTGGATTCAGTAATATTCCAAGTCTTTATTATGAAGAAATTTATAAGCAATATCTCCAGATGGCCTCTGCTTTTTTGAACAAAAGACTGGAAGCCAATCTGAGAACATGATGGCATAGTAAGACTGCCATTGCCCATGTTCCACCTTGGTTTAAGACCAGTTGTATACAGCAGACTCTATTCCTACCTCTTAAAGTTAATATTTGACTTGGATTTTATTGGGTAGGGTGTTTGCTATATGGTCTTAGGCCAAATTTTTCTAAACTGGTTGCCTAGAGTTAGGCACTGAAATAAATGGTCCATTTGTTTTGTTATGCCACTTCTACTTGTCTAGTTTTAGACAACCAGTTTGAAATATGTAGCGTAAAAACATTTGTGGTTTTCTTGCAGTCTGCTCAGCATTTAAAAGCAATATTTTTCTCAAACATGTTACTCCCAACTACAAATGAGTTACAAAGGGGATTGCTAAATTTGTCTATAAAAAATATTCACTTGGTGCTTGCCTTTAATTGTTTGGATGTTTGGCTAATTTCCAGCATATTGCTCAGGGCATGTTATGCCTTAATAAAACAGCAGGCTTATGTAAAAAGTAGTAATAGTGTTCAGAGGGTGGAAATTGATTCAAGAAACTTTCTCCTAAGTTTATAGGAGAGAGTTTACTATTACACTTGCTTCCATCAAAATTTTCAGCAGACTCTTTCTTTTGAAGTAATTATGATTCATTTTATGAGAAAATGGCACATTAGCACCTGGTTCCCAAAAGAACTGAATTAACTGCAATGGATTCCTGCTGAATGCATACTTATTTTTATTCAGCTGTCTACCATTTTAATTTTGGCTTGTATGTACAGTAGTCACCCTGGTATTTCTCTAGTTTTAGATATGTATTGAATATTATGCTGTAATGGCCATGGGATGAAATAAATGGATGTAAAATGAGATCCTCCACACCAGTGTCATTCTTGGAGTACATCTATTGAAGGTGTTCATTTTATAACCATTTTACTCAAGGTTTTTATAATATGGTTTAACAACAACAAAAAACTGTTCAAGACATTTGATGTCTTGGTCCTATAGTCAATGTCTTTTTTTTTTTTTTTTTTAAATACATTCCTTTTATATTTAAATCCAAGTTTTTTGTTTTAAGAATGGTCTGAGTTTGTGTTGTGTGGTGTTTTTTTCCCTCCCTCTTGTCAAGTTGTCAGGAAGAACCAAATCACTGCGTTCCCTTCACAGAACAATAGTCAATACTTGGTGAATGTGTTTTAAACTGTTTACCAAGAAAACATTTTATTACTATGTAACTATTGCAGTGATTCAATAAAAATGCTAATATTGCTCTTCAGTAATAGCTACTGTAACTGTTTCATTGGTGTTCAAATCCATTTGAAATCTTGAAATTAGATACCTTTGTGACGTGCAAGAGCTGTTGGAAACCTGACAGGATTAAACAGTTCTCTTAGGCTAAATCACAGTGCTTTTCTCTTAAGCAAAATTCTTACTAAAATCAGCTTTGCCTAAATAAAGACTTCAAGATTCAACCCCTTAAATTTATTATTGGATTAAAATGAGGGGGCTTTTACTCATGGTTAAAACTCATTACCAAAACTCCCTTCAAATTCTAATGTCATGTCTAAGCTGCATTTTAAAGTCTCCATAATAGCAACATTTCTAGTGAAGTGATCCTTATTGAGTATTTATCCCTAGTTCATGAATGGGAAAGTGTAATGACTTAATTCATTTGATTTCACATAAAATAAACAGATGGGCGGGGGGAAAGGGAAGAAATGTAATTTAAGCTATATTCTCCACAGGTACATCTTCATATGTATGTGTATACAATTGTTTTCTGGAAATCAATAATGCTCATATAAACATTTCTGCTGGTGCACTTGGGCCTTCACTAAAAACCCCCTCCTCCTATAGGTTGTAAACATTCTCTTAAGTTTATGCCTTCATTCTGTGAGGGGGAGGATTTGTTTCCAAACGGTTTATAGGCAAAAACTTTAATGACAGGCTCATTCTAAATGGGCTTTCCAGAAGTAAAATTTGGCATTTTAAGTTCAACGAAGGTTTTGTTTTTGAAGTGAGGTATTTTGTACAACCCTGCTTTTAACTCGAAAATACAACTGTAGGTTTGACTGGTACCCTTACAGTAACACCTCCCAGCAATAGTAACTGAATTCAGTGCATAGTAACATGTACTGCACAGGATGGGTGGCAAAATGTCCTCTTTCAAGATCCACAGTTCAAATGTTGGTTGAAAGTCAATTTTTAAGAGGTTGAGTACTATGTGTTTCATATACGAATATGTAGTCATTGGAAGCAGCCTAGCTGTAGGTTATGACAATTATTTTTTACCATTATTAATTCAATAAGGTAGAATGGAGTATATTTTAGTTTCATGAAGTAGGCAGCAGGTGGAAATAGTATGTTTTTATAATGAACTTTAGGCAGAAGGGTTGACATGTTGGCCACCTACAGTTCAAAGGAGTTCACCTAATTAGTAATGAGTGTGAACTCTTGCAGCTATAAGTAGTCCAAATGGAACATGCTTGTTGGAATATGCAGCTCAGTGTACCTTGAAAAAGTAATTTAGGAGGTGGTGCTATAGGCTACTACAGGTGGTCCAACCTTCTTGGTCCCAGGGGCCAGATGCTAGGGTTGGAGCACCTCTGGTCCACATACAGAAATACATGTTCCAAAAAATGGCATCGTCCATGCAGTGTGATGACATGGGCACTGTGGAGGATGCTATTTTACAGAGCAGATCTGCTATTGGGGAGGGTGAATATGTTTGGAGGCTGCATGGAACTAGCTTGTAAGTCGCCTTTGGCCCACCCATAGGTCATTGCTGCAGTTAATGTCATATCTGCATTAGCTAGCCTTTGGAGAAAGTAAGGTTGTGCTGTGCTATGGATATCCAGTGGCTGTTCATATTTGAAGATCTGAAAAAGGCAGCTCTAGCGCTGTGTTGTGTTTCATGAACAGTGTACCCAGACAACTGTTTCTTCATGGTCAAGTGGCAAAGCAGTTAGCACAGATATCTGTGTGGTACAGCTGCAGGATAAAAAGGCGCACACAGTTTGAACAGAAGAGAGCCTGAAAGCTGTTAAAGCACAGAACTGGGAGTCAGGAGATTTGGCTTTTTCCATTTCCTGGGTCTGCTGTGTGAAAATGAGCAAGAGGTTTCATGTCAAAGTGCCTGTGATAATATGGGGATAATGATAACGAACAAGAGTGATGTGAAGGTTAATTAATCTTTTCAGAATGTGTTGAAATCCTCTTACAGAAGGAACTATAAATATTATCTATACAGTTTTTACTCCATCTTCATGTTAAAGGATAACATGACTGGCCAGAACAGAACTTTACCACATGGTAGTTTAATAGAAAAGACACATATGATCCATAGAAGATCAGCTCCCTAAGCTTAAACAGAACTTAAGAGGTCAAATCATTACTCAGGCAAAATGGATATAGGAGATGATGACAATTTTGCCTAAGAAATGCAGACTGTGTAATTTTCCTAGAGGAAAGCGTAGCAGTTTTAGCAAGAGAGGGGTTGCAACTTGCAGAAGTGAGTTATTAAAGTTACCAGGGTTAGCTATTATATCATTAGTGTATAGGTAAGTATCCCAGACCTCACTTAAGTTATCACATATCTCTGTGTATGAGTGGAGCTAACATGGAAACAGAAAATTCCTTTCCTTCTTTGAACCTACTGAGTGATATGGGCACCATTTTTTTCTTGCACTGTAGTGGGGTTGTGAATGCATTCCACACCAATTTTTATTATTTTCTTCCTCAGTTCCTTACACTCATTCATGTGGCTGTGCATGTCCTAGCCTCCACCTGAGAAGAGCTAGAAAAGTGGAGCCCATTTTGGAGCCCATCAATACAGCTTCTTAAAGGCTTTTTTACAATACATCAGACACCTTGATAACAATACACGTTTAATACTTGTTGCTAGTGTGGATGTAGACACCAGGGTGAACCGAGGTTTGTTTTTGATAACTGTACTAGCCAAATGAGGCTATAGACAAAAGAAGTTCATAGTTTAATTTTTATAACATAGTTCTCGGGGGGGGGGGATGTTAATACAATGGTCAGGAAAGTCATGTTAGATCAGTGGTTCCAATAACTGCAAAAAGTGACTTTTGCTAGCATAAACCAATTTAGTTAACTCAGTGCAAATTGTGTGTAGACCAGCCTAAGCATTTACATTTGATAACTGAAAACATACTCTGAAAAAGTGATTGAATGCCCAGGAAACAAAGTCCATCTAGTAACTGACCCTTAATAGTAGGCTTCCCTTTGGAAGAGAGAGCACTTTGATACACAAAAGTAGAAGGGCAATGTATACAAAGCCTTTGAATAAAATTAGATTTCCCTCTGCTATTAGAACCAGAGTAGAAAAGAGAAACCATAGTTTGTTAGGCGTGAAGCCACCACTTTTTCTCTAGGAAAGCTACAATTTTAGTACAAGACACAGAGCCTCCTCTACAACGCTAATTTGAAGCCCATTAGAAAATCATCGTGGAAGCGAAATCTAAAATTGGCTAAGATTAAGAAAAATATTTAGACCAGACAGTTGCTTTACCAGTTTATGTAATTCAGGAGCCTGTTCGAGCAGTTTTGATAAATACTGCCCTTTCAAGTAAATTGAGCACCAAATAAAGTCCACCTACGTATCTCTCCATAATCTTACACAGTGGTATAACAATGAGATGGAAATTAGAAAAGATAAATGAACAAGAGTGTTTTTTCTCCCTCTAGTGAATAGAGGAACTGGGTCTCATTCTTATGTCTTTTCAACACTCTATATACGAGTTCAGTTCCTAATCGAAGTCCAGGTGGAAAACTTGCAAAAATAGCAAAAATAACACTTCCTAAATCCTTCAAAACTATTTCTACGGATACTGCTTCAGATTAGTAGAATTTTGTTTTAATATCTCACCATCTGAGATTCTAGCTGTTTAATATCCCAGATTACTGAATGCCGGATAGAGAAAAGGTATTATTGGAATGTCAAATAAAGATATAATAATTTACAGGTAGGATTTTCCAAAGTACTCATTGGCCTAATTCTTCTCTGCTTTTAAAAATCCCACCCTAAATAGTTCTAAAGCTAAAATAAAAATTAAATGTGTTAATAGATACATACCAGCAGATCCTGGCATTCATATAATATGTGAGAAAATGATTCTATGTGAGTAAATTGACAAACCATGACACACACAACCAAACCAGTGACATTAAAAACAGGCAATGCTACTGTTACAAGGCCACTTGGTAATGAAAATGAAAATTTACACTCATTCCTACAACAGGACCAGGGGTGAAGGTTAGAATCGGCATCTGGGGTCACAAGACGCTGCCAGACACTCCTATATTTTTCCCCTGTGTTAAATGAATTTAGTGCTTGACAACCCTGTAGACTAAAGTACAGTATCTTAAAAAAAACCAAAAACCCATTATAAGGTGCCTATCGGAGCAATTAGGTATATTTTACATAGAATAAGTTAAATTTTAATAGATCACTGGTATTTAATTGAATCTATCCCTTTAAAATAATATGTCTAGAAAATCCCTCCAAAAGTATATATTTTATTGCCTACATGCTACCTGTGTAGAGAGAAGTGACACCATATCATTTCAAGATTATAGATGAAACCACCAATTTTATTGTAAAGCTGGGGAAAATCACCTTTCCAAAGACAGAGCAGGATCGTCAACACCCCCCTCCAGTCCAAGATGAAGGAGTTCAAGTCTATCCAGTCTGATGCTCAGAATCGCCACAGTAAACATAATATAATCTAAAGAAGCTTGAAGAAGGACTTCTGACTTCATAACACTTATGTTATACCTAAGCTATGATAGTCACTTACACTCAGATTTAGGCATTGCTCTACTCAACTTTGCAATGCCTAAACTAATTAAAGAACCTAAGGCTCAATCTACACTTAAAATTTAGGTTGATATAGCTACAGTGCTGAGGGGTGTGAAAAATCCACACACCTAGGCTGACATAGCTATGTCACCAACACCCAGTATCGACACAGCAAGGTAAACAGAAGAATGCATCTGTCAACTTAGCTGCATCACTTGGGGAAGTGGAGAACCTACAGTGAAAATCTGCTGCCATCAGTGTATGCTTCCTCTATACTGTAAGCTTGCTACAGTGCCATAGCTATGTTGTGGTTGCACCTATAGTGTAGACCTATACACCTAAGTCTCATTTTTCAAAATGACTAAGGGTACATCTACACAGCAGAAAAAAAAACAACAAACCCGCAGTGCAAGTCTTGAAGCCTGGGCCAACTGACTTGGGCTCATGCAGCAAGGCTAAAAACAGCAGTGCAGACATTTGGAATCTGGTCCAGGCTCTGAGACTTGGTGAAGGGGAAGGATCTTAGAGCCTGGGCCCAAGCCCGAATGGCTACACTGCTATATTTAGTTCTACAATGCTAGTTCAAGTCAGTTGACCCAGGTTCGGAGACTACTGCCATTTTTTTTTTTTTTTTTTTGCTGTGTAGGTATATGCTTAGGCATGTAGGCATGTAGATCCTATTGAAAATCATTCTTTAGAAGTTTATCCCATAAAAAAATTCTCTATAATTCACTTACCATGTATAGCCCAGGGCAACCAAGTGCAGGAAGCATCATTTATGGCTCTAAATACAGGAGATGCCAAAGAGGTCCCTTGGATTTCAGGAGCAATAATATAGTTGTTTATATTTGTGGCATGGCTGGGATGAGGAACACAGGTAGCTGATGTTACTCCGTTTAAGAAGCAACTGGTTCAAAGTTCACAGCTTAGTGCAAAGCATAACAATAAGGGTATCACCGGAGGAAAACTTGAATGCTAGACATTACCTGTGGCATGGAGCAAAGATGCAAAGGAGTGATGGGCGGACCAGTGGCAAGTGAGATTCTTACATCCTGCATCGACTCATTGGAACATTCACATTGTAATGATGAGATAGTTTAAAAATGAAAATAATAAATCAGTGAATGGTGGTCAGATCCCCAATTCTTAAAGTGGATTAATGCTGCGGGTGTGGTAATAGAAGGCAACTGAACACTGGCTCATCTGAAAGGGTTGGCTCTGAAACCAGCCTAGTCACCTTCACTCTCTTAAAAGTGATTGTTCAAAAATACCTATATTATTGGAGTGTCTCAATTCAGCTGTAAGACCTTATTTTGCTGGCCTCTGCAGAAGCAGAAAACAGACAATCCCTGCCCTGGATGGCTTGCAATCTGAATGCCAAAAGGTCAGTCTATTTCACTTCCTACTATTGTTAAAGTCACCAGTTCCTGTTTGTGTTATAGTTGATTGTGATTTAAAGGGGATTCTTCTATCCATTTCCATTTTTTAAGCACTATGTGAGACTGGCTTGCACCTTTCTTTTCATACCTATTGCTGCTTATCTTCATGAAGGTTGAACCATGATCCAAAAGACTGTATCATCAGAGTTGCTCAGTGCATGGATAGCCCTGGATGTTTTCATAGATTCAGCAGTGATGAAAATGACAGAAACAGATAACATTAAATTAGAATTGGCCATTGAGGGGAAACCCTTAAAATGAAGGGGGTGAAAAATACACATTATTGAAAGCTCTTTAGTGACACTATGAGGCCACTTTGATGTACTGCAATTGAAATAAATTTCACTTTTAAATCTGTCTGTTTCACACACTATCAATCAGGAATTAATATGATCAGTGTTTTTTGTTTATTTTGGTTCAGAGGGGTTATTTTGTATGTAGAGATATAACCTTTCCTTTTTAGGAAAATGTTTTAGCTACCTGATGATGATACAATCAGTTGATTGAAAGCTGTAGTATTAAAAGGTACATGTTGAAAGTTGAGATTTTTCCTCTCTTTTTTTCCTGATTAAAAAGGTGTTTTAAGGATCTAATTGGTTCCCTGAAAAGTTTTCACCCTTAGCTGTGAACAGTAATAACTAGTCTGGTGAGTTCAAGTTATACTTTTCCTCTGACACATGCTTGCTTTAAATATCTGTTCTAACCAATATATTATAAAAAGCAACAGAATTTGCTGGGGACTTGCTTCAGACACAACTACTCAACTCCTCTACAAATGAACTGAAGATCTAACATGATTTAGGGTTTTAAAAGGATACTATCAAGGCATTTTTCGTGTTATAGATATCAAAGTCATCCCTGAGCTGCATTTGGCTTATCAGGCTGAAATGATTAAGGCACCTCAGTTTCCATAGCCAATGATACACAATGGAATGATGTGGCTAGCACCATCTTTGACTCCCCAACCTGGTGGATCAGGTACCCATTTGCATCTAAGTGTCCTTTCTGTGTGAGATCGAGTGAAATGCAAACCCATGACCCTGGGATTGTAGATGAGCACCAAAACTACTCAGCCATGTATGTATATATAGCTGTTGTAAAAGCTTCCTGGAAATATGAAAGTGAATTTTTTTATAAACATGCTTTCTCAGTTATTTATTATGCATACATGGCCTTGAGTTTGTTAGGCTGTTGCCACACTAGGCATTTCAGCCATATCTGATAAACAGGCATTGAACATAGCTATCCTCATTGCTCCATTTCACGTGGTATTGAAAATGATGGTCCCACCTGTTTAGACAATTAGCTGAGTTAGACACTGGTTCTAGCAAACCATACTGGACTTTGACAGAATGGTCTTATCCATAGCCATAGTAACAATTTTAATAGATTCTCCTGACTCCGCTCTTGCACCACCAATATAAAACTCCTGTGATGCTAGCAATGGTAGGTGTGGTAGTGTAGGCTATCTGATGGGATTTCTACCACCATGTTATCTAAGCCTGCTCTAGTGGTAAAAATGCTGGTGGCTGATGTATGTTAATCCTTTCAATATTGTTAATATCATTGGAGAGCAATGGCAGAGCACTTTCCTAAAATTGTCATGATTGGCTGTGCCTATCAGCCTTTGAGGTATTTAGCATGCTTTGCTGCGAATTGTGTTGGTGTTGTCTATCCACAACCGTGGGACATTTTTATAGAGGGAGCAAGAAGAGCTATGTTTGACACACATTGTTTAACAAAGCTGAAAATCCTAATGTAGACACAATATCAGGTCAGGAATTTTTAATAGTCTTCAGGTGACAGACATTTTTCCCCACCAGAAAAAGACAGACAGAAAAAATTTGCTTTGAAAACAAATCACATATATAAAGAATTATACAGACTTTGCAACAAAAAAAAAGAACATACGAAAAATGTGGGCAACATGTAGGGCCTGTTTCTCTGAGGGGTAATTCTACATTTGGTGCAAGGAAGAAATTTTTCTCTGGTAGGTTGATTTTTAAAATAACCAGCAGTAGTTTAAAGCTGCTCCTAGGTTTGGAATCTAAGAGTAAATGCCAGGGAAATGGATTAGAAGGGAAAAGGCAGGTGAGGCAGTCAAAGGTACATTTATCACATGCCTGTGCAATTTATTGCATGGCTGTCACCTACACACATATTATATGCAGATAAGCCATATCTGCTTTATACCTCAACATTTTATTGTTTTTATATCTAAAGAAAGGGAGAAGAGCAGCAGAGAAGCAGCATATATTGGTCTGGTGATTCAAAGTGGTTTGAACCATCTGTGTGTCTACACACACCCAGACAGCAGATCAGGGCAACTGAGGCAGAAGGTCCCAGAAACATCCAATTGAAATTTTCCTGAAACTTTATAGAAAGCAAGTATTATGGGTAAGCAGTTTTGCATGTCTCACATAATCATAACTTGAGAGCTGAGCCAATCACAACTGAAGGGTAAGGAGGCTATAAATAGAGGAGCTGAAGAAAGTTCTATATTGGGTAATCAATGCAAGACCAAGAGAGGTGTTTGCTGTCAGCAGGATCTCAGCACCTGTAACTGTTTTTTGGCTACAGATTTCTCATCTGATTACAGGCCGATGAGAGCAAGTCACCTATTAACTAAACAACTGAATGTTGCCAGCATTAAGGAACCATCAGACTTTTGCTGACAAGAGTTGCACTTAGATTTCTGACTGAGATGCTGTCATTTCCTTTCAAGCCCTGAAGAAATTCAGGTGACACATACTACATTTTAGGTCACATTACCGACTGCGAAATCATCTTGGAAAGAAGATCAGAGGGGAAAGAATGTGTTTAAATGTGTTCAATAAAATACAGACGTATTAGTGTTATGCTAAAACACTGTTGTAATGCAGATGTTAAAAACAAACAATCATGAATGTATAACAATTGCAACAGAGTAGTGGAATTCTGTATAGGAAGAAACATTAGTAGATTTACTATCTAATGGTTGTGGTTTTAAAAGTTACATTAGAAATATTTCAAATACTATTTACAATGTGTTTATGTACATCAGATGTCAATGCTTATATCCTAAGCAATTGTGTAGTGTTCTCTGATACTTATCTTCAGGGTTCTGACTCTGTTATGCTTTCCAAGAAGTTCTGAAAGGACAGAAATTCTTCAGCAAAAGTTAAACTGAGGTGCAGGACAGGATATATAATAATAGTTGTACATAATTTACCTTATCACCTGTCCCATATACACATACCATTAATAGTGACAGATTTGGTTCTCGGGTGTGCTCATTCATGTAGCTAATTTGGAACAATGAGGAACCCCAACATACATCAAAGGATGGAATTTGTCAACAAGAAATTTGATTTTAGCATTAAGAAATGTTAATATTATTTTGATATGGTCACAGGTAGAATCCCTGACCAAGACTGGAACCCCATTGTGCTAGGAACTGAATATGCGCATAGCATGAGCCAATCCCTGCTCTACAGAGATTTAATCTAAAAAGACAAGATGGATAAAAGTACTGGAGAATGTAATGCTATGAATATCACCTCAGTCATTTACAGGTTGAGATCAAACCAAATGTCTCCCATTGAAACAAAAATGTCTGCCAGAAAGTCAACCATCTAGAACAGTCTACTACAATCTATCAGTAGTAAAGGTGATATATAGCTGAGTATTGTTACAGCCCATATTCACTAACATGCTGAACGTCAGAGAGGGCAAATCAGAGCTAGGAAACTCATGGGCAAAAACAAGCAAGTACTCAATCCCCTTATGAGACCTCCCTTTCAGGAGGGTCCTCAGCCACTGAAGAACAGTTCCATTCGCCTCACAATCCTTAATCAGATGTACATGTACAGCTCTATATGGAAAAAGGATTAACATACACATTAGACTGAGGAAGGTCTGTCTTTTTGAGGAACACTGTCTTACTGTTGTATTAGGTGTTCCACAGCATATATAACCATATATCTAGGAGGGCATATAGTACTCAGTTTGGTGTTCTCCCTGTTGTGGAAAATCAATCGTATGGTCGATTTTCCACAACATCCCCTAATTAATAACTCAGTAGTCACCTATGCATAAATCTATCCTATTTGGGAAGGATGCGAACAATGATCTTTGTACACCACCTTTGATTAATTCCAGGAGTGTCAGCATTCTTGCCTTGGGTTTGGGGGAACTGCTGTGAATTTGCACATTCCACAAATAGTAGCACACTACTTATATCTGTTCGGTGCATGGATTAAAAATCCACTGGTCTCTGTTTTATGTCATCCTTATCAGTGGGCATGAGTACTCTTTTGGATTGAACAGCTATGACTCTTTGTAAACATGATCGTTTCCACACAAAACCCCATAACCGAATAAGTAGTGTGTCCACAAACATTCATATGAACAGAAACTGGTCATCTGAATGAACACAAAACAACCAAAAGGAGCACAAATACTGCCAAATCCAATCACAAATTAGATGAAGTCAGATGTAGCAAATGAGATAATGAACATGTTTTCCCATTACTTGATCAGTTCTGTTTATTACAAAAACCTCTTATAAACATACTTCAGGAGCGGATATTAGACACATGGGGTGTTGCGGGGGGGGGGGGGCAGGGACAGAAATCATCTACTTATAGTTTCATATAATTATTTTCATGTTTGAATTATTTACTTTAGTCAGCAAAAATTTCTCATGGAAATTTGCATAAAACTATTTGGACCCACTGAGCTATTCAGCAGGAAACACCTTTGAGCCACAGAAATACATTTGCTTATATTTTCAGGGGTGTCAAGTGAATAACTAGCTGATTCAGGTGAACACAACAATAATTCTGTCTTTTTTCAGTGGCTCAAAATTCTTAATTTATCCACCAACACCAGCTTCCACTTAAAGTAATGAGAGAGACCATAAGAATGGACATACTGGGTCAGACCAATAGTCCATCTAATCCAGTACTGTCTCTGACAGTGGCCAGTACTGGAGCTTCTTGGGGCTGTTCAGAACAGTGCAGTTAGAGGGATCCACCTTGTATTCTCTTCCAGGCTTCTGGCAGTCAGAAGTAGGGTTGCCACAAATATGTAGATGCACCCTTGACCATCTTGGCTAGTAGTCATAGGTGGACCTATCTAATTTTTTTTTGGCCAGCATACAATCCCATGGCAGTGAATTGCAAATGATAATTGTGCCTTGTGTGAGAAAAAATACTTCCTCTTGTCTGTATTAAACATGTTGCCTTTAATTTTGTCACGTGACCCCTAATTTTCCTTTTGTTTGACAAGGTAAACACTTCTCTATTTACTTTCCCCACACCATTCATGATTTTACAGCCCTAAAGCACGTACCTTCCCCCCACCCAAACCCTCTCTTTTGTAAGCTGAACAGCCCTATGACTTCCATATATGGAAGCTGTTCCGTACCCAGGATCATCTTTGTTGCCCTTCTCTGAACCTTTTCCAGTTTCACTATATCCTTTTAGAGACGGGATGACCAGAATTGCACACAGTATCCAAGGAGTGGGCACACTATGAATTTATATAGTGGCATATTAATATTTTCTGTCCCATTCCTAGTGGTTCCTAACTTTTGGTAGCTGTTTTGGACCGCTGCTGAGCATTGAGCTAAAGTTTTCAGAGAAATATCCATGATGACTCCAAGGTTTATTTCTTGCATGGTAACAGTAACAGTTAATTTAGAATCCATCATTTATCCAGAACAAATCATATCAAACCAACCTAATAGCCTTCTTTGACAGGGTAACACGACTTGTGGATAAAGGGGAAGTGGTAGATGTGGTACATCTGGACTTTGGTAATGCTTTTATTACTATCTCACATGACCTTCTCATAAACAAACTAGGGAAATATAACCTAGATGGAGCTACTGTAAGGGGATGCATAACTGGTTAGAAAACCATCCCCAGTAATTATCCGTGGTTCACAGTCAAGCTGGAAGGGCACATTGAGTGGGGTCCCACAGGGATCAGTTTTGGATGCAGTGCTGTTGAAAATCTTCATCAATGATTTAGATAATGGCATAGACAGTACACTTACAAAGTTTTTGGATGATACCAAGCTGGGAGGAGTTGCAAATCCTTTGGAGGGTAAGATTAAAATTCAAAATGATCTGGACAAACTGAAGAAATGGTCTGAAGAAAGTAGGATAAGAACATAAGAACGATCGTACCGGGTCAGACCAAAGGTCCATCTAGCCCAGTATCTGCCTACCGACAGTGGCCAATGCCAGGTGCCCCAGAGGGAGTGAAGCTAACAGGCAATGATCAAGTGATCTCTCTCCTGCCATCCATCTCCATTCTCTGATGAACAGAGGCTAGCGACACCATTCTTTACCCTTCCTGGCTAATAGCCATTTATGGACTTAGCCACCATGAATTTATCCAGTTCCCTTTTAAACATTGTTATAGTCCCAGTCTTTACAACCTCCTCAGGTAAGGAGTTCCACAATTTGACTTTGTGCTGTGTGAAGAAAAACTTCCTTTTATGTGTTTTAAACCTGTTATTTACTACCTATTACTTTTCATATTGGTGACCCTGTTCTTGTTATATTGGAATAAGTAAATTAACTTTTTCCCTACCACTTTCTCTACATCACTTCATGTTTTTATATACCTCTATGCATATCCCCTGTCTTCCTCTTTTCCAGGCTGAGAGGTCTTAGCCTCTTGATATCTTCCTCGTATAGGGACTTCTCCACCCTAATACTTTCCTTGCTCTCGCCTTTCTGAACCTTGTTAGTGCTGATATTTTTTGAGGTGAAGGACACCAATCCGAACAGTATTCGAGTATGGGGACGTACCCATTGATTTATGTGAAGGGCTTTCATAATTTCTCAGTTATTCTCTATCCCCTTTTGAATGAATTCCTACATCTGTTTGTGCTTTTTGACGGCCTTGCACACTGCGTGGAATCTTTAGGAACTATCCCGATGATGCAAGATTTTTTCTGACTCGTTGTAGCTATTAGCCGCCATACATATTGTATGTTGGTGGGGTTTTTTTTCCAATGTGCTTACTTTACATTTAGTCCACAGTGTAATTCATTTTGCCAATTTGTGGTTGCCACATCACTGTAGTTTGTGAGATCTTTTTGAATGTTTTCTTCACAATTCTGCTTTGGTCTTAACTTATCTTCGAGAGCTGTTAGTATATCATCTGACAATTTGGCCACCTCACTGTTATACCCTTTCTCGTCATTTGATGAATAAATTGGAATAGGATTGATCCTAAAGGACTGACCCTTGGGGGAACACCTAGTTAACCCTTCGTATTGATGAGAATTTCATTAATTCCTACCCTTATGTTCCCTTCTTTTACCAGTTTCAATCCATGATAGGACTTGCCCTTTATCTCCATGACAGCCTTATTAGTAAGAGCCTTTGGTGAGGGACGGTATCCTTGCTTTACACCATGCCGTCTCATCACGCATTGGATTTCTGAAGCTTCGCCTGCATACCTGGCCCTGCGTGTGGAACTGGGTAGCGATTTCGGAGAATGCACCTAGAGTCTCTGGATTTCAGTCTCATTCTCCTAGCGAGCCTAAATTGGCTCCAAGGACATCTCGTTTACCTTCCTATGTCTATTCGTACCTACATGTACCGACACGGTCTCTCCCGCTATTCACATAAGTCTGGTCTAGGTGCCTCGAGAGAGTACCGGCAGCCATTCGCACCAGGTCACGGCAAGTCACCATACGTTCTCCCTGTCATCACTAAACCCGCTATCTATGTTGCTATGATCAGACTCCCATTCTAAAGCCTGCCTCTTTTCCTGCAATGAAGTTCCTCCCCGGAGAGGTAACTCTCAGTGCGGAGGCAACCCCAGCACCATTTGGAAGGGGGTCACAACTATGGGAAGTTTACCTCTCCCATTGATGCCTGTTCCCTGGGCTTTTTACGCTCTCATACGAGCACAGAGGGTGTCTGGGGAGGTGGGCATTTCTCACGATTCTTGGAAGCTCATAACTACTGCTCCTGCCTGTCTTAGCTACTCCGTCTCCGCCACCCCACTGGCCTCCCAATGTCCTATACGTGGTCTCTGAAGGGCTAGGACTTCCGTTGCAGATGATGCACACATGAGGCACCCACCCCAGGCAGGTAAGTCGTTCATTGCTACACCAGTGAATAAACTGGATAGCCCCCACTCTGCTGCTGGCTTTCTGCTGCATTGTTCCTATTATGGAAGGGTTGGGTTTAAAGGAAAGAGTTTTTGGAATTTTTGGAGTATGGTTTTAAGGGGACTACAGGGGAACAGGTAGGCACTGACAAGGGACCCCCCCCCCATTCTCACTCCCTCCACTCCCTTGCAAAACTCCCTGTTAGTAGCCCCTGGTCGCAAGCTGGTTGCTTGTGTGTGGCTTATAAAGCCCTGGCCTAGTTAATGCCCCACCCCACTGATTAAGGCTCAGCCAATTACCAGGAGGTTTGAGCTTCCAACTTCCTTGAGTCATGGCCTCCAACTGCCATCCACGAGCACATAGTCCTTCAAACAAACAAAACAAACTGACAAACATGCAAGCTCAGCACTAAGGTATTCTCTACAGCAAGTAACCACAAACACAAACACAACACACACTACAGACAGTCACGATACCCCACAGATCTGTATTTGCTCCCTCCTATCACCCTGAGAACTCCCTTGCAAACTCCACCGTTAGCAACGCCCCCTGTTGAGAAGTCAATAAAGGACAAAAATGCAAACTACTCCCACTCAGGAAGGAAAAATTATTATACATGACAAAATGGAAAGACTGCCAAGGAAGAGTACTGCAGAAAGCAGATCTGCGGGTCAGTAGTGGAGCACCAAGCTGAATATAAGTCACAGTGTAACACTGTAGCAAAAAAAGCAAAACATCATTCTGGATGTATTAGGAGGAGCATTGTAAGCAAGATATAAAGAAGAAATATCTTTTCCTCCACTCGCACTGATATGGGCCTCACCTGGATATTGTGTCAGATTCCGGATACCAACATTTCAGGAAAGACAGAGAGAAAATTGGAGAAAGTCCAGAGAAGAGCAACAAAAATGATTAAAGGTCTAGAAAACATGACCTATGAGGGAAGATTGAAAAAATTGGGTTTGTTTAGTCTGGAGAAGAGAAGACTGAGAAGGGACATGACAGTTTTAAAGTACTACACAAAAGGTTGTTACAAGAAGGAGGGAGAAAAAATATTCTCCTTAACCTCTGAATATAGGACAAGAAGCAATGGGTTTAAATTGTAGTAAAGGCGGTTTTGTTTGGACATTAGGAAAAACTTCCTAACTGTCAGGGTAGTTAAGCAGTGAAATAAATTGTCCAGGAAGATCGTGGAATCTCCATCATTGGAGATTTTTAAGAGCAGGTTAGACAAACACCTGTGCAGGGATGGTCTAAATTAGGGTTTCTCAAACAGGGGTCGCCACTTGTATAGGGAAAGCCCCTGGTGGGCCAGGCTGGTGTGTTTACCTGCCCCATCCGCAGGTCTGGCCGATCGCAGCTCCCACTGGCCACGGATCGCTGCTTCGGGGCCAGTGGGGGCTGCTGGAAGCGGAGGCAGCTCCCATTGGCCCGGAGCAGCAGTTAGGGGCTTTCCCTGTTTGAGAAACCCTGGTCTAGATAATACTTAGTTCTGCTTAAGTGCAGGGGACTGGATTAGATGACCTCTCAAGGTCCCTTCCTGTGCTACAATTCTTTGATTATGGATGGGTAGTTGGGATTATTTTTTCCATTGTACATTACTTATCTATGTTGAATTTCATCTGCCATTTTCTTTCCCAGTCACCCAGTTTTGTAAGATCACCCTATAACTCTCCACAGCCAACTTTGAACTCAAATACCTTGAATAACTTTTGTATGCAGTTAATGTAGCCATACTGCTCCCAAGATATGAGAGAGGCAAGGTAGACGAGGTAATGTTTATTGGACCAACTTCAGCTGGTGAAATGTACAAGCCTTCAAGCTACACAAAGTGCTTCAGGGTGCTTTCTCACTTCCTTCCCTAGACCAGAAGAAGAGTTCTGTGTAGTTCAACAGCTATTACTTTCCTCCAGCAGAATTTGGTCCAATAAACGCTATTACTTCACCCACCTTGTGTCTCTTGTAATTTTCCATCATCTGCAAACTTTACCACCTCACCATTAGACCCCTTTTCCATATCATTCCACTCATCCATCAAATTAATGAATGGAAATCTGTGCCTCGGAAATTAGGCCATCTGGGGCAGAGGACCAGGAAATGTTGATCAACACCGATCCCACTACAGACCCCTGGGGGACACCACTATTTATCACTCTCCATTCTGAAAACTGACCATTTATTCCTAATCTTTCTTTCCCATCTTTTAACCAGTTACTGATCCACGAGAGGACCTTCCCTCCTATTCCATGACTACTTATATCAGGGGTAGACAACCTATGGCACAGATGCTGAAGGCAGCACGTGAGCTGATTTTCAGTGGCACTCACACTGCCCACCTCTTGTCCACCAATCTAGAGGATTTGCATGTTAATTTAATTTTAAATGAAGCTTCTTAAACTGTTTAAAAGCCTGATTTACTTAATATACAACAATAGTTTAGTTATATATTATAGAATTATAGAAAGAGACCTTCTAAAAATGTTAAAATGTATTACTGGCACATGAAACCTTAAATTAGAGTGAATAAATGAAGACTCGGCACATCACTTCTGAAAGGTTGCCGGCCCCTGACTTATATCCTTAAGAGCAGTGGTGGTGATATTACGATGATATGATTATAGCATAATTATGATATTTATAAGGCAGGACGTGACATCATTGGTTGTTCTTCAGTCCTCACATAAGACGACTCCTTGAAACACCTGAGGAACAAAGACTGAACTAGGGGAAATGCTGGACCCAGATTAAAGGGATTTCAAGCCTGTGTATGAAACCTGGGGATTCTAAGCTGTAAAGCAAGTGCAGCATGTCCCTTAAGAATCTGCCGCCTGCTTGCATCATCAGCCAGGGTGAGAATTTGCTAATTCATATCCTGTCTTGCTAGTTTTTTAAGATTAGTGTGTGTTTTTTGTTTTACTGGGTAATCTGCTATCACTTAAAATCTAACTTATTTTTGCTTTATTTAAACCAGTGAGTTTGGAGTGAAGTGTGTGGAAATCTTAGCTCAGATGGGCTGTTGCATATTACTCTCCACATAGGGGGGAGGGGGGGCATGAACTCTATGAGCTTACATCATACTGTTCCTTGTGCAACGCAGGTTGGTATAATTTTGGGTGTATTCCTGGGGAACTGAGAGTTACCTTGGCTTTAGCCTTTCGACTGTTGGTTTGTGCAGTGGTTAGTCAGAGAGCCTGCATGTAACTGTATCTGGGTACATCTCTACACCTGTGTGTATGCAGGTAGAAGTGTAAGACCAGGAGTGTGTCTGTAGCTTGTCACAGCAGCACAGTACTGAGAAGGAGCCCAGGCTGGTGGGTCAGAGGGCTCAGTAGTACCCCAGTTCCAGGTGGCACCCCCCAGGGAATCCATCACACACATCCCATGCAATGCACTACAGCATTCAGGGCATGATTTAAGAAAAAAAATCACAAACAAAACAAACAAAAACATAGCATTGAGTGTAGTAGCTAAGTCAATTTAATTTTTAAGTGTTCTCTAGGCCTAAGTCTCGCAGCCTGTCTCTTTCCCCAAACAAACAATACCAGTGTCCTTGGCAGTAGTCACCCCTTTCTTTATCACAAAGTCTATGACAATGAAGAAGAGAAGCTGGAACAGAATGCCACTCCATGTCTCTGCCCTCTGTCCTGATGCAGCACACAAACTCTTCACACAAAGCTTTTTATCCAATTCACAATCTTTGCTGGAATCTTCAAGAGGGCTTTGCTGTGGATACTATCAAATGCTTTTGTAAAATCAAGGAAGTCACTTCTCAAGAAGCAGAGTTGTGGAGTCCAGTGGGGTTAGGGTGCATTTTCAGAGCTGGGGGTGCCAGGCCACCCTTACCTGAGCCCCCAACCTATGTATCCCCCTCCTCATAACCTCCTCCCCTCACTCCAGCCCCAGACCCTGTCCTCCTATTCCTCACACACATCTCTCCTCCTAGAGGCATTCACATGTCTAATTTCCCTCCCAAGGACTTTTATTACGTTCCACCCAAAATAAAATTGCCGCTCACAAATTATACTGACCTCCACGCCCTGAGTCCAAAACTCCTTTTGTCTTATGTGGTCATAGTGGGCAGAGGTTCATGATTAATTTATCTTTAGTTATGTTAAAGTGATGGACAAGTTCATGGCCATCCAGAAATCTGTGATCCATCCAATCATTAGTACCTCACAATTTAACAGTACAAGGCAGTGGAAGGAAACAGTTTGTGTGTGTGTATTTATATATATATAGGCAGGAGTTGCAAGCCTGTAACTCAGGACTGGTCTACACTACAGAATAAGGCAGCTTATGTCAACTTAACTCTGTAAGTGTCTATACTAAAATGTAGCTCCCACCAATGTAAGTCACCCATTACATCAACTTAATAACTCCACCTCCATGAGATGCATAGCACTTAAGTCAATGTAGTTAGGCTGAGAGAGTGTCATTGTAGACACTGCATTGCTTACACTGAGAACAGGTCTCAACTACAGCCGAGATCGATGTTCTGAGATTGATCCACTGGCAGTCGATTTAGTGGTTCTAAAGAAGACCCACCAAATCAACAGCAGATCACTCTCCACTTGACCCCTGTACTTTACCCCCGACGAGAAGAGTAAGGTAAGTTGATGAGAGAGTTTCTCCTGTCAACCCTCCATGGTGTAGACCCTGGGGTAACTCAACCTAAGGTATGTCGGCTCCAGCTATATTATAGGTCAATTTACCATGGTAGTGTAGACATAGCCTGATTTTGCTGCCTTTCAGAAACCATCCCACAATGCCCCACACTGGTAGTTAAATCGGTGAAAGCACTTCTGGTGAGAATTGGCACCACCAACACAAGAAGTTAGTGTGTATGTGTAAAACCGATTCAATTACTGCGGTGGTTATTCATCGACGAAACTTAGATTGACTTAGTTTTATACTGTAGACTTGCCCTCAGGAAACACTGAGTCAAATGACTCCAGATTTGGACTAACATTACCCCCACATCCCATAAGGCACACCAAATTTCAAAGCAATCGGATTAACTATTAGCATTTTAGAGCATTTACAAAAGTCAAATTTGAAGCATATAAATTGCAGGAATGGGAACCCTCTAGCCTTTCAACTGTATTGGCACATGTGCTCTGTAGGAAATGTACATTTTCTTCAATGCAGTTCTCAATTTGGGTCCTCCAAAGATTTAGTGGGTGCTGACCAATTTGAGACCATTTTGAGCCACATCACATTAGTAGCTTGATTTCTATCTCCATGAAAAAAGAAAAAACAAACAAACAAACAAAAACACACACACACACAAACCACCACACTCCACCAGAAACTTTTTTAAATGGCTATTTTTCCCAGCTTATCATCTCTGGAATCCTTAGTTCATATGACCTAAAATCTGGGTCACTAAACCTTACATGCACCCTCCCATGGCACTCCAAATTTAAAAGAAATCCAACTAAACGTTTCAGTTTTAACCTTTAAACAGATATCTTGATGCAGCCTTAATTATAGTGGAACTATCATTCTGCTATAAAGAAAACAATTGGACTGGACATTGTATGGATTAACAAGCTAATGATATAAACCAAACATCTTTCAAAGTGCAAAAGGATTCAGTGGATGTCTAGACTCCCTGATTTATCAGTAAAATTGACAAAAAAAATTGCTTCATATTTCTTTCAAATAAACCAAAATCTTAAACAAACAAACAAACAAACAAACAAACACCCTAAAATGCATGAGACCTCCTGAGGTCCCTTCCAACCCTAATCTTTTATGATTCTATGATGAGTCATTTATGGAAAAAATAAATTGGGAATATTTTTCAGTAATAACTACAACAGCCATAAGACCTTTCTATTGCTGTTTAATTCTTTAGCTCCTTTTGTTTTTAGTGTTGTCTAAATGAAGGCCGACAGGGAATGTCTTGTCTATAAAGCATCCAGAAATCTTTACTAAGGCTTTTAACTTTTGTTGTGCTGATCACACAACACTATCTATGCAGAAGTGAAACTGTGGTACGGAAAATTCATATCATTCTCTGCGTACAGATTAGGAAGCATCAGCAGAAACTGATTTTAGTTCCTTTTTTAAATACATGGGTTTTTTCCAAAACCACACTTTCTATGCCCCCACTTAAAAACACTGAACTATTTTCTGCTGTCAGTTACATCCACTCAGCAAATGGGTTTATACACATGGATGCAAGATATCTTATGGGGCTTGATTTTCCAAGAAACCCTGAGCACCGTCCTCTGAAAATCAAGCCCCTTTAACATATCTCAAGTTGAGCACCCCAAAATGGAGGCACTCAAAATCACTAGTTACCTTTGAAAATGTAAGCCAGATGATCTTGGCGTGCCCTCTGCATGGAGTTTACATCCTTGTAAATCAGGAATGCAAGGGCAAATCAGGCTCTTAGGACAAGGGGAAAACAAAAACACCAAAATGAGATCTGTTGCTAAAGATGATATAACTATTGACATTTTTACTGTGCAATAGTAAAATGTAGTGTCTAACAAATTTGAATAAAAATTTATACAATACAACTCTCTCTGGCCTAGATACTGTCATTCTTTCATTATGCTAAAATGAGTAAGTAATGTGCTTATGAGTTATTAGGTCTTGTGACACAGAAAATCTACTGAAGTAATTACCCTTCCCCAGAGAGGTATTGAATTGTATTAACATTTTAGATATTAAGGGAACAACACAGCAAAAGAAATTTTATGTGATGCTTTGAAAACTGTGTTCATAAGAGACAAGCAATCAACAAATTAACAGCTTTACTGACAAATACTCACTGGGCTCCAACTCTATCAGTCTCCCCACATTGGCCATTCTAGAAGGGGGAGGATCAAACCTTTCTGATTTCTAATTATGTAAAGCTTAACAATCGAAAGCAGTCAAACTGTCTCACTCCATACAGGATATATGACAGCTCACAAAGTAATAAGGACTTAACTGCATTATTTTGAAGAGCATACTTATAATTTATAAGCAACAAAATCTAAAAGGAACTATAATGGTGTTCTTCTCACATAAAAAACAACAACTAGAGCATAAATTATAAATGGAGGGTTTTTTTAAAAAAAGAATTACAGATAAAAGATGTTATCTAAGCCAGAAAAAAAACAGTGGGTCAGATGTTGGGGTGCTCTATGATAGATTAGTACAGGGGTTGGCAACCTTTCAGATGAGGTGTGCCGAGTCTTCATTTATTCACTCTGATTTAAGGTTTTGCGTGCCAGTAATACATTTTAACATTTTTAGAAGGTCTCTTTCTATAAGTCTATAATATATAACTAAACTATTGTTGTATGTAAAGTAAATAAGGTTTTTAAAATGTTTAAGAAGCTTCATTTAAAAATAAATTAAAATGCAGAGCCTCCTGGACTGCTGGCCAGGAGGTGGGCAGTGTGAGTGTCACTGAAAATCAGCTCATGTGCCACCTTCGGCACCTGTGCCATAGGTTGCCTACCCCTGGATTAGTACAATTACTCGTGTGCAATTATACCTAGTCTAGCCAGCCAATGGCGCCATCTAGGGGGAGCCTCATATATGGGTTTTATTCCACTAATGCAGATGGCATAGACCAGCTGGATCAACCCTGGTGAAACCCTGTTTCTGTAATGGCACCCTGAGACAGTTAGCCAGTGTCACAATCTGTCAGAATCTGGCTTAATGGCTGGCTGGCCCAAGACGAGGGGAGTGGCACCTATAGAAGAGTGGTGTGCCCCATGGTGGCTGGAGGTGGCATAGCAGATCTTTCCTGTCTAGCACTCTCTATCGAGAGTAGCTCTAGTTCTTTGGTGGCCTTTTTGTGACTTAGACCTCTGGTCAGAGCTTATTTTAGTTCTACCCCTTCCAGGGTAACAGGAAGTCCAACAAATAATAATAATTCCAATCCTTCAGCACCAACTCCTGGCCCCATGATCCTCCCACCCTTCTCTCCAGAGAGAGAATCACCCTTATCCAACTTCATCAGGGTGGCTTCATGCAACCTTCCCAGTGGCTGGTCCGGCATTCTTCAGACCTTTTTCCCAGACCCTTTGTAACAATCAGTGCCTCCCAGGGCTTCTCCCCAGAGGTCTGGTTCCTGCCTTGCATCAGGGTCAGCCACAGAAACTTTCTCCAATCCTGTGTCTTCCAGGTATTCCACCACCCCTCCCCACCCTGCTCCCTGTTGGTTTCCTCTTTGCCCTGCAGGAACCTTTCTGCAGTTTTCCCACAATTCTCTGCAGTTTCTGCTACCGAGGGATACTGCAGAGTTCTTCCCTGTCTCCTTGAAGCCTCTCAAACTTAATTATAAACCCCTCTTAGGCTTTACCATCACTGCTTTTTAGGCTTTACTACCTCTGGTTCAGAACAACCTGCCTCTGACCCTAGGCTTCACTGCCCCCTGCCTCTCAGGCTTGCTGCTAGCTCAGTACCTCCTGGTTCTGGCTCTGGCTCCAGGATTCTACTCCCTTTAGCCCACAAGAAGAAACACCTAGTTATCTCTCTGCTGGGTCTCCTCTCTGGCCTTTTCTCCATTATCTGCTCCTTCTCTCATGAAGGGCCATCTCCTACTCAGCTGGGTAGGATCACCAATTATGCCTAAAACCCCCTCCAGGTGTCACCAAGTGGTCTATCTGGGCTCCTGTTAGCACATGGTTAATTAGTGTGGGGTTTATACACTCCATGACAGCACCATAGCCTGCCCATCACCCACAGGAGAGGGCTCACTACCGCATATGGGCCCAACCCACTCTCATTAAAGCCCATAGGAAGACTATTGATTTCCATGGGAAATGAATCAAGGATATATAAGGCTGTCAACACTAGAGACTGGCTAGTAATATGTGGGTTTTCAGATTTTGTACAGTCAGTGAGGAAAACTCTTCAGTTTATGAGGAAATGCCCTTTGGTTAGCTGCCTTCTCTCTTTACCTGCCTCCTGGAAAAAAGCAGCCAATCAGAGCTGCTGCATATGCTGAGGGTTTTTTCCTCCCTTAATAAATGGACTAGGCATAACTCCCACTCCATCCCTTAAAACCCAGGCCAGGTTGTGTGACCAGATTCCTGCCTGCTCCCCCAGGCCTGAGGACTGAAGAGGCTATCATTTCCCCTCCTTCCGAGGCCTGAAAAAGGAAGAAGGGGTTTGCAAAGGCTCCCAGTGTTGACCCTTCCATGGCAGTTCCTTTCCCTCTAGACTGAAAGGGCCCCACACCATCAGCAGCCACACTAATTTAATTTTAAAATATACTGTTTTTCCCCATAAGTGTTAGGACCTGTAAGAGTGGCAACATACTATTCACCAGAGTTTTGAATTCTATTAGCCACTCTGGTAGAAAATAAGCACCTGCAAAATATGTGTTGAAAGGATGACAGCTGTTTACCGAAACAACAAGTGATGGAGAATTATACTAGGCCAGAGCTTAGTGGCAAGTTGTAGCATCTCAGGGAAGACAGAGGCAATCAACCTCAGGCCTTGTCTTCATTAGGTAAAAAGGTGTGCTCTTACCTCAGGTTAGCTAATATGAGATAAAATCTGAGTGAACACAAGACAGCTGTAGCATTAATACATGTTACTGGCTGGCAAAGGTAAACCTTAGGCTTCCTCTGATGTTTACCTCAGTCTGTTAACATGGGTGATAATTACAAATTGCCTTGTCTTCAGTAGGATTTTACTTCATTAGCTACCATGTTAAGTAACACAAAGCAAGAACGTACCTTTTTTCCTAACATGAATGCACCCTCAGACAGGCAAAGTCCTTCTCCAAGCTCCCCAGTAGATCTTCCACTACTGCCATTACGGAGTGCTTCCTATGCCCATTTGTGCAGCCTTCCTACTCTAAGGGCCAGTATGGAGAGGGTAGGGACTATGGCTCTACCTTCTCTTTGTCCTTCACGGTCTTCTTTGGGAAGTCAGGTCATAGGTCCCTAGGGGTGTAGTGATAGAGAAGCCCTTGCAGTTCAGAGGCTGCAATTATTCTTGCCCCTTATGGTGGTTGTACAGGGGCAGGGGGAAGTTTCCTTGTGCCATCCCCTGCCCCACACCAATATAAGACCAAGACACAATCAGACCCTACTAACAAGGTTCACGTACACACAGGCATGTACATGAACACACATTTCAGTCCCACCTCATTTTTCCTCCCAGTATCTATACATGCACACCCTTTCTATGCCTATACTTTTTGGCAAAAGACCTTCTCAGCTTGTGAGCTGAAGGTCCAAATTCACTGATATCCTGTTAAGCTCATTAGGAGGATCTCGCCTGCAATTGCTTCTCTGCACTGCCAAGCCACCTAATTCCAAGTTTGGAAGCCAATAGAATTGCAAGGTTATATCTCAGTCAAGATTATTGTGCTCATAATCTCATTGGGAATATACTTTTGTTTGATATGTATGTCTAAAGGAGTACCTGAGACCTAAGGGCAGGAGAAATAAAAAAAAGATTTCCCTCATACATAACTTCAGAAGTATTACTTAATTACACTCATAACTTGTCAGGATCCTCAACAGGGCAGTCATGACCAACGGTCAGAGCAGGGTCAAACCAGAGATTGAGAGTAGCAGAGGCGTCCATAGTCAGGTTCTAAGCCAAACTGATACAAAAGATCTGAGTCCAAGCTAGATTTCACAATCCAGCTCAGAAGACAAGGTACAAATCAAGGCAAAGCTGAAACCAGGAATTCAAGAGCATAAAGCAGGAATGGTCATGACAGTTACAGAGGAGCCACACTGTTACTTGGATACTTCCTGGAACACCACTTGGATTTATATAGGGTGGGGAGCCAATCAGGAGCTATGCGGCTGCCTGTCAGATCCTGATTTTTTAAAAAAAGGCTTCAGAGGTGATCCTGGCCATTACAAGTCAGTAAGCCTAATTTCAGTACCAGGCAAATTGGTTGAAACTATAGGAAAGAATAGACTTAACAGAAAAGATGAACACAGTATGTTGGGGAAGAGTCAATACAGCATTGCTAGAGGGAAATCATGCCTCACCAATCTATTATAATTCTCTGAGGGGATGTAAGGGGGTCGACTCACTGCTAGGGTGCTTCCTTGTGGTTGTTCTTAGGATTAGCTCCTTCCAGGTCCAATGTCCCATTCTGTCACTTGCTTGTGCACCCTACCACCTCTCTCTCTCAGTGACTCAGGGTGCTCTCTCATCCTGGTTAGGCCTTCCAGCTCAGTCACTGTAGTCCTTCCCATCCAACATATCAAAGTCTCTCCATACAAAAAGGTAGTCTTCCCTTCACTACCTTGACTGTGCCACTCATCCAGTAGCTATTATGGGAATCCTGACCTATCCTCTATTCCACATTCCAATTCAGGGATCCTCTAATCAGCAGCCAAGGCTTTGCACCATTTTAAACCTTGCTGCTGTTTCCCTGAGCCTTTTCCAACATCCTATCCCATAGATTTCCCTCTCTAATGGCCAGAGAGTAGTTACGGGCTCCCTCATTGCAATCCTTGTCTACTGCCAACTTCCTGGCCCTACCTGTTTCTTATCAGATGGACTACTTCATCAATCAACCCTTCAATCCCTGGCTCTCTCCCAGGTACAGGCTATCCAGTTAATTAATCTAATTTACCCTCCTCTGCCTCCTGTGGGGGTGAACATCCAATCACAGGGGGCCAACAAACATATGGACAAGGGTGATCCAGTGGAGTTAGTGGTCATCGACTTTGCAAAATCCTTTGACAAGATCCGTCACCAAAGGCTCTCAAGCAAAATAAGCTGTCATGGGATAAGAGGGAAGGTACTTTCATGAAAAGTGGTTAAAAGATAGGAAATAAAGGGTAGGAAAAAATGGTCAGTTTTCATACTGGAGAGAGGTAAATAGCATTGTCCTCCAAAGATCTGTACTGAAGCCAGTGTTGTTTAACATATTCATAAATGCTCTGAAAAAAGGGACAGTGAGGTGGCAGTTTGCAGATGATATAAAATTACTCAAGTATCAGAGGGGTAGCCGTGTTAGTCTGGATTTGTAAAAGCAGCAAAGAATCATGTGGCACCTTATAGACTGACAGACATTTAGGAGCATGAGCTTTCGTGGGTGAATACCCGCTTCGTCAGATGCATGTAGTTGAAATTTCCAGAGGCAGGTATATATATGCAGGCAAGCTAGAGATAATGAGGTTAGTTCAATCAGGGAGGTTGAGGCCCTGTTCTAGCAGTTGAGGTGTGAAAACCAAGGGAGGAGAAACTGGTTTTGTAGTTGGCAAGCCATTCACAGTCTTTGTTTAATCCTGAGCTGATGGTGTCAAATTTGCAGATGAACTGAAGCTCAGCAGTTTCTCCTTGAAGTCTGGTCCTGAAGTTTTTTTGCTGCAGGATGGCCACCTTAAGGTCTGCTATAGTGTGGCCAGGGAGGTTGAAGTGCTCTCCTACAGGTTTTTGTATATTGCCATTCCTAATATCTGATTTGTGTCCATTTATCCTTTTCCATAGAGACTCTCCAGTTTGGCCGATGTACATAGCCACATATCTACAGCAGCGACACCATCACAGGACCTAACCAGATCAGCCATACCATCACCGGTTCATTCACCTGCACATCCACCAATGTAATATATGCTATCATATGCCAGCAATGCCCCTCTGCTATGTACATAGGCCAAACTGGACAGTCTCTACGGAAATGATTAGTCTAGATCCGTGTTAGTCTAGATCCGCAAAAAGAACAGGAGTATTTGTGGCACCTTAGAGACTAACAAATTTATTTCAGCATAAGCTTTTGTGGGCTACAGCTCACTTCTTCTTTGTTCTAATGAAAGTGATTCCACAATTTCCAATGGAAATTCCTCTGTTGTGTAACTGTTCTTATAAAGTTTCCCCTTAACATTTAACTTACTTTTCTCTGCTACAGTTTAAGCTCATTATTTCTTCTTTTGTTGTCATTGACTAATGAGAACGATTTGCTCTTGGACTATTCTCTGTCTAGTTCAAAAAAGAAGAACTTTCATTAAAAAACAGTTAAGGTTACTCAAGCAAATATTGCACCAAAACAATCATAAAAAGCAAGAAAATCTGTAGTTAAGTGCTCAACCGCTCCTTGTAACCTGCAACCGTGATTTTGTCTTCTCCACATTACCTCATCCTCTTCTACAACCTATAGCTCAGAAACTTCCTCTTTCCATCTTCACAAAAAAAAAAAACCAAAAAAAAACCCAACCCACACCACCGTATAATTTTAACAATGTGGAGTGGATGTTTTTATTTGTCTGCCCTGTTGAATTAGTATTGTGTTGAAGTACATGATTCGTGCATACAGTACAGTTTTACTCGATGGTTGTTGTTTAAGCCCATTGTGCTAGCAGATGGCATTGGAAAATGGAAGTTGTTGATGGATCAGAACAGGTTTTTTTTCTCTCAGAAAAATTCAATTAAACTACCCCAAA
The DNA here is from genome assembly GCF_003597395.2 of Chelonoidis abingdonii. Taxonomy (NCBI): domain Eukaryota; kingdom Metazoa; phylum Chordata; order Testudines; family Testudinidae; genus Chelonoidis; species Chelonoidis abingdonii. The sequence continues at coordinate 91,041,829 of NC_133771.1, forward strand.
TAAAGGAATAACTCTTTAAAGAATAATCTAGTGTAGATCAGTGTTGCTTCAATACCAGTTTACACTAGATGGGGACTTGGCCATACGTATTTAATTTTGAAATTTCAAAAGTGCCCTTTGTGTGTAATGTTATCAGAATGTCTGGGATGTGTGGAGCTTTGATTATGTAGCTAGAGAAACCCAAAGTTACGCAAGAAAAAAGAGAAAATTTTCAAAATTGGACAATTGAAAAATATTTCTTCTGCAAAAAGTTAATAAACATGGGGAATTCAATTGACCCTTTAAGAATTATTAGGGTAAGTCTGTGGACTAAATTCAGTCAGCAAATTGTGAAAAGAAGGGCCTTTTAAAAGTGGAAATCGCAAGATAATTCTAACAATCGAGTCACTATCTCTGTAACAGCAGCTAATGTGTTTACATAAGTTATATTTCCCTCCAGTCTTCCTTTCTTTAGACTGAACCCATCCACTTCTCTTAAAGCTTCTTCACTGATAAAAAAACTTATACAAGTTCCCAATTTATTTATTTTTTCCCCTCCCCTCTTTCTTCTGAATTTGTGTCTAAATAGTGAATACCATTTTTAAAAGACAGTACCCAAAGCTGAATGTAGCACACTACTTCAGGTCTGACCAGTGCCACATAAGGGAATAATAGATGTTCCTATTAACGCAGCCAAAATGTACTGTAGAGTTTGCCTCATACGCATCAGTGTTATACTACTGACTTACAGTCAAGGTAGCAGATGAAACTTTTCTTTCCAGTACAACTCCATTGAGGATCATTTAATCAGTTATCCACTATAACTCCAGAGCCTTCCATATGATACAGTACTCACTTTCTTTTGACTTTTGTGCATTTGACTATTCCTTCCTTTGTGAACACCTCTAGATTTGCCTATAATGGTTTTACATTTGACTGATTTCAGCTTATTTCTCCAGCTTATTAAGATCATGCTATATGATAAAAACATATTCCAAATCATTTGTGATCTTTCCCTGTTTTTTAGATTCCATGGAAGACATCCCTAGGCTTTCTGCAGGATTTTGGAGATGCAGCAAAGGGCGGAGCCTCTCTCTGCATGATTCTCCTCTTCCTAGCCAAATGTCTTAAAGTTGCCACGGTTTCAAGCTTTAATAATGCAGATCATATGCCTGAAATATCTTCTCATTCCCTAGGGTGACCAGAGGGGAATTGTGAACAATCAGGACAGGGGGTGGAGGGGTCATAGGTGCCTATATAAGAAAAAGCCCCCAAAATTGTTCCCCTGGCCAGATTTTGTCACTTTTTCCTGTTGGGGGTAGCCAGGTGGAAGCTTCAGAAGGGTTTGGGCATTGGGAAGTATTATCCCTGACATCATTCCCTGTTTGTGGGAGAACGACTGATGATGCTGTGCTCCCCAGCATGTCTGGCCAGCTCTACAGCCCACCAGAGTTGATCAGGAATTTTTTGACAAAACATTTTTTCTCTGGAAAATGCCCATTTGTCAAAACAGGGACTTTTTGAAGGACAGGGTCAGTTTTGCCAATTTTTCATTAACACATTTTTTGCAAAAAGGTGCAAAACATTTTTTGAAATTTTTTTAAATGAAAAATTCCATTTTTCTCCAGAACTGGTGTATGAATTTGTGGAGAGAATTAGGATAAGAGTTTATGGAGGCTTTCTTCTTTACAGGAGAAGGAACCTGTGACATGCCGCAGTGTAACTCATAGCACTGGAGCACAACCAGAAAACATTGCAGGAATGTTTTAACCAGAACAGGGCCCAGCTGTGTCTGTAGATTTGGCTCCATTGTCTAAATCAACCTTGCATTTCACTGAGACAGGGTTTGCATGGGAGCAGGTAGCCTATTCACTGACAGTATTGGCTCATTTTACCAGGAGTGAGGGGCAGTCCATCCAAAGAAGTGGAGGTATCAATGTGATTAGTAGGAAGCATCCCTCTACTCCCCAACAGCCCATTAACACTCCCATCCAAGAGGAGAATTTCCAGGATATTTTGCAAGATAAACCCTGTAGAATTTCTGAGCCCTATAAACAATATCCATCAACAATACTAGAGAGGGGGGGATGTGACAAGATGGAGACAGAGACCTACGCAATTAAAAGGATGTTGGTAAAAGAGAGACTGTAGTACGGTAACTGCATAAAACAATTTCAAAACCAAAAATCTCACAGTCCAGAGAGGAAAGATACTGAGTTGTTGCTGGATACTGTAGAAAAATCCAGGCTATGTTATGTCTGGATATTAGTGATGATACTGCAGGTGTTGGAAGAGGCTATCGGCTTCTGCAAAACGCTTTAAAAAAGGAGGAAGTAAATCTGTTGCCAGAGATTCTTTGTTTGTCACTCTTACTAGTCTCTAGGGTGAAGGGAAACACTTTATTCCTGTTTTGAGTCTTGCAACTTAGCAAAGGAGGATAATTTTCAGTGAGCTTAAATAAAAATGATTGTAGAAGGTACTTCCACCTCCAGCCTGTTTCCAAAAGAAGCTCGGAGGCCTTTCTAGTTCATGTGCCCTCTGACCAGAAACGTCAGTAGTTCATTACTATTGAAAAAAGGAAACTAAACACAGACTCTGGCCAGACCCAGGTGGTGAAGATGAAACTAACCGATGTGCTTTCATTCTCTGTATGTGTTCTCTTTAGACCTACACTGTTAACAGCTTTGTCTTTTACATTCGGTATAATTGGTCACATCTTCCCTGCAAACAACGGACAAATGTTATTCCTTCTCTTCCTTTTTTCCTTGTTGTATGGTCTGTTACTTATTGTTACAGGATGCTTCACTCATTGTTCTACGATGCTGGAAATTAATAAAACAGAGCATTCCACAACTATTGATTACATTATTGTTTCCTACATAACCAGTACAAGTTAAATCTGAATAGTCAGATGCTGTGAGGGGTATTTGGGACATTCAGATATTCAGAGTTTTGTATAAACAAAATCCCATTTAATACAGTTGTTCATACATTAATTCAGGCATTCAAGGATTATATATTTTGGGTTAACCTGCCCCTCTTTCTTTCTGCCTCTCTTTAGCTATAGATGTATTTACATAAAGTTTCTTTCCCTTCTGGTTGTGAAGATAACTTTTAGAATGTAAATAATGGAATGCTGGGTTAAGTCTGGAGCCAAACATATGGAAACAATAACACTAGAAGTAAGCTGTCTTCATTCATCTCAGCGGGATGCTAGCAATGAAGTCTGGTTGTGACAATGTAAATGCTAAAATTATTAACAATTTCACTACTATGTTTGTTAAGAGAAAACTCAGATAAAGTATTTAATCTTATGTGGTTGGGTACGTATGTCATAGCCTGATATTCTTCTCATTTGCAAGGATGTGCCACATAAATATGATTACACATTTTAAATGCATAAATAGCTAATCTGTATTTTGATTTTGAACAGATTAATCTGTTTTTGACTGAGTTATTCTGCAGGGTGAGTATTTATACATATTTCAGAATTAAAACATTGCTCATGTAAGCTAGCTTTTCACAGATGATTTCTCAAAGGAAATTTTATTTTCAAGCAAGCCATAGACTAAACTTAACCAACATATATATGGAGAGGAATATTCTGCTCAAACGCTCGTCTTCTTGTTTTTCCCCTGATGGTAAGATGCCAGTTTATTTACAATGAACAAAATACTCTGTCAGCAAACACTGGCTCAGTCCAAGGAAGTTTAATGCATCATTCTGTCTCTTCACAGGATTCACTAACCAGATATGCAGAATTCTCTGACTGATATTGGTCAAGCTATGCTGTCTTACTTCTCTACAGGGATTTTTGACTTGGATGTTCAATCACAGTTAACATTTAAAGCAGGGGGAATCTTGAAGTACAGTTTTATGGCAGTTACAGGGAGCAGCTATATTAGAAAAATGTTAATAGGACAACAAACTTTCAAAAGCAACTGGATTTTGTGTGCAATTTACTTTGCAATGCACTACATTGTATTGCCCAAATGCTCAAGATCACACTCAAGGAGTGGAGGACTGCATACTATCTGTCCCCACGCCCAGCATCCCAGGCTGGAGTGGCGGCAGAAACTGAGTTAACTGGAAACAAGAGTGGTTTGCCCATTGTCCCCTCCAGTCACATGAGGAGTCCTAAGCAGGAAAAAAAAAGTCTGGCACTGTACTTTTTCCGCCACCCCTCTTCCCCCACACTACTGACTTTCAGGGGAAGGTAAAGCCAGGGGGAATCACTGGTAGTGTTGCTCCAGAGATTAGGCTGTGTGCATGTGAGGGTAATAACTACGGAACAATGCAGCTTGAAATTAATAAAATTACACCATTTTACACTAGGTAAGAATATGGCCCCTGATTCTGAATAGATACTTGCTCATTTGTTGTTAGAAATTCAATACTGAATAGTGCCCCAAAACGTATTTCTAAGGGTATGTCTATAGTACAAAATTAGATTGATTTTAGAGACGTAGATCTTTAGAAAGCGATTTTATACAGTTAGTAGTGTATGTCCCCACTAAGTGCATTAAGTCAGCAGCACGTGTCCTCAATATCATGGCTAGCATCGACTCACAGAGCGGGGCACTGTGGGTAGCTATCCAACAGAACCCAGTAATCCAGTGGGCAGCGGAGAAAGCCTGATGAGGCAAAAACATTGTTGCGGGTGGTTTTGAGTACATGTCAGTTTCCCCTCTCTCCCTGCATGAAGCAACTGCAGACAATCATTTCGCACCTTTTTTCCTGGGTTACCTGTGCAGACACCATAGCACAGCAAGCATAGAGCCGCTCAGCTCACCACTGCTGTTGTGAGCATTGTAAACACTTTTCACATTATGCTGCAGTATGTGCAGAACCTGGCTAGAAGTCGTCAGCACGAGGATGATTGTGAGGAGGACATGGACACAGATGTTCCTGAAACCCTGGGATGTCGCAACTGGGACATCATGGCAGCAGTGGGGCAGGTTAATACAGTGGAACACCGATTCTGGGCCCGGCAAACAAGCAAAGACTGGTAGGACCGCATAGTGTTGCAGGTATGGGATGATTCTCAGTGGCTGCAAAACTTTCGCATGAGTAAGGCCACTTTCCTGAAACTTTGTGATTTGCTATCCCACACCTTGAAGCACAGGAATAACAAGATGAGAGCTGCCCTGACAGTTAAGAAGTGAGTGGTGATAGCCTTGTGGAAGTTTGAAACACTTGACTGCTACCGGTCAATCAGGAATCAATTTGGAGTGGGCAAATCTACTGTGGGGGCTGCTGTGATCCAAATAGCCAAGGCAATCACTAACCTTCTGCTATCAAGGGTAATGACTCTGGGAAATGTGCAAGTCATAGTGGATAACTTTGCTGCAATGGGGATCCCTAACTGTGGAGGGGCGATAGATGGAACACATATCCCTATCTTGGCATTGGACCACCTTGCCAACCAATATGTAAACTGCAAGTGGTACTTCTCAATGGTGCTGCAAGCACTGGTGGATCACAAGAGATATTTCACCGACATCAACGTGGAATGGCCGGGAAAGGTGCATGATACTCGCATCTTTAGGAACTCCAGGCTGTTTGAACAGCTGCAAGAAGGGACTTACTTCCCAGACCAGAAAATTACTGTTGGGGATGTTGAAATGCCAATAGTTATCCTTGGAGATCCAGTCTACCCCTTTCTCCCATGGCTCATGAAGCCATATACAGGCAGCCTGGACAATAGTAAGGAACAGTTCAACTATAGGCTGAGCAAGTGAAGAATGGTGGTAGAATGCGCCTTTGGACATTTAAAAGCTCGCTAGCGCTGATGGCTGACTAGGTTAGACCTCAGTGTAACCAACATTTCCATTGTTATTGCTGCTTGCTGTGTGCTCTATAATATCTGTGAGAGTAAGGGGGAGACATTTATGGTGGGGTGAGAGGTTGAGGCAAATTGCCTAGCAGCTGATTTTGAGCAGCCAGGCACCAGGACAATTAGAAGAGCACAGCTAGGTGCACTGCGCATCAGAGAGGCTTTGAAAACCAGTTTCATGAGTGTCCAGGCTACTGTGTGGGAGTTGTGTGTGTGTGTCTCCTTGATGCAAACCCACCTCCTTTGTTGATTTCAATTCCTTGTAAGCCAACCACCCTCCCCCCTTTGATTACAGCTGGCAAAGGAAATAAAGTTATTATGGTTTTGAAAGTATGCACTCTTTCTTTATTAATTAAAAAAAGTGAGATAACTGACAAGGTAGCCCAGGTGGGGCTGGGGAGGTGGGAAGGACAAGGCCACATTGGTTATTGTAGCCACACTGCAAATCAAAACTGTTTGAATGGCAGCCTTCTGTTGCTTGGGCCATCCTCTGGAGTGGAGTGGCTGGGTGCCCAGAGTCTCCCTCCCTGTGGTCTTGGGCATCTGGGTGAGGAGGATATGGAACTTGGGAAGGAAGGCAGGCGGTTATACAGTGGATGCAGTGGCGGTCTGTGCTCTTGCTGCCTTTCCTGCAGCTCCACCAGATGCCTAAGCATGTCCATTTGCTCCCCCATTAGCCTCAGCAACACCTCCTGCCTCTTCTCATCGCACTCACTGCCTGCTTTCCTGCTCTCTGTCATTGTTTGCCTCAATGCATTCAGCTGTGCCCTATCAGTGCAGGAGGACTGCATGAGCTCAGAAAACATGTCATCACGAGTGTGGTTTTTTTGCCTTCTAATCTGTGTTAACCTCAGGGACAGAGATGATAGGGGGAGCATGGAAACATTTGCACCTGTGGGGGAATAAAAAGGGAGAGCAGAATTTAAGAAGATACATTTCTGAGAACAAAAGGGAGACTCTTTCACAGTGAATCAAGCAATTCACAGCAGACAGCACATGTGCTTTAGGTACAAGGTTGCATTGTGCCTTTTATATTGAGCTCCTGCTGATATAGTGACACATGACAGACGGCTGGGCAACAGAATTCAGTTTCCAGGCACCCATGGTAAGCCAAAGGGTATGTGGGGTTGGCTTCTAAGGCCTTCATAACATGTGGGAATGGTTTCAAACTGCAGCGCCCACCTTTCCCATAGCAAGCAATGCCGGTTGGGTTTGCCATTTAAAAGGACAGCTGCGGTTTTCAGGTGGATGTGCAGTACACCCATCCCCCCATCCCACCACATGGCTATTCTCTGGGATGATCCCTTCATCCCTCCCCCAACCGTGTGGCTATTCTCAGGGATGATCTTTTTTAGCCAAGCGCAAACAGCCCAGCATGAACAGGGTCATTTTACTGTTCCCTTACAAAAATTCCCCTATTTGAACTAGGCGGCCATGAATGATATCACTCTCTTGAGGCTAACACAGAAAGATATAGACCAAATGTTGTCTGAATGTGACCAAAACCCAGGACCATTCGCTACCATGCTTTGTGCTGCAATGATTCCAGACTACTTGCTACTGGCTTGACATGATAAAGTGTCCTACTGTGGAGGACGAAATAAGGCAGCCCTCCCCAGAAACCTTCTGCAAAGGCTTTCAGAGTACCTCCAGGAAAGCTTCATAGAGATGTCCATGGAGGATTCCCATTCCATCCCCAGACATGTTAACAGACTTTGCCAGTAGCTGTACTGGCCACAAATGCATCCTAAGTCTTCAGGCCAAATCAAACATTAAACACAATTGCTTTTAACCCCTGTAGTGTAGTTATGAAAGTGCACTCACCAGAGGTGCCTTCTCTGGCTTCAGGGTCTGGGAACCCGCTTTGGGAGGGTATTGGCTCCAGGGTGATGAAAAGGTCCTGGTTGCCAGGGAGAACGGATTCTCCGCTTGCCTGCTGCGCATTCTCCTCCTCCTTCTCTTTCTTATCCACAAAATTCTCCTCCCTGTTGCGTGAGACTCCCCCCTTGAAGGTGTCCACGGACAGTGGTGCGGTAGTGGTAGGGTCCCCCCCTAGAATTCCATGCAGCTGATCATAAAAACAACACATATGGGGCTCTGACCTGGAGTGACCGTTTGCCTCCTTTGTCTTTTGGTAGGCTTGCCTGAGCTCCTTGACTTTCACACGGCACTGCTGTGTGGCCCTGTTGTAGCCTCTGTCCATCATGCCCTGTGTGATTTTGGCATATATATTAGCATTTCTTCTTTTTGATCGGAGTTTGGCCTGCAGAGATTCTTCTCCCCATACAGCAATCAGAGCCCGTGTATTCCGTTTGGTCCATGCGGGAGCTCGCTTGCGATTCTGGGACTACATGGTCCCCTGTGCTGCTGAGTTGGCCATGCTGACCAAACAGGAAATGAAATTCAAAAGTTCCTGAGGCTTTTCCTGTCTACCTTCCTAGTGCCTCGGAGTTGAAAGTGCTATTCAGGGCAGAAACACTGGAGCACCCTGGGATAGCTCCCAGAGGCCAATACTGTCGAATTGCATCTGCACTACCCCAAATTCAACCCAGCAAGGTCGATTTTAGTGCTACTCCCATCACCAGGAAGGAGTACAGCAGTCAATTTTAAGAGCCCTTTAGGTCGACGGAATGGGGTTGGTTGTGTATACGCATTGCTTATAAAATCGACCTACCTCAGGTAAATTCGACCTGACCTCGTAGTGTAGACCAGGCCTAAGAAGCCCTTGATAATCTCTGGGTTCATTCTTGGACCTTGTTTACACTAGGCTGAAATTTCCAAGCATTGCTACATCCAGCTTCACTCCACTTACAATAGCAATAGCGGACCCACTAGTGTAGGCAGTGCTCTGGTTCTTCCAGGGCTTTAAGCAGCATGGCACAAAAAGCCTCCTGAGCAGAAATAGCCAATTTAGGGCCTGATCCAGAGCCCTCTGAAATCAGTGGGGGAGTCTTTCCATTGTCTTCAATAGGTTTTTCATAAGGCACATAATTAAAATGCTGGCGGCTGCCTGCAGTCGTGTGTAGAGCAACACAGGCTCTTGCTGGCACCAGTGAAGAAGAACCAGTTGTGGCAACTGTGGGGAAATTTTTACAGAACTGACTATATAATGCAGTTTCTAATTATTGACCAGGAATTTAGCCTAATGGTCTCTTCTAGCCTTCCTTAAGCTGAGAACTGCCATACATCAAAAATTTTTAGTTCTATGGTTAGTAATTTCTGAGATAAATTAACTTTGAGGTATAATAAATATTTCTGATTTAAAATAAATTGTTATATCTTTGTAAGTGATTAACATAACTGTGATCATTTCTCTGTACTGGCTTCTTGGGGAAAGATGGGGAGCTTGTGATTTCTCTCCACCTCCCGTCCTCCTTTTTTGGCTTTTTATCTTTTGTACTTTGCCCCAGGAGACAAATGCTCGCAGATCACTGGCGTGTGGACACTAAGGCCATTATCCCTTTCTCCTAAGAATGCTCCCTTCTCTGGGGGCAAGAGGAGAGGTGCAGTGCTGCTACGTGGGATTTATACTGCCTTGGGGTACCCTTGCTCAACTAGATGGGGAAATCCTTTAGAAGCTGGTGACTCCATTTTTTTCCAATGCTGGAGCAGCAAAAAACACCTAAGAATTGGGCCCAGTCTCTTAAAATTAGAGTTCAGTGGCAATTGCGCTATGCTGTCCTATTTCTTTTATATATATTCTGTAGATAGATCATAGCAGCTTCCTTTCACAAGCACTAAATTCACATACCTATTTTAATAGGCATATCAAGTAGCTGACTGAGGAGATATCTGACTCATTAATGATTATCATCAAAAAGTCATGGACGACAGGAGAGATTCTAGAGAACTGGAAAAGGTCAAATATAGTCCCAATCCATAAAAAGGGAAATAAGGACAACCTGGGGAATTACAGACCAGTCAGCTTAACTTCAGTATCCAGAAAGATAATGGAGCACACAAATAGCAATCGATGTGCAAACACCTAGAAGATAATAAGGTAATAAGTGTCAGCATGGATTTGTCAAGAACAAACCATGTCAAACCCACCTAATAGCTTTCTTTGACAGGGTAAAGCCTTGTGGATGGTGGCGGGGAGCGGTAGATATGGTATATCTTGACTTTAGTAAGGCTTTTGATACAGTCTCGCATGATCTTCTCATAAACAAACTAGGGAAATACAACCTAGATGGAGCAACTATAAGGTGGGTGCAAAACTGGTTGGAAAACCGTTACCAGAGAGTAGTTATCAGCAGTTCACAGTCAAGCTGGAAAGGCATATCAAGTGGGGTCTCACAGGGATCGGTTCTGGGTCCAGTTCTGTTCAAAATTTTCATCACTGTTTTAGATAATAGCATAAAGAGTATCCTTATAAAGTTTATGAATGATAATAAGCTGGGAGGGGTTTCAAGTGCTTTAGAGGATAGGATTAAAATTCAAAATGATCTGGACAAACTGGAGAAATGGTCTGAAATAAGTAGGATGAAAGTCAGTAAAGACAAATGCAAAGTACTCCACTTAGGAAAGAACAATCAGTTGCACACATACAAAATAGGAAATTGCAGTGATACAGGAAGAAGGAGACACACATCAGGACCCAGATGGGGCTCTGGGTGATCACTACTTCCCACCACCCAACACAGATGTAAGGAGGTTAAGTGGTGCCCGTATAAAGAAATTAAAACTACTGATTGTTCCTCAAGACAGGCTTTTAATGACTTATGACTATAAATGCAACACAGACAGAAAAGGAAAAGAAAAATTAAAGACCAGCATTGAATAAGATTTAATATAAATGACAAATTATATTGCAAACAATACAAGTACAGGTAATGTTATGCATTAGCTACTTATTACTATAAAAGTATGTCCTTAACATTGGCAGTTTTCACTGATGACAGGCACGAGTACATTACTCATTGACTATTAACCTTACAAGTTATATTCCTGCCCTTAATAATCACAAGTACAAACAAGATACTATAAATTGATTAACAACTTTCTGCTATTTCTAAACAACCGAATATTAAACTTTTACTACTATTTTTAATACTGCAGCATTAACATAATTTGAGATCAAATTATCCCGACACTACCATTCTTAATACTATAGTGTCAGTACAACTTGAAATCAAATCAGCTCGAGCAACCCAGACTTCTTTACTCTGTTACCTTATTCTGCATGCAACCAGACTATTTTACTTTAAAACTTTATCCTACTGAGAATATGTTACCTTTCAGTCCACCACTCTTTGCACTGGCTAGGTACAGATAGTTGGTGTGATTCAGGTTTCATCAGTTCAGGGGGTGGGGGTCAGACCGATTAAAGAGAATAACCTCTTAGACCAAGACACACACACATACACCTGAGGCTCTACACATTTAATCTCATCTGCCCGCCATGTTTTGAAGCGGGTCAACCAATCAGATTAGGCTAAATCTTCGCTTTAGCTGTATAATTTATGCTTACTTATTTTCCTTGTAGCCAATTGTTGTTTTAGTTTTATAAGTTATGCACAAGGAGATAACTTATGTCCATACAGCCCATTATCTCGACTGTGGTTTTACTAATAACCAATGTTTTTTATTTTTTTAAGTTACAAGGACATCACTTACCTCTAAATGGGCTATTGTCTTGATTGTCGGTAAGTTTATTTTGATGACCTATGCCTGAAGGCCTAGCCCATCAAAACCACATAGGAATCGGTTTTTTGGCTGCAACGTCTCTTAACCACAAGTTTCAAAGGTGGTCTTAATAAGCCATACCGTGTGCATGACCTATTTTACCATATAGAAGTCAGCATAAAACGTTGTCTGGTTGCAGGTGTCTTTTGACTACAAGTTGCAGCTTAATTTTGCAAAGCTTGCTCTCTAAAGCTTCCAGAAGTTTTAGGCCTAACACTGGCAATACCATTGTCATTTTAAGCTTGACAACACTCTTGTTCAAATTAATCACATAAATGACTGTCTAGAAAGGAGTACCACAGAAAGGCTCTGGAGGTCATAGTGGATCACAAGCAATTATGAGTCAACAGCGTAACACTGTTGCAAAAAAAAATAAAAATAAAAAAAAAAAAAACTCCCCCCCCAAATGAACATTCTGGGATGTACTAGTAGGAGCGTTGTAAGCAAGACATAATTCTTCTTCTGTACTCTGTACTGATTAGACCTCAACTGGAATATTGTGTCCAGTTCTGAGTGCCACATTTCAGGAAAGATGTGGACAAATAGCAGAAAGTCCAGATAAGAGCAACAAAAATGATTAAATGTCTAAAAAACATGACCTCTGAGGGAAGATTGAAAAAAATGGGTTTGTTTAGTGTGAAGAAGAGAAGACTGAGGGGTGACAGGTCAGTTTTCAAGTACAGTACATAAAAGCTTGTTACAAGGAGGGGGAGAAAAATTGTTCCCCTTAACTTCTGAGGATAGGACAAAAAGCATTGGGTTTAAAATGCAGCAAGGGTGGTTTAGGTTGGACATTAGGAAAGACTTCCTAACTGTCAGGGTGGTTAAGCACTGGAATAAATTGTCCAGGGAGATTATGAAATCTCTATCATTGGAAATTTTTAAGAGCAGGTTAGACAAACACCTGTCAGGGATGGTCTAGATAATATTTAGTCCTGCCTGGAGCGCAGGAGACTGGACTAGATGACCTCTCAAGGTCCCTTCCAGTCCTACACTTCTGTGATTCTATAAGAAATATCACCCTTAAAGGTACAGTCCTATGACCCAGCTCTATAACTGTATTCTCAAACTGGGAAATAAAAATACTATATTCTCAGAGCTCCAGCTTTAGCATTTGTATCATTGCTAGACAGTGGACAGAGTAATCAAACTAACCCTGTAGGAGAAGGTTCAATTTATGAGGTATATCAGTTAGAAATATCAAATCTGCAAGAGATTTTCATGTTAATTTAGTGCTTGAGAAAGATTATTACATTATCAGATATCAATCTGAAACCTATTTCAGCTCCCCCCTGTGCTTTCCACTCCCAAAACATGAGCTTGCTCACCTAAAGGGTTTTCTCATAAAAATATAATGTTTTGAAGTTGACATTTACAATTCTACTATGTTTGGATAGTATTAATTTGTAAATGCAGATGCCTAAAACCTCATCCATAATATAGAGTTTCTTATATGGCTAGTGACGGAAATGACAAGAAGTTTAAGCTTTAAGGCGTGTCATTAAATATGATAGAGGTTGCAGTACAGTGTTTTCATTCACAATCTTCACCTCACCTCTGAAAATTCCTGAATGCAGTTTGTCTTCAATAGTGAATACCAAGCAGGAGCATTATGTCTCCAAAATACCTATTACTCAGTCTTCACAACAGGCAGAATTAAAAGTTCAATATAATTTAGGGTTAGTATGCCTATGATGATTAAATATTCTAGTTTCCCCTAGAATGAGATCTCATGTAACCAGAGGGCAGTGAGAAAAGCACTCTGTCATCACATACAGTTGGGTTTTGACTAATTTCATTTTTTCTCCCCAACCACTGGAACTCTATAATTTTTCCAGCTCTGGTGTTGACTCACTATTTTACCTTGGCCTCCAAGCTCCTGTTTGTCAACTGTCAGTCTGTCAGAGTTGTTAGCACTCATCCATTAACAGACTGTTGACTGTGGCAACTATTTCTGCCAGTCACCGGTGATGCACATTAAAAAGAAAGCTCCATAATGTTCACTAACTATTGAAGTTTGACATTTGCAACTTAGGCCTGTCTATAAAGTGCTGGCAGCTACATTTAACAATAATACTTAAGCATGCTTCAAACATGGTTGTATGTTATCCTAATGAGCTGACTCTTCCGCTCCACAATACAAATAACTTACATTGACTTCATTGCTTTCTCTACAGCAGAGAATTTCATCATTATTTGAACCACTGTGACCTGTAGTGGGAAGTGCATCCACACTAGTCTTGCTGGCTAGTTTAAATCTTTTCGGCATGTCCACATATAGCACTCTCTCTGCATTGTGGATACCTATCCCATGAAATTACAGGCTGGACTTACTCAAAGACAGAAAATAATCCGTAAAGCAGATGTTGCAAATTGCACAGAATAATTGTTGAAGGGTTGCAGGAGCATTTGTGGTGGTGTGCTGGAAAGATCCCTTTCAACAGGGCTGCTGCAATTATCTCACTTTCTGTGCACCGGCACAGAATGATCTGACGATACAATGGAGGTGAGTGTTGCTCTGAGCAAGTGTTACTGCAACAGAGTTAGCAATGCTTGTGCGCTACTGAAGAAACTACTGCATGTGGAGGTATGCTACAAGCAGGGTAGATGCTTGCAAGGCTGCTTGCAATTCCAAGAGTCACTTCTATTCTGTATGCAGTGGTGTTGTAGCTATGTCAGTTCCAGGATATTAGAGAGACAAAGTGGGGGACGTAATAGCTTTTACTGGACCAACTTCTGCTGATGTTGGTCAAACTTGCAAGCTTACATAGAGCTGAAGAAGAAATGTGTAAGCTTAAAAGCTTATCTCCCTCACCAGCAGAAATTGGTTCAGTAAAAGCTATTACCTCCCCAGCTTGTCACTTTTATTCTGTAGCAGAATACACAAATTAAAGAGACGTTATTTAACTAGTTATATATGTTGTCTCTCTCCATACTGCCCAGCTAAACTGAGTTAGAAACTGGTTCAGCCATATCCAAGTTTAAGCCATTCTTAAGCATCGCTGAACATGCTGAAAGCCCTGCATAAATGTGATTTTAGAAAATGTGATTTAAAATGACAACTTCCCTTCCAGGGCATTCTTATATTTTATGTTTCAGTAACAACATTTTTTAAAAACCCATGGTATTTTGATTTGCTTCCGTGAGGATTTTTCTTTTAAGCTCTGGAACTCTGTGTTAGAGAGAAACCTCAAAAAAAAAATCAATATTGCTTCACAAAATGGATGCCTAAATAAAAGATTCATGCTAGAGAATTTCTGTACTGTACTGGAGTGAAGCTAGAGGCCTTGAGCATGACCTGACATGGATGTTACCAGGACTTTGTCCAGATTGTTTTCCTCTGTGGGAGACATCATTTGCTGGGTGTTATTGTTATGGCTAATTACCATCCCTTTCTGGGAATTACAGACAGAAAGATATAAAAACAGGCTGAAATGTATGCAGTGGCAGTTTCTGACAACAAGCAGGCTTCTTATGGGCCTCTTGCAATAATGTAGCTTTTTGAACTATGCCTGCTTTGGAACTAAGCCATTTCTTCAAATAGAGGTGGCCCCACTGACCTCTATATGTGCACGGCTGGAATTAAAGAAAATAAAAGCCCTCTCAGAACTCTTTGGGCACATAAACCTCAGTCTGTTGTTCATGTGGCTCCAAAGAGGAATGGTTTTAATCCAATAGGACATACTTCATGAAATATGAACTGCTTCAGCTTCTGAGTGAAAAAGCCAGAGGGAGGACACCAGTCTTTTGTCTCCTGCATAGAAGAACCATCCCTTTGTGTGTCCAGCCTCAATGATCTCAGCTTTCGGCCAGGTCAGGGAGTTCTGACATTCTAAAGACCACCACTGAGGGAAACTTAATAGTTACTGAAATCTCTAAAGTCTTACTCTGCTGTTTGTGCGGAGAGGGAGGAAGATTCCAGCCACCTATATCTGGAAATCTTTCCACAAAAAACTGTGTTGTACTATTCTCACAATGGATGGTCTGTATGTGTAGTTTTAAATGCTTAATTATTGGTCACAGATATAAGGAGGATTCTTGAGACTAGCTGTTAGAATTCTAAGTGCTGTACACTATCTTAAGGAGTTGTTGAAGCCTTACGCATAGGTTTCATTTTTTTAATCTCTGTGCTTACGGAGGCTCATGAAGGATGGCATTTCATTCTCTGAAGGAAAGAAGTATAATGATCTATCTAATATATTATATCTTTGATGAGAGAGTAATGAGTCAGATCCAGGAACTCTTTTGAACCAGATCCTCAGCTGATCTAAATGAGTGCAGTTCAATGGAAGTCATTAGAGTTTGCCTATTTATATCATCTGAGAATTTGGTCCATAGTTTTTAGTGGAGTTACTCTGCTTTTACACTAATATGAGAGTAGAACATGGCTCGTCCGCATTACTGGATGATCTATAACTCTCTCTCATTTTGTACCATGTATATTCCCTAATTAAACAGTTTGAAGACCTCAAAGAGCAGTTGAGTCACTGAGCCCTTAATAAACTTTAATATTGTCTGCAAACTACTACAAATTCCTTATATACTGTTATGTAATTAAATCTTCACAATGCACTTGTGTAAGTATTAAAATCTCTATTTCAGAGAAGGGGCAACTAAACAACATAGGGCTAGAATCCCAAAAGAACTCAGGCACCTAACTGCCATATTAGTCACCTAAATCCCAGCATCAGGCCCCACTGGGATTCACAAGGGCCCTGCTCAGCTACCACTGAACCTGTAGGTGCCTAAACTAACTCAGCATCTAAATTTTTGCAGTAAAATTCCCTAGGTGCCCGTGTTTCTTCCTCTGCACACTGCAGCCTCAGGTAGGCATCTGGACACCTAAGCCCCAAGAATAATGCACAAACCAGGGAAAGATAGGTATCTCTCCACCTAATTCACCAGGGGAGGAGGCAGCCCAATTTGGAAAGCATGCTCAGAGTTTGCCTACTGGATTGGGTCTTTTAAAGCAAGCTAGCAGGTGCTCTCTTGTAACTTTTAATGAAATGGTTATGGTATTCACCTGGCATCTGAGAGACCCCTGGTTCAAGTCCCCCTCATTGGAGCAAGGAGAGTGGATACTGGGTCTCCCACATACTAGGTAAATGCTCCAGCCACCAGGCTGCAGCACCATTCTTGTGCTCATGCTCTTGCTCTCTCACCCAAATGATTCTTTCAGAATGGAACAGCTTCAACAGCAGACAAGTGAACCCAACCTCACAAGAGTCCATAGCTCTGTAACTAGGGCATGTACTTGAGAGGAGACAGCTCTCTGTTCAAATCCCATTTCCCCCTTAGGTGAAAGGAGGACTTAAACTGCGGGCGCCTCTCACATCCCAGGTGAGTACCCTAATCACTGCACTAAAAGTTGTAAATGAGGTCATTGTCATCCTCCTCCAACCCCTGGCCACCTCCTTGCTAAAATGTCATAGGTGCCTAATGCCAAGAGAGGGTTTGCAGCTGTGAATCGCTAGCAGAGAAGGTTCCTCCCTACAGCCGGGTCTTAGGCACTGAACTCCCTGAGAGGATCAGGGCTTAAGACACACCCCTCACCTGGGCACATCCCATTGCCTCGTTTAGGCAGGGGGCCACCTTGCATGTTGGCATTTGTGTATCTCTTCCCATTCATTGTATAGGGAGCCTAGGCAACTAACTCAGGCTTTGTGAATCCCAGTGACTTCCAAGGCACCTAAAAATTAGTGTGGTGATGCTCAACATTAACAGGTTTCATTTTAGCAGTGAATAGACTAAAAATATGTCTAGACTATTAGGCAGGCATTTTGGACCAGAAGGCCTCTCTTTGATACTAATACTACTTAGGTTCCTATATTCATAATCAGAAATGTACAGGACTGGGATGCTATTGAATCAGGATCACCACTACCTCTTTTGCCAAGTTATGGCTCTTACAGACCCTCTCAACACTGCAGTTAAAAAACAGTTGATGGTTTTATAATAGTTATAATATGGTTACAAGGAACAAAACAATGTTCACACCAGTTTGCAGCAGGTGAGGATGTGGCCTATGGCCTTTACAAAGAATCCTACAGTGACAAATATTAATACATCGCCCCACTTTCCCATATGGCTGCCTTTTGGTTGCATCATCCAGCATGTTCATGTGGCCCAGGGATGCTCTCCCTTGTTCACTGTGGCACTAGGTAACTTTCACAAAGAGTCAACTATAATTCAGGCCAGAATGACAATCATTCATTTTCACCATCTCCATTGCCCTTTCCCATTCTTGGTTATGTGCGCAGGCAGGTCATGAGGATCGATTGATTAATCGATCATTACTTTTCGAATTATTGTATATCGCCCTCCTGCCTGCACTCTCCTGATAACATGACATGAGCAGAAAGTCATTTCAGTCCTTGTTAGAATGTAGCTTTGGTAATTGAATTGTTTTATAGAGAGGGCTGGAGTTCTGGTTGCAGCCATAGGGCCCAAGCCATTTTTGATACTTCCATCACCACTGCCTTATGTTAGTTAGGCATGCTTTGCTCCACTGAAATCCTCCAGCATCTCCACTGTACAACCATTGTACCTTCAGCAGTGGCTTCGTCATTTGTAGGGTACAATGGCATACAAAGTAGTGCTTCTCCTTCTGTGTTAAGCTTGGCATGCAACTATTTTCCAGATACTTGTTCTTCAGTGTGCAGCAGGAAGATAGGCTAAATATAAATACAGAAGCTCTGTCACTTCCATTGGAGAGGTTGCAACCCAGTAGGAAAATGTTATTTCAACTGCAAATCTCACTTCCCCCTGAAATCCCATCTTATTCTAACGAATCACCATGAAGATAAACGAAAAATGTCTGAGCAGGTATTGTGTCTCAAAAATACAAACCTTCTTCACTAAGAGTGCATTGTTCTCCAATAGAGACCATATCAAATTATATGCACATTTTACCAGTGATAAAGTTCTTATTTTTCTCCAAGATGTTTGCCTTCAACATGTAAATGTAAAGACTGCACTGGAAATTTTTGTGCAAACATTTCTTCTCCACATCACTTCTCGCTATCCCTCATCTCCAGTGCAAAAGTCTACAGCAGATATTGGGCCAAATCTCAACGGGTGTAAATTGTTGCAGATCCACTTACTTTGATGGAGCTCTGCTGATTTATGCAAATGGACAATCTTCTTCACAGACTTCTTTCCAGTGTGCATTTAACCTTATGTCCTGAACTGAGGCACTTCCTCATGTTAATAAAAGTTCCAATTTTCAAAGTGAGATCAGCTTTGTTGTAGTTTATTTATTACTCCTCTGTTGTATTTTGAACTGATTGTTCACAGTGAATAGTCCAGAAAAAGACAGAGTCAAACTATTTCAAAAGTGATCAGTTAAGTTAGGCATATTGAAAATTGTATATAGCCTGTATGGGTGGATTTAGCTTCTAAATGTAGCATAACTATGTCCCTGCCTAAACTAGGAAAATAGATCAAGTTAAAACATCAATGCAGATAAGGTTTAACACCTTTAAAAATATGTTAGCCACTCATGGTTAACCCTAGAATGAGTCTAGGGTTGACCTCAACCAACTAATAGGATTTAACATCTTTAAAATCTATCAACTTAGTAGTCAGATGCACATTAGTTGGACTGTGTTAGCTAACACATTTTTAAACATTCCCCTTTTTCCTGGTCTAGACATGACTTAATAGATTATTGACTTATATCTTAAGAGAGGGTTCACTCACCGCTCTGGCACCTCTTATTGGCTGTCTTGGGAATTAGCTGTGTGTGTTAGTGAACCCTCTTTGGGTGGTGCTTCACCACTGTCACTCCTGCTCTAGGACCCATGTCTCTCCAAGGACTGCAGCATCCTCTTCACTGACACAGCCCTCTGGCTGTGCCACATACTGTGCTCCTCCCTTCCTGGGGAGCTGCAGTCTGCTGTGCAGCTACTCCCCTTAGTGTCTACTGCAGTGAATTGTCTGACCACTTCCTCATGGCCCCAGGATCCTCTTTGCCTGTGCCTCAAGGCCTCAGCCTGCAAACTCCAGCAGCCATCCAAGAGCTATCTCCCACTCCCCAGGTTCCTGCTAGCAGCACTGCTCTGTCCAGGGTGCTGGCAGTTCACTCAGCCCTTCAGAGAAACAGTTCTTCCTCCCAGGGCTCCCAGCAGTGAACTGACTTCCTCTGCCCTGCAGCTCCCTTTTGATATGGGTTTGCTTGGCCCTGATTGGCTGCCTCCTGCACAGCCTCCCTAGGGCTGCTTTTAACCTCTTTTCTGCCAGTGAGGGGCAACCGCCCCCATCACACGTGATTTAAGGATCCTTCCAGAATCCTCACACATACCAAAATCCTGTCCCTTCGCAACTTCTCTGTGGATAGAGTGGCCACTGTTGTTGGATGGAAATAAGGGAAATCCACATGAAAAATATAAGACAAGGCTTTATTTGAAGGGACATATTAGGAGAACACCATTTCCCTTAGCATATCATGTATTTTTCTCTCAGATATACAATGCAATCACCATAAGCTTTAATTTAATATTTAAAATGATCAAGGGACATCCCTTTAAATAAGGGACAGGTGATCACCTATGTGTGGACTCGGAATCTGAAATTCAGCAGGATCAGTCTGATCTGATATGGCCCTGACCCAACACAAAAAGGTAAGTCCATGCAGAGTGGGGTGTTTTGGGGGGAGGGGGAGGGGAGAGATAAATAGCCCTGCACACTGTGCACGGCAGTGTTCTTTGAGGGCTTCATCTGTATGGACCTGTGATTATGCAGCTCCACCAGACAAAACCCACATATGACTGAAAGAGTTTCCAGTGGCAACAGGGGCTATTTCCAAACATGGAATGCAAAAGCAGCCACTCATCACTCTGCTTCCCTTCTCCAAATAACACTTGACCAAAACCCATTTACTAGAGCTGTGCGTAGGGAGGGAAAATTTCACGTATGGAAAAGACTTATGGAATTGAGCAGAGAATTATATCTTTTCTATAGGATTTTAAACCATCCTTTTGATTTTAATAGAGAATTACATCTCTACTATAGAATTCTATAATGTGGTTCAAAAACACACACAGAGAGAATTATATTCTCTATTATAGTCTATGAGGTGTTAGGGTAATTTCTATCAAACTGTATTGTTTTCATCCCTATTAATTTGCAGAAGACTTTTCTGTAAAGGTTAGTGCCTATCATGATCTGTTTCCTAAGATGTTCAAACCACGCGTTTTTTTTCCCTAGGTCTTCAATGACACAGACCACTAAAGAGAGAGTTTGAAGTGTCTTACTTCCGTTTCAAGATCATAACATGCTATGCTGTAACTTACTTATTTGCTTTCAGGGAGTGAGACTGGCAGAAATGATTGAGCCTCATGTTGAGGCATTAAAAATAACTTTCAAAAATGAAAAGAAAGAACCTCAGTGTAAATGTATCAGTTGTTAATATTTTGTCCCACATTGTGCATTGTCTTTCAGTATCTGGAATTTAATATCTTGGCCAAAACCAGGCTACGTCTACACTGCACGATTATTTCGAATTAGCTTAAACCGATATTACAAAACAGATCTAATAAAATCGGTTTAGCGCGTCCACAGTGGGATCACGAAATCGATTATTTGCGTCCATGGTCCAAAGCTACCATCGATTTCAGGAGCGGTGCACTGTGGGTAGCTGTTCCTCAGCTATCCCATAGTTCCCACTTCCTTTTTGAGAGCACAGTGCCTGATGGGGCAGAAAACATTGCCCCGGGTGGTGCTGGGTACAGCCTCACCCCTCCCTTTGTGAAGGCAGCAGACAACCCTTTGGCGCCTTTTTCGCGGAGTGCATTGAGCAAACGCCATAGCATAGCAATCATGGACCCTGAGATCAGTAACGGCTATCCTGACCGTTGTCAACACCTCGCGTACTCTCGTGCTGACTATACTGAACAATGAACTGCAAAGGCAGGAGGAGAGGAGGAGGCAGCTATTGCTGAGCGGCGAGGACAGCGATGACGAGATGGAGGCAGAATTCTCCATAACCGCTGGCCCCAGCGTTTGGAGCTACTGCTAATAACGGGGGCATCTTCTACCATTGAACGCCGAATTTGGGCACGGGAAACAAGCACAGACTGGTGGGACCGCATTGTTTTAACGGTGTGGGACGATTCGCAGTGGCTGCGAAACTTTCGCATGCGTAAGAGCACTTTCTTAGAAACTTTGTGACATGCTTTCCCTGCCCCTGAAACGCCATAATACAAACATGAGAGCAGCCCTCACAGTGGAGAAACGCGAGTGGCAATAGCCCTCTGGAAGCTTGCAACGCCAACAGCTACCGGTCAGTCGGGAAATCAATTTGGAGTGGGAAAAATCTACTGTGGGGGCTGCAGTGATGCAAGTAGCAAAAGCAATCATTAAGCTGCTGCTACGAAAGGTTGTGACTCTGGGAAACGTGCAGGTGATAGTGGATGGCTTTGCTGCAATGGGTTTCCGAACTGTGGTGGGCCATAGATGGAACCCATATCCCTATCTTGGGCCCCAGAACACCAGGGCACCAGGTACGTTGAACCGCAAGGGGGTACTTTTCAATGGTGCTGCAAGCAGTGGTGGACCACAAGGACGTTTCTCACCCACATCCACGTGGATGGCCAGGAAGGGTTCATGACGCTCGCGTCTTCAGGAGCACTAGTCTGTTTAAACGGCTGCAGCAAGGGAATTACTTCCCAGACCAGAAAATAACCGTTGGGAATGTTCAATGCCTATAGTAGTTATCCTGGGGGACCCAGCCTACCCCTTGATGCCATGGCTCATGAAGCCATACACTGGCAGCCTGGACAGTGGTCAGGAGCTGTTCAACTACAGGCTGAGCAAGTGCCGGATGGTGGTAGAATGTGCATTTGACCGTTTAAAGGGTCGCTGGCGATCATTACTTACTCGCTCAGACCTCAGCCAAACCAATGTCCCGCTTGCTATTGCTGCTTGCTGTGTGCTCCACAATCTTTGTGAGACTAAGGGGGAGACATTTATGGCTGGGTGGGAGGCTGAGGCAAATCACCTGGCCGCTGAGTACGAGCAGCCAGAGACCAGGGCGATTAGAAGAGCACACCTGGAGGCGCTGCGCATCAGAGAAGCCTTGAAAACGAGTTTCAGCACGGCCCAGGGTACGGTGTGACTCTGTTTGCTTCCCCTTGATGAACCCTCCGCACTTGATGGACTTATTCAGTGTAAGCAACCCACCCTCCCCCTTTTCATTACAGGTTGGCGAAGGAAATAAATTCAGTCTCGTTTAAAAATCATTTATTATTCATTAAAAGTAATTATGCATCTGTTAAAAATCATGTGTTTTTCCTTACTACTTTTCCCTGTAAGCAACCCACCCTCCCCCTTTCGATGTATTCTTTATTACAAAGGAACTATAAAAAAAAGGCAGAGAATTAGGAAGGTATCCCTGGCTGCTGTGCTTTGGAAGGAGGGGGAAGGGAAAGGCCATTAAGCACATTGTAGCGTAATTACAGCCTTTTACTTGAACTCTCCAGGGGGTGGAGGAGTAGGCGGGTGCAGAAAGCCTTCCCCCACGCGTTCTTACACATCTGGGTGAGGGAGATATGGACGACGGGGCTTGCAGGGAGGTTATACAGGGGCTGCAGCGGCACTCTGCTACTGCGCTGCTCTTCCTGAAGATCCACCATGCGTTGGAGGATATCAGTTTGAGCACGCAGCAGATCCAGCGTTGCATCTCGCCAACGCTGGTCTTCCTGCCTAGCCCTCTCAGATCGTTCACTGGCATCTTTCCTGTACTTTGCTACCACATCCTTCCAATCATTCTGTTTATCCCTCTCATTGCGTGTTACTTCAATAATTTCTGTGAACATTTCATCTCGCGTCTTCTTCTTCCTCCGCCGTATCAGAGCACGCCCTCGTGATGGCATAGGGACTGCAGAGAAATGTGCAGCTGCATGGGGAAGGCAAACCAGGGTGATAAGTATGTGAAAGATACCTTTTACAGAGCAATGATAGTACTCTTTCACATAGAACACTATCCACCTTACAGAGCACATGTGATCTCTATACAATGTCGCATTTTGTATCGTTTAAATATTCAGTGTCTGTGTGACTGGTGTGGCACACACACAGACGCAGGTACGGCCAACCGTACATCCACACGCGGCGATGGTAAGTAAGGCTTTAAAAGTTTGACTTCTCCGCCGTTCATTGATACACAGTGATCTATATGATGCCTTGCTCCTTAAGAGGAACCTGCAAAGCCCAAACCCCTCTTTCACATCCACCAACAGCGCATGGCTCCTATCATATACGATCGCTGCTAGTGATCACCCTACTTCACCCCCCGCAGCGCGTTGCTGGTAGCTGGGAAGAATCCTGCTTGCCAGACGCTGAAAACTCGTCGCTATCCCTCCTCCCATCCCCCCGCTCTGGCCAGTAGCAAAATCGCCATGTCTGCCCCCTATTTACATTCCTGATTTTCTACAAGGTAACAATGGATGATATCTCTCTCCTGACAATACCACCGCAGGAGGCAGATCGTTTGTTTCTGCAATGCCTTCAGTGCAATGCCTTCAATGCCTGCAGTACCAAATGTCTTGCAAAATGCATGGCGTTGAAAAGTTACCTACTATGGGGGAACGGATAAGGCTGCCTTGGCCAGAAATGTTCTCATATATCATAAAGGCTTTTTGAGTTCCTCCACGATCGATTCATGGAGATTAATTTGGAGGATTTTCGCTCCATCCCAGACATGTTAACGAAATTTTCCTGTAACAGTAATGGCTGCGACTGCAGCAAAAGCCCTGGTGTCAATGCGATCTAAAAAACCATCTTGTTTTCATCCGTGTTTGATACAGAATGAAGGGACACTTACCGGAGGTCGCTTCCATGGCTTCACTGTCTGGGCTTGTCGCTTGGGAGCGCAGGGACTGTAATTCTTGGGTCTCAAAAAGATCCTGGCTGTTGGGGTTTACGGACTGCTGTGTGCTTCACCACGGTCATCTTCATCCTCATCTTCCTCTCCATCTTCCCCCTCGGCTACATCCTCAGAAACACTTGATATTTCAATCCCAAAGTCTGAATCCACGGACAGGGGTGGGGCACTGGTAGCGCTGAACCCCAAAATTGCATGTAGTTCAGCATAGAAGCGGCATCTTTTCGGCTCAGAGCCTGACCTTCCGTTTGCTTCTCTGGCTTTCTGGTAGCCCTGTCTAAGCTCCTTCACTTTCACTCTGCACTGCAGGGAGTCCCTGCTGTGCCCTTTTTCAGCCATAGACTTTGAAATTCTTTCAAAAACTTTTTCATTTCGTCTTTTGGAACGCAGTGCTGTGAGCACTGAGTCCTCACCCCAGATAGCGATCAGATCCAGAACCTCCTGTGTGGTCCAAGCTGGCGCTCTTCTTCGATTATCAGGAGACTGCATTGTTACCAGTGCATATGAGCTCTGTGTGCTCACACTGTGTGTGTGCTGACCCTCACGGTGGACAATCAGGAAATGGAATTCAAAAGTTCGCGGGATTCAGGCTTTTCCTGTTTACCTGGCCAGTGCATCACAGTGTAGTGTCCGATGCTATCATGAGTGCCCCTGTGCGCAATGGTTCTGAAACCAAAATTGGGAGTGGCTCACTTGGGACAGAGTCAATCGCTCCTTCTTGTTTCTAAAAAATTGAGTACGTCCTGCCTGGACTGTCATAGCCCGGCTGCCTGCCTCCAAGTGTGCCCCCCCCCCGGTGTATGTCACGAATAAGTCTATGTTTCTTATTCTTGTATTCCTCACGACTGCATGACATAAATGGGGGGGGGCCCTGCCACGGTAGCTGCGGAGGGTTGGGAGAGAGGGAAGCAATGGTGCGGTTTGCGGGAGAACCCCCTGTTAATACAGCCACGGAGTAGCTGCGCTCTTCTAATACACTTGACTCTTCTTGTAGGCAGGACAGACTCTATTTTAGAAACCATAAGGGAGGGATTGACTCAGTGGCCAGTGAGTCAATCCCAAGTTTGCTTTTGCGTTGCGCCCCCAGCTGATTTTAGCCAGGGCACTCATGATAGCAGCGGACAGTTCAGAGAAGGAGAGATAACCGTCATGTCATTGCCAGTTTTCTCCGCGCGAGCAGTAGACGGTACAGAACGACTGGTAACCATCTCTGTATCATTGCAAAAGCAATTGAATGCTGGTGTGTAGCGCTCGAGTGTCGCCTCTGTCTCCACGGCATCTAGTACACAAATGGTGACGGGAAAAACAAAAAGCGGACGGTCTCTAGGGCTGCCGTGCTATTGTTTCTGCAAGGGCAATCCAGGAGAAAAAGTTGCGAAAGGACTGTCTGCTGATGTTTTCCCGGAGCAAGGAATGACTGACGACATTTACCCAGAACCCCCCGCGACCATTAAACATTAGCATCAGGGGGCGGGGGAATCATGGAGGAGCAAGGGAAGGGGGTGCTGAGGACTCCAGCTATCCCACAGTCCTCAGCAGTCCTTTAAAACTATTTGCATTCTTGGCTGAGCGCCCAATGTCTGTAGCTTACAACACGGTGTCTCGCATGGTTCACGGAACAGCTCATCAGTCTCTTCCCCCACCCCAGCACGAGAAATGAAAGTTAAATAAACCAATCCTTGAGTACTTACAATGTCACCTCTTTGTACTGAATGCTGCTGATAGAGGCGATTGCTGCAGCACTGAAGAGCATTATCTGCTTGAAAATCTCCCCCTTCCTGGTGGTAGATGGTACAGTACTACTGTAGACAGCAGAAACTGTTACCCCTCTCCCTCTTTTTGTTACACTCATCCAGTATGGGACAGAACGGATAATAACCCTGTGAAAATTTTTTGAAAGCAAAATTGGGATTGACTCACTTGGACTGAGTCAATCCTGCCCTTTATGGTTAATAAAAATAGAGTCAGTCCGGACAAGAATAGGATACAAGTGTATATAAAGCAGTGTATCACAGCACAGCTGCTCCGCGTTCAGTATTCACAGAGGGAGCCGCTGCAAGTAACGCAACCGTTGCTTCCCACCTACCTGGGCTACCACGGCAGTGACCCCCCCCCCATTGTTGGCATGATGTTATGAAGAATGCATGAATAAGAATCACAGACTAGTTAGTGAGATCAAAATGAGGGGAGGCAGCCTCCATGGGGTGCCTATGACAGTCCATGCAGTTCAGAATGTTTTCTTTACACAAGAGAGGAAGGGGTCTCTGATGAAGCTCAGCCCCCAGGTGATAAGATGAAGACAGTTACCAGCCGTTTCTGTACCATCCACTGTCAGAAAAAGGAGTCATTCCATTTTCACCCAGGAGCCCCCGCCAGACTCAGCCAGGAGCACTCACTGGGCGACCGTCTACCACTGGGGAGGGCAGAGGAGCGGATACTGCTCTTCACCGCAGCAGCATCGCGTCTGCCAGCAGCATTCAGTACACAGAGGGTGACATTTACAGTACTCAAGGAATTATTTATTTTACTTTTCTTTCATGGTCCGGGGGTGGGGGGAAGAGACTGACGAGCTGTTCCGTGAACCACGCAAGACACACCGTGTATTACGCTGCAGACATTGGTCGCTCAGCCAAGAATGCAAATAGTTTTCAGAGACCGCTGTGGAGACTGGTAGCTGTAGTCCTCATTACCCCCTCCCTCCCTCCATGAGCATCCGTTTGAGTCTCTGGCTTCCCGTTACGGTTGTCACGCACCGCTGTGTATCCTGGAGTTTATTTTTCAAACGCTTTGGCATTCCTGTTCTTTAACGGAGCTCTGATAAAACAATTTGTCTCACCATACAGCGATCAGATCTAGTATCTCCCGTAAGGTTCAATGCAGGAGCTACTTTTGCATTTGAACTGCATCGCCACCGCGTGGTGATCAGAGCTGGACACGTGAAAGCAGGAAATGTCATTGTAAAGGTCTCGGGGCTTTTCCTGTTTACCGGCACTCCGCATCCGAGTTCGGATTGCGGACCAGAGCGGTCAGTGGTGCACTGTCCTGCTAGAATAATAGGCAAGTGTAATAGAGATCCAGTGTATCAGAGAGCACAGCTGCTCCGTGTCAGTATTCACAGGGGTTGCCCCTGCAAGAAACCGCACCCGGAGTGCATTGAGCAAACGCCATTAGCATAGCATCATGGACCCTGAGATCAGTAACGCTATCCTGACTTGTCAACACCTCGCGTACTCTCGTGCTGACTATACTGAACAATGAACTGCAAAGGCAGGAGGAGAGGAGGAGGCAGCTATTGCTAGCGGCGAGGACAGCGATTGACGAGATGGAGGCAGACATTCCATAACCAGCTGGCCCCAGCGTTTGGAGCTACTGTAATAACGGGGATCTTCTACCACTTGAACGCCGAACTTGGGCACGGGAAACAAGCACAGGACTGTGGGACCGCATTGTTTTAACGGTGTGGGACGATTCGCAGTGGCTGCGAAACTTTCGCTGCGTAAGAGCACTTTCTTAGAACTTTGTGACATGCTTTCCCCTGCCCGAAACGCCTAATACAAACATGAGAGCAGCCCTACAGTGGAGAACGAGTGGCAATGCCCTCTGGAAGCTTGCAACGCCCAACACTACCGGTCAGTCGGGAATCAATTTGGAGTGGGAAAATCTACTGTGGGGGCTGCAGTGATGCAAGTAGCAAAAGCAATCATTAAGCTGCTGCTACGAAAGGTTGTGACTCTGGGAAACGTGCAGGTGAAGTGGATGGCTTGCTGCAATGGGTTTTCCGAACTGTGTGGGCTAAGATGGAACCCATATCCCTATTCTGGCCCCAGAACACCAGGGCACCCAGTACGTGAACCGCAAGAGGTACTTTTCTGGTGCTGCAAGCAGTGTGGACCCACAACGGACGTTTCACCCACATCACGTGGGATGGCAGGAGGGTTCATGAACGCTCGCGTCTTCAGGAGCACTAGTCTGTTTAAACGGCTGCAGCAAGGGAATTACTTCCCAGACCAGAAAATACCATTGGGAATGTTCAAATGCCTATAGTTATCCTGGGGGACCCGAGCCTACCCCTTGATGCCATGGCTCATGAAGCCATCACACTGGCAGCCTGGACAGTGGTCAGGAGCTGTTCAACTACAGGCTGAGCAAGTGCCGGATGGTGTAGAATGTGCATTTGACCGTTTAAGGGTCGCTGGCGATCATTACTTAGCTCACTCAGACCTCAGCCAACCAATGTCCCGCTTGCTATTGCTGCTGCTGTGTGGCTCCACAATCTTTGTGACACTATCGAATTTAGCGCTACTCCTCTCGTTTGGGAGGAGTTCCGAAATCGATTTAAGGAGCCGTTTAACTCGATATTAATGACGACGTCGTGTGAACGGATACAGTGTTAAATCGGTATATCGGCCATTAAACCGATTTAAAGTCGCAGTGTAGACCTGGCCCCATTTTCTTCAGAATCTTTTTCTGTGTACTGTTTTTAACTGTGAATGAGAGTCACAGTGGTGCCATGAAGAACAAGTTAGAAAAAGAAGTATCACTGTTAAAATACTGAATTTGATAGAAAAATCAAGAGATTTGCTTTAATGAGTATTGGATCAGGCTTTTAAACTTTATGCCTCACTTTGCCCATTGGGAAACTTACCTAACTCACAGAGATTTTCTAAAAATTCATTGTTTGCAAAGAGGTTTGAAGATTCAAGTACTAGGTCTTATCACTAGATCTAGTAAATTGGCAATGCAACTAAAGATAAGGTGTGTATAGAGAAGAGGAAGCAGGTATAATATAATAATAATAACTGCACACTTCTCTGTTATATTGGGGAACCCATAAAGATTCAGGAAAGAACATTACATGACGGAAAAGAAAAAAGAGAGGATGGAAAATTCATAAATAAGCAAACATGCCACAGAATCACCACTGCAAAGCCTGAGACAATAGGACATTTGGAAAACATCTCCGTTTCTGGCAAAGGAAACCAACTATAGACCTCACCAACATGAGAAAACCAAAGAATATACAATGATGGAAAATTACATAGAAACAATAAAAAATGAATCAACTCCATTCCCACAAAAAATGTACAGGCAGAAGTGAGACCAGAGGTAATGAGCAGAACCACGCATAGTAACTAGATCACAACAATGGCTAACAGCAACTAATGTTTCTCTGCCTTCAACAAAAGCAACCTGAAACTAATACCCTAGTTACGCTGTAAGGAATCTGCAATAACATATCAACAGCCCCACCATCTGGTATCAAATCTGTAGACAGCACTCTAAGCAGGACGGCTGCAATACTGAAGGTAGCACAAAACTGGGGATTCTATAAAATAGGGCAGATTCCCAAACTTTATTGGTTTGCATACCATTTTCTTAAAAATAACAAAACATAATGTTTGAAGTACCACACGCATTTTTCTCCTTTTTGCACACATTTATTTTAGAATGTAATAGGATTAGTTATTTACGGATTCATAGTAAAATAAGTTTTGAATCTGGCTGCTGGAGATCTGCCTGGGGGGAAATTAGAAGAGAAGGGAGTTTGACTGAGGGAGTCTGAGTAGGCAAGTTAGAGGATATGAGGTTTAGAGCTGGTCAGGAATTTTTCAACAAAATGTTTTATCAGCAAATGCCAATTTGTTAAAAACCACAACTTTTTGTGAGAACACATGGTTTTGATTACATGTTGTCAGGAGAGATTCTCAGGTCCAGGATGGAACTTCTGGTCTAAATCATAGAGACATGAACCCCCAAACTGCCTGGTCGTCAAGATGCTCACTTGGAATGTGTCACAGGTGTGCCCAATTCCAAGCAGGTTCTTGAAGCTGTCATATGGTCTTCCATATGCCAGATGAGTGCCCTAACTACCAAGCTATTGGCTACTGTGGGGTGAGTGGATCTCTTTCTGATTTTTTTGTGAAAAACTTCAGAGGGTCTCAGTTTCATCCTGGTGCAGAATGGGAAAATTTTCAAAAAAAAAAAAAAAATCACAGAAAGTTTCACAAGGTGGAAAAACTAACCTCACTAGAAATGGGTGGGAAGGGACAGACTAGGAACTTATCTACACTACCACTTAAGTCGATGTAAGTTACATTGCTCAGGGGTGTGAAAAAAAACATCTCCCTGAGTGACGTAATTTACATTGACTTAAAGCGGTGTCTACACCATGCTGTGTCAGCAGGAGACACTCTCCTGCTAAAATAGCTTCTGCTTCTTGTTGAGGTGGAGCAATCATGTTGATGGGAGAGCGCTCTCCTTTTGACGTAATATTTCTTCACCAGGCATGGTCCACTGGTGGCAGCAGAGCTGAATTAGCACAGTACTGAAGACAAGCCCTGAGGGAAGTGGTTCTGGCTGAAGTGCAGGGGCCTGTGGTGGAGTGTAGAAGGGCAGTGGGATTCAGCAGGGAGGTGCAGGAAAGTGGAGGAGTCTTGGGTGGAAGTGAGAGGCTTTACCGGGACATCAGGCAGCTTCAGGATCCCAATTTCCTCTGTGCCAGGGAGCTCTGCCAGTCCCACTGCAGCCCCTGACCTCTCTGGAGAGTCTTTCCCATAGGTCTCCTCCTGCAGTGGTCCCTGGATTTACAACTTCCTCCTTTTGGTTAAGGAATTCCACAGCCCTTCATCACGGGGCTGTACTGTGATTCAGACAGGCTTCGCCACGCCACCAGCATCATGGAGCCCTCCTTGGACTCATACACTTCTTCTGCTTGGTTTGAGGGCCTCTCAGTCGTCCTTCTGGGGGCTGTGATTCAATCAAAATCCTAGCTTAGACAAGGCAGTCAGAAACAAGTGTTAGCTGGTCGAGTAAACACTAGGATGGGTTTATTAGCTATGTTTCCACCTTAGTTCCCAAATTAGGATTTTCCTGTTCAAATACTGTTTAATGGTGTGTTTGGTTTTCGATGCATGATGTTATTTGGCAACTAATTTTAGAGAGGTCTTATAAATCTTTTGTATTAGCCATTGTTTATCAATATAAACTGTAATTGCTGACAGGCCTGGACTATGGTCTTTCATAGCCACAAAATACTGTTGTATGGCCTTCTGGTCTCTATACTGGTGGACTAACACAGCAGGCAGAATCCTTGGAATGACCACACTGGCATGAATGCAGTAAGTGACAGAGTATCAGAGGGGTAGCCGTGTTAGTCTGAATCTGTAAAAGCAGCAGAGGGTCCTTATAGACTAACAGACGTTTTGGATCATGAGCTTTCATGGGTGAATACCCACTTTGTCAGATGAATGTCATCTGACGAAGTCGGTATTCACCCACGAAAGCTCATGATCCAAAACGTCTGTTAGTCTATAAGGTGCCACAGGACACTCTGCTGCTTGTAAGTGACAGAGCATATATTAAAAGTGGGTACAGAGCCTGCTCCTCACTGCTGCTGCTATTTCAAAACCCATTTCCCATTCTTTGCCTGGCAGGAAGCACACCCACACCCTGAAGCTCTTTTCAGGGTTACTTCCTGAGAACGGAAACTTCCCCATCTAGAGAGCCACATCCAAAGTTTAGGGGCTGTTTGTGGATATGTCACATGCAGGTAAAGCCAGCATGGTAACTCTCTTATAATACTACAAGTCTGAGGTCTGGCCCCGAACCTTACTCTGCACCAGTAACTGTGGTTATTTTTAGGCTTGGTAGAATTCGATTTTTTATAGTATCACTGGAAATATCAATGTTTATTTCAAGTATTTTTCCAATTTTTATCAATTTTCACTTTCACTGTTGCTCAAAATGATGGGTTTAAAACATTTTTTATTGATTGATTTAAATTTCCACAGTTGTTGGAAATCATGGGAGGAGATCAGTCAATAATTTTTTAATGATAATAGGCACTGAAATTTAAAAAGTTAAAGCTTTATAATTGTTAAACAATTATTACAACAATTAAACAAATTGTCAAGATCACATGTCAAAATATAAATATGCTTACATCAAATTCTAACAAGCTTTCAGGCAGCATTTTTCTTGCTTCACCTAACTGTAAATTTCAATCATCATTTATGGAAACATTTTTAGCTGGTTTATGTGTTAATAGTGAAGTCAACATTTACCAATTTGCCAATAAATATCTAATATTTTCATGCCTAATTATTATTGATGAAAATATTTTGTGCGTGGGTTTGTGTGTATACAGTGAAATTGATATTTACCAAATTTAACAATAAAAATATTTAATACTGCCAAGCCTAGTTATTTTAGACTCCCTCCATCCCTAACTGTATGTCATTCTTAACAGCTGAACATACTTTAAGCACTGTTTTATGCAATAATTGAATTTTAAACTACATGGGCACGTTTTTCAATTTCCATAACTATTTCAGTCTCCAGAACACAATTAGTGGTGGAAATGATCTTGTATCACAGACAAAGTGAATGCCACAATAGGAAATCAAAGGTGGTGTTAAGTAACATACTTACGTCAACAGTTGTGCAACCTTTCAATGGGCTAGAGTTTACTTCATTGCCCTTCTGCTAGTGCCTAAAAACTACTCCCATAGAAAAGCACATGGAGACCCAGCATACAATCAGTGAGCATTTTCAACAAGGATTGCACAGGGTTAGTCTCCCCACAATCAAGTCCAAAACAAAAGGAATTAACTTAATTCTTAAGAACCAACTTTATAAAATCTTATAATGATGAAGAAACATAACAATAACCTAATGTCTACAATAGCAAGGCTGCAACAATATCTTCCCTCCACTTGCTTGCAGAAATCTCCAACTGGATTCCATGCAGACTCTTTCTCCTCCTCTACTGAAATCACTCAGTTAGCTAGTCAACTAATTAAACCACTCAGAATAAGTATATAAATAAAAAACCCCATTACAAGAAAAATACAAGCCTGAAAATAATAGAATCATAAGACTAGAAGGGACCTTGAAAGGTCATCTAGTCCAGTCCCCTGCACTCATGGCAGGACTAAGTATTAGCTAGACCATTCCTGACAGGTGTTTGTCTAACCTGCTCTTAAAAATCTCTAGTGATAGAGAATTCAGAACCTCCCTAGGCAATTTATCCCAGTTCTTAACCACTCTGACAGTTAGGTTGGAAAATAGGAAAAGCTTTTTAACTCCCCCTTGCTGTAATTTAAGCCCATTGCTTCTTGTCCTAGTCTCAGAGGTCAAGAAAAACAATTTTTCACCCTCCTCCTTGTAACAACCTTTTATGTGTTTGAAAACTGTTATCATGTCCTCTCTCAGTCTTCTCTTTTCCAGACTAAATAAACCCAATTTTTTGTATCATCCCTCATAGGTCATGTTTTCTAGACCTTTAATCATTTTTGTCACTCTTCTCTGGACTCTCTCCAATTTGTCCATGTCCTTCCTGAAATGTGTCGCCCTGAACTGGACACAAATACTCCAGTTGAGGCTTAATCAATGCGGAGTAGAGCAGAAAAATTACTTCTCATGTTTTGCTTACAACACTCCTGCTAATACAACAGCATTTCACTGTTGACTCATGGTCCACTATGACCCCTAGATTCCACATTGCTTGTGGTCCTATGCAGTTGTTTCCCATTTTGTATATGTGCAACGGATTGTTTCTTCCTAAGTGGAGTACTTTGCGTTTGTCCCTATTGAATTTCATCCTTTTTACTTCAGACCATTTCTCTGTTTGTCCAGATCATTTTGAATTTTAATCCTATCCTCCAAAGCACTTGCAACCCCTCGCAGCTTGGTATCATCTGCAAACTTTATAAATGTACTTTGTATGTCATTATGTAAATTATTAATGAAGATTTCGAACAGAACTGGACCCAGAACTGATCCCTGCTGGACCCCATTCAATGTGCCCCTCCAGCTTGACAGTAAACCACTGATTACTCTCTGGGAACAGTTTTCCAACCAGTTATGCACCCACCTTATAGTGGCTCCATCTAGGTAGTATTTCCCTAACAGCAAAATATAAATGACTTTTTCCCCATCATCAGATTTAAATAAGAAAAAAGTTAGAGAACCATACTGGTTGAAACAATTTAACTAAAACAGTTAGGCTAAAATCAAATGATATTCAAAGTATATGATTAAAATGAAATAAAACAGTTTTCCCTCCCAATTTCCCCTTTTTATAATTAGCACTTCTAGGGCATCCCTGTTGAAAGGTTAACAATATTACTAACCTGCTGCAAAATGCTTCAGAGTGAGGAGGAAACCACCTGGTTTCTGTTCCTGTGCCTCAGCTTCTCCCAACCCACATGTCCTTTTGTAAAGCAGCTGCTCTGACTACTTGCCCTCAGTAGAGTCTGAGTCCAGTTACAGGAAACCTATTTGCCCAAAACTACCACACCCAATTATAAAAACTTCTGGATGTGGTAGTTTTTGCATCTGCCTAGCAACAATGACCCAGACACAACTCATTCCTACCCCCTCCCCACTTCTCAATAGACATCTTAAAGAGAGATCTTCCCATTAGTCACATGGGTTACACCAGCAGCCAACTTTAAACTATTCCTTTCTCTGCTCCTGTATTATCTGATTTGTTCTGCTAGGGTTGCCTCGGCATAGTGGCCTTCTTCGAGTCCTGCATCAAAGACTATCAGGGTTGGAAGGGACCTCAGGAGGTCATCTAGTCCAACCCCCTGCTCAATCTCAAATGGCCCCCTCAAGGATTGAGCTCATGACCCTAGGTTTAGCAGGCCAATGCTCAAACCACTGAGCTATCTCTTCCCCCTATAGAATATCAGGGCTGGAAGGGATCTCAGGAGGTCATCTAGTCCAACCCCCTGCTCAAAGCAGGATCAATCCCCAGATGGTCCCCTCAAGGATTGAATTTACTACCTGGGGTTTAGTAGGCCAATGCTCAAACCACTGAGCTAGTCCTCCCCCTATCATCCAAACAGCAGTGTTGCTGTGATGGGGGAAGGAGAAGGGCTTCTTTTAAAAATACAGGGGAAGATTTTCATTCTCTCTCTCTCTCTTTAAATGATTTTTAGGTTCTCCAATTTTAGATACCTGTAACTTCACTGTGATGCTTTCCAGGTGTACCCAAGGTTGTGAAGCGCCTTGCTACCATCTATCCTTACTGGTAAGAAGCCTTGTGTGTGCAGGCCCTGGTCAGCTCCCTAATACCCCACAAGCTCGAGTACTCCTCTCTCAGTGTACATAGGCTCAGAGCATCCTGTGGTGTTCAGCCCTTTATCCACTGGACACTCACAGAATCACCAGAGCCACTGTCCCCAAAGTAACACTACACCACAGTTTACTAGTTACCCTTTAGACTCAAACACTGCTTAACATGCAGCACTTAGGGAAGGTCTTCACTGCCCGCCACATCGACGGGTAGAGATCGATCTACCAGGGATTGATTTATCACGTCTCATCTAGACGCAGATAAATCAATCCCCAAACGCGCTCCTCGTTGACTCCGGAACTCCAGCTCACAAGAGGCGGAAGTGGAGTTGATGGAGGAGCAGCAGCGGTTAACTTGCCAGTGTCCTCACGGCCAGATAAGTCGACCTAAGATAGGCCTATTCGCGTAGATGAAGTTGCGTATCTTCAGTCGACCTCCCCCCTCAGTGTAGACCAGGGCTGAGATTTGTTTATGGAGAAAACAAGTATAAGTTTATTCAATGAAAACCAAATTAATGTGATAAGCAGCAGCAATATTGGAAACAAAGGGTTACATATAAAAATAAAAGCATTACGTGCATTCTAGAGCCTAGACTCAACTAACAAGATGACCTCTTGTCTAAGAAGCCATTGCTCACCCAAGGTCCTTCTCACAGCATTTTTCAACCAGGATGGCCAAGGCCAAGCTTCTTTTCATGAGACCAAACCCACTGGCAGCTTCTCTCCCCCCGATGAATGATGCCAGGGCATCTTCCTGTGATACACTAAACCAGTTTCTTCTTCTTCATTTGTAAACAGGGTTCTTAACCACCACACACACACTGTTCACCTCTTCCTTTTAATTTCTTCTCCTAAAGTCCCTGCAATCTCTTCATTAGCATTTGACTCAGCATGCTAATAGACTTCCAATGTAAGACATAGACAATGGTCAGCTAGGGACATAAATGTCTTGAACCTCCTGTCTGGTGGAACCTGTCTTAAGATATGCCATCCCTGGATGACCTGCCTTTAACTTTAACTTCAAGTCTAAGAACATAATTTCATGTTTCTCTCTCTCTAGATATCTATCCTTACATATTATCTGCATATACATTTCCAAAGATTAAGATGATCAGTGTGACATAGGTTTTCATTAGTCACCTTATATGACACTTTTGGCACCAAGAGGTCCTTGGGTCACACCCATCCAATAGGCCTAGGCCTTGAACAACTATATCATATTAGATAAAATGTATGTTAAAAACACTGACTGTAATGTTAAGCACTCAGGAGCCTGGACAATTTCAGCCTGAATGATTCAAATCTGACCAAGTTATAAGAAACTGAAAACAGTTATAGGCATTGCTACCTGTGCCACCTATAATATATGTGAAAAGTGTCATTTGTCCCATTTTGGTCAGAATCCCATCTACCCTCTCTTATGAATTGTACTATTTACAAATAGCCATATTTACAATTGGAGAGCAATTCTCAGTTCTGTGTTTAAAAGAGTGTTTTTAATGAGGTCCTCTGAAATTCATTTCCAAGTCTGGCCCTGTACAGCCCAGTTATGTTCACATAGGGAATGTCTACACTACATTGTAAACCGAGGTCTGTGGATTCAGTGTTTCTAAGCCCATGCTGCACCACATTGTAAAACTTGGGTTTACGATTGCGGGACCCAGGTCACATAACCGCAGTAATGCATCTATACTGCACTACCCAGAATGTCTGACTTAGGTTTCAGAGTAGCAGCCGTGTTCATCTGTATCCGTTGTGACAGACCCAGGCCAGTACGGTACAGGAGTCTGGTA
This sequence comes from Chelonoidis abingdonii, assembly GCF_003597395.2. Lineage (NCBI taxonomy): Eukaryota > Metazoa > Chordata > Testudines > Testudinidae > Chelonoidis > Chelonoidis abingdonii. The sequence goes on from NC_133771.1 coordinate 91,079,087, forward strand.
GAGGGCAAATATACTGGTCACTGGATGGGTAGTTTTCTGTTCCCTGAGTGACCAGAGTAGGGGCTACACTAGAGTAATCAGGAACCTGCTAGAACCAATTAAGGCGGACAGGCTGATTAGAACACCTGCAGCCAATCAAGGCAGGCTAATCAGGGCACCTGGGTTTAAAAAGGAGCTCACTCCAGTCAGATGAGGGGGAGCCAGAGGAGAAGTGTGTGAGAGGAGCTGGGAGCAAGAGGCACAAGGAGCTGAGAGTGAGAGGGTGTGCTGCTGGAGGACTAAGGAGCACAAGGGTTATCAGACACCAGGAGGAAGGTCCTGTGGCGAGGATAAAGAAGGTGTTTGGAGGAGGCCATCGGGAAGTAGCCCAGGGAGTTGTAGCTGTCAAGGAGCTGTTACAGGAGGCACTATAGGCAGCTGCAATCCACAGGGCCCTGGGCTGGAACCCAGAGTAGAGGGCAGGCCCGGGTTCCCCCCAAAACCTCCCAACTCCTGATCAGACACAGGAGGAGTTGATCCAGACTGTGGGGAAGATCACTGAGGTGAGCAAATCTGCCAGTAAGTGCAGGACCCACCAAGGTAGAAGAGGAACTTTGTCACACCGTAAAAAGAACAGGAGCACTTGGCACCATAGAGACTAACAAATTTATTTCAGTACCCCCACAGACCTTCCTCCATGCTGGGATGGGGGCACAGTTTTGGGACCTCTGGTTTATTCTCTGGGAAGGAAAGTGGTTAACTAAAAAAAGGGAAAGGGAACTTGTAAAGGTCTCCCAACTAATCTTGCAACAACACCTGAAAGCCCGCAATAAGAAAGCTCCCACCTCTTCCCAGAGGCTCCTCATAGGCAGTGTTCACTCACACAGAGCACTAGCTAAACACATGTTTTTAAACAAATAAAAAGATATGGATATTTTTAATGTAAACAAACAACTTTGTTTTTAGAAAACCTTTCATGGTCTCCTTATGCAAATTAAGGAAGCAACAAGGAGCTAGAATAGACTAAGGCTGGCCACATCACCTGCCTCCCTTCGGCCCCTTTGTAGATCTCATCCTAAATTTTCAAAAGTGACTTGTGATCTGGGTTGTCCAACCTGAGAGACCAGGGGAACCTGATTTTCAGAACAGCTGAGCACCCAACTCTCTAAAAATCAGGCCCCTTTAAAACAATTTCAGGATGAGCATCCAAGGTCATTAGTCCCTTTTGAAGAAGTAGGCTACACTAGGCTTTGCGGTTGACATGGGAATGAAAAACATCCAGCAAGACAAGGCAGAATAGAAAGGTGATATTTCAAGGGTTTGCTTACAAATGGATTGATTAATTTATTTATACTTGAGACGTACAGTACTTGCTGCTGGTGTAGTTAGCCCTTGAACAGTTCGCATAAGAGGCAAGGCACAGGTGCAAAATGCATCTACTCTTTTTATTGTTGCCAGGTGCTAGAATCCATCTTGTGGCACATTCATAATTTTTTCTGAAACCTCTCTCAATTTAGATACAAGAAATGTGTGAAAAGCAAACAAATCCCGCATGCTCTTCTCTCGATGCTGTTTCTCTTTTTTAAATAATGGCCAGTGTTTTTGACATTTATGTCCATATCACATTCTGTTATGCTGATAATGGGTCTATCTGCAATTCAGTGTCTGCACAATCCCAGCAGCACTGTCCTTTCAAGGATTCTTTAAGCCTGTTACCATTCACTGACCGTGGAATAAACTGCCAGAAACAGAACAAACCTACAAAGTCATGTCCATTTCAGCTTAACAGTCTTTCCAATCATATCCTGGAAGGTTAAAAAGCATATCAGTACCTGAAAATAACAACAATAAAAAAAGGCTAGCATTTTAAATCCAAGGTGCTGGAGTCTTTTATGCTTCTATTTGAGCTGTAGGCAGACTTTTGAGTCATGATTTCAATCACCAGCGAAACACATGCTAATGAAAAAAGAATAAAAATTGCTGATTCATAACATTTTAAAATGTTGCTACGGTGCTTGTTAATATTCAAAATCTGTGAAATTTTCATAGTTTCTCAATCTATCACACCACAGCAGAGTATTTGCCTGGCCAGGGCCACCTAGAGGATTCAGGGGGCCTGGGGTCTTCGGCGGTGGGAGGCCCCCGGTGCCGAATTGCTGCTGAAGACCCAGCGCTTCAGCAGCTGGTCCTGGGGCGGAAGGACCCCCCGTCGTGGGTCTTTGGGGCACTTTAGCAGCAAGTCTCGGAGCGGAAAGACCCCCCGCCGCTGAAGACCCAGAGCGGAAGAAGCTCCAGGGGCCCAGGCCCCGTGAGTTTTCTGGGGCCCCTGGAGCGAGTGAAGGACCCCGCTCCAGGGCCCTCCATAAAAACTTTCATGGGGGCCCCTGCACAGCCTGGCACAAATTGCCCCACTTGCCCCCCCCCCCTAGGTGGCACTGCACCTGGCTTATCATTTCTTTTTCTCTGAGCTGTTTCTTTACTCCCAGAATGGTGATTTTTCTGCCTTCAGTTGGTTGCCAACATGAAAAAAAGTCTGGGTTTAAAGTACTGGCTCTATTTTGTAGTAGGCATAATAAAGCAGTGCTGTACAGTACAATCCATAATGATATAGAATCCTTTCATCTACCAAGTAAGTCCTGGGGGACATTTTATAGAATCAAACAATGACAAAACCAGCATCATGTACACAAAGCCTTTAAAGTAGATTTAAAATCAGAGAGCAATGCAGCATATGAATGATCCATATAGAGATGGTTTGGTGAATGTGACATGGAATTACTAGAAGCTTGCTCATAGCTCACTCACATTTTGTTTTTTGGCAGTGCAGTCATGGACTGTTAGGCCTAGACTATTGTTAATTCATATTTCCAATCTGGAAAGTTACATTTTTATTGCTGCCCACTGTTGGCCAGCTCAGCTATCTAGTTCTGCCAGCACATCAATGTACAGTGAATGCCATTTAAAAATATGTAGCATTCCCTAGAGTTAAACTAAAAATTTGTCAAGTGCTGCAGTAAATTTAAGTAGTTTTTAATGGTGCCATCTGCACTTGTCTTCTCATCTGCACATACAATTAAGCCAATGTAATGAAGCAGGAGTGAAAATTAAATAAAAACCCTTTATTAATTATTATTAGAAATCCTTTCCAGTAAAATAGTGAAATTGTCATATGAGGTTGTAACTGAATGCAGCCCTATATTCACACCCTACATACGACTGTAGTAATCTTAGCACAAAATATGCCTTGTGAAATATCATTTGAAAACTAATAACTCATTGGTTAATAATATCATGGTGAAATGTGTGTAACAACACTATACATAAAGTTATGAACATGAACAGAAATCATGACTGAGGTGTGTTTACCAAGTAAGTCTGGGGAGTGGGTGAACCTGTTCGTCAAAGGCAAAGGACATCTCTAGCCAGGTGTCAGCAAAACTGATGGGTAATCACTTGTCAAGTGGCCATTCTTTAGCAAGGAAGGGAGGCAGGAACAAACAGATCGGCATCTTAGCAAACAGCTCTGTCCTCACAGCAAGAATGAACTTTATCTAGGGGTAATCCTTCGGAAAATGCATTTCGAAGGGCGACTGAACTATAAAAGTGAGGGGCAAACACATCCCAAGTTCTCTCTCCCTATCCACCTCCCTCTCTCCTTCAACTCAGAAAACAAAAGAGAGAGAGCCTCTGGACTTTGGGAGCAGACCCTAACATGAAAATTTGGTCAGTAATGTTACTGGCAACGTGATAAGGGCTTTCACCTTGAACCATAGCTAGTTTGTTAAGTTTTAGTACAAGGAAACTTTTTATCTTTATTTCTCCTGTAACCATTTCTGACTTTAATGTCTTATATTGGTACTCACTCTGAGGTTAAAAACACTTGTTTTATTCTCTAATCAAAACTAATCCAGAGTTGTGTTTAAACTGAATTGTGTCGGTTGTAGGCTGTGCTAACAGCATAGGGCCAGTATAGCAAGTGCAGCCTAGGGGCTGTCAATCAAGGTGTCCATTGTGTTACCTTTGCCTATCTGCACATATGTAGAAGGGACTCCTGGCTGGAGGAGTGCAGATCCCCAGGTCCTGTTGTGATTGTGACTCAGGGAAAGGCTGCTAGTCCTACTCTGCCTAGCACCAGTTTCTTACCTTAGCCAGTAAGAGTTTCTGATTTGATAATCTGTTTCTCTGTATTGCTTGGTCAACTGATAATCTGTATATATTGTACATTGTACATTGTTACCAGTTCTTTGGGAAGCAGGCAGGCAATCTAGCTAAGGATGTGTGTGTGTGTTTATCTCACAGTGACTCTGCCTGACCAACAGAGCTCCAGTGCTTATGGATTTACTTTCATTTATTATTTAAAATACTCACTGAGGACTCGAGAATTTGGATATCAAACCAGGTGGGTAGCAGAAGGAACCCGCAAAGGGGCACTATTGCCTTGACAGGGAAAGGCTTAGAAGTGCGCTTCAACATGAGTAACTCCATTTAAAGTAGTAAACTGTTGCATATTGATCCCCTGAGAGGGGCAATGGACCTAAAATCTCTGAACTGTCCAGGAGAGTGGTTGACAAGTGCGGAACACATGTTTTTGTGGAAAATTTGGGACAGGGAGTGTGTTAGGGTCACTCTGTAAGTGGTAACTCAGGCTAGTAGAAACTAGAATGTGACCGGAGTGTGATGGCAGGCTGCAGCTATATACAGACACTCAGGGTGTGATGGCCGTGCTGTTTATGAGGGGCCCAGGTTGGCACCTACAGTAGCAAAGCATTATGAGACACTCCAAGTTGAAAGGCAGGTGGTGACATAGCCACTCACAGGCCTGGACTGTACCCCAGAATGTCACAGAGGTCATCAGTAGTGACATCTCTAACCCTAACTAGACAAGAGTTTTTGGCTGTATTGTAACTCAATGTGATTGCCAGTTAACTTGAACTAACACAGTTGTAAATGCAAACATAGACGGTCTACAGATGTTTGTTTCTGATTGTGTTTCAGCCAGAACCAGTAACAAATGTGTGTGTTGAAAGAAATGTTAGTGGAATGTCTACGTTTGCATTTACAATTGTGTTAAGTCAAGTCAAAGCAAACACTTGAATTATGATATGACCAAAAATAGTCACAATTTATATTGGTTCTGTTTATAAAGGATGAATAAATGGCTGATTTTTTTTAAATAAATGGTTAATCAGTTGTAATAATTTGTTATACAGTTCAACAGGTTACTTATAACTATGGCTTATAACCATCAACATCACCTTTTATCGATGTGCTTATAGCCATCTGTAACACATATTACTCATGTTTGTAACATGCTTGTAACAGCTCTTAACCATTTATTAACCCTCTAGAACCATTTATAGATATAAAGTTAATATAAAGTGTAACTCCAAAAAACTAAACTAGATATGGCCCTTTGGTGCAGATTCAAATAACCTATCACTCTTTTCAAGCAGTAACAATTGTGAACACAGATTTTAAAACCAGTGCAAAAAAAGCACTGGGGTTTGTGCCTGTAAATTCTACCTGGTCTAAGTTAGTTTTGGTGTGTAGTAATTCTATTATGCGGTCATTAAAGTATTATAGTATCTATAGCACTCCAGTTTTTACAGATTTTCACTGATAAATTACCAGTTTTTTTTAATTAAAGTAGTTTTTTTTTTAATTGGATTAACACTTGTTTATCAGTCCACTCAATTTTTTTTACAGGTACTTATTTTTGTTAAACATTAATGCTTTATGCTATTGTTATGTCCGGCAGCTCTGAGACTGAAGCAGTTCCGCATTGAAAAACAAAGAATGCACACATGGTGGAGATCGGAAAATGAAACAACATTAATATCACACTATGATTGGCTTACAAGGAGATGCTGCCTGCCTATTTCTTTGAGTCTATTTAGTGCGGCACTGAATTTAAACAATCAATGCTCCACAGATAAAGATAAGGTAAAAAGGTAAAAAGAAATCTATGCCTGAATGCCAAAAAAGAAAAAAATCAGAGCTTAGAAATTTTCAAGAAAAATAAAGATGGGAATGAAGAGGATGCATTGCCCTGCAAGTACTGCAGCATTGAGGTCAGGGCTTGCACTGACAGAATCAAAGAGCATGTCGAAAGCAAGCAACACAAGAATCTTAAAGAGCAAACTGAGCTTTCGGATAAACAGTTAGGAACTTGCACCAGGGCTTTAGTGAAAGTGAGGACACAGCACATTTGTGTCAATGAATTTGTGGGTGCTCTCTGTTTTGCCAGACAACCACTGTTAATTGTGGAGGGGTGTATTGGTGACTTTGTGCAACAATACTATCCAGCAGTAAAAACCCTTCCTAATGCAGACAACCTCACTCGTAAGAATCTGGAAGAAAATGGCAATGCTTTAGTATCTAAACCAATAGAATGAATTGATGGAAATGTGGTGTCTAGTCTGACAAGTCTCCTGATGCTTTGGACTGTCCAATTCTTGGCCTTTTGTTTTCATTTTTTTATTTCAAACTGAATAAACCCACGTTGTTTTGTGCTGATGGGACATTCATTCCCTCTGCTGACACCCATTTTGTCAAAACAGTAATGACTGATATGTTTGAGATGTACCAACTAACTTGGGAAAATGTGGCCACAACTAACACAGATTCTGTTGCCTACATAGCTAAGTTTGCACAGGAGATTAAACTCAGTCTGAAACCAGAGCTGCTATGTATTACCTGTCCTGGTCATCTGACTAACATTGTGTTGTCAGCAGAAGAAATGGAAGATGTGAAATCTTGCATCATTGGATTCAGGGCCATTTTCAAGCATGCAAACAAGGTCACCGAGTCCAGCCCCGTCCCTGCTTTAACTACCAGGACCAAGTACTGATTTTGCCCCAGATCCCTAAGTGGCCCCCTCAAGGATTGAACTCACAACCCTGGGTTTAGCAGGCTCAAACCACTGAGCTATCCCTCCCCAGTCCTAAAGGTGAATTTTCCATCAGACTACAACCATTATGCCAGAACGTTTCAACCATTTGCCACTAAAGATGAAATTTCAAATCTGAAAGGGAAATTTATTACTTATATGAATATGCCTACCCTGACAATGTAAACTGGATATGCTTGCTTTTTGGAACAGTCATCAAGACACTTCCCAACTTCAGCAAAGTGACACAAAGGTCTTTGAGTATCCCCTGGATCTATTGATGCAAAGCACTTATTTTCAAAGTTGGACTACTTCCAAGACATCAAGAGGCTCAACATGATTGAGGATACTTTGAAAATCTGGCCCTTAGTTTAACAGTAAGACTGGTTATCTGTATGCACATTAACAACACTGACAGTTTCATCAATCTTAAACAATAATGAACGAAATAAAACATTGTGCTTTTGGACACAAACTGTTCACCGAGAAAGATAAGGAAGGAGTTTTTCTCCCCATAACGCAGAATCATAAAAATGTAGGGCTGGAAAGGGTGAGAAGTCATCAAATTGAGCTCCCTGCACTGAGGCAGGACCAAGTAAACTAGACCATCCCTGACAGGTGTTTGTGCAACCTGTTCAAATACCTCCAATGATGGAGCTTCCACAAACCTACCTTGGAAGCCTATTCCAGAACTGAACTATCCTTATAATAAAGTTGTCCCCAATATCTAACCTAAATCTCCTTTGCTACAGATTAAGACCATTATTTCTTGTGTTACCTTCAGTGAACCTGGAGAACAATTGATTCCCATTCTTTTTAAAACAGGCCTTAACATATTTGAAGACTACTACCCATTGCCACCTTAGTCCCTTCTCTCAAGACTAAACATTACTCTAAAGATTTTCTAAACCTTTAATCATTTTATTGCTCTCCTCTGGATGCTCTAGTTTACCCATTTCTTTCCTAAAGCCACAATACTCCAGCTGAGGCCTCACCAGTGCCAAGTAGAGTGGGACAATTACTTCCCAGGCCTGATATACAACACTCATGTTAATATGTCCCAGAATATTAGCCTCTCTCACCACTGCATTAAACTGTTGACTTGTATTCAATTTGTGATCCACCGTAACCCCCAGATCCTTTTCAGTACTACTGTCTAGCTAATTATTCCCCATTTTGTAGTTGAACATTTGATTTTTTCTTACTAAGTGAAGCACCTTGCCCTTGTCTTTACTAAATTTCTTGTTGCTTTCAGACCAATTCTCCAATTTTTCTAAGTCATTTTGAATTCTAATCCTGTCCTCCAGAGTGCTAGCAACTGCTTCCAGCTTGGTGTAATCTGCAAATTTTATAAGTATGCTCTTCACCCTATTCCCTAGACATTAATGAAAATATTGACCAGTACTGCACCAACAATTGACCCTTGCAGGACCCTACTAGCTACATCATCCAATTTGACAATGAACCATTAATGACTACTCTGAGCGTCTTTTAACCAGCTGTGCACCCACTTTACAGCAATTTCATTTAGACCACATTTCCCTAGTTTGCTTCTGAGAATGCCATGTGGGACTGTGTCAAGAATCTTAATAAAAATCAAGATATATCACATCTACTGCTTGCCCCCTATCCATGAGGCCAGTAACCCTGTCAAAAGAGGAAATTAGGTTGTTCTTGACAAATCCATGTCGACTCTTCCTTATAATGCTATTATCCTCTATGTGCTTAGAAATGGATTGTTTAATACTTTGTTCCAGTATTTTTCTAGGCATCAAAGTTAGGCTGACAGACCTATAATTGCACAGGTGCTCTTTGTTTCCCCTTTTAAAGCTAGGTACTGTGTTTGCCCTTCCCTAATCCTTTGGAACATCCCCATCCTCCACGAATTCCCAAAGATAATTGCTAACTGTTCTGAGATTGCTTCAATTAGTTCCTTAAATACCCTACGATGAATTTCAATCTGAATACATTAAATTATCTTAATATTTCTTTAACCTGTTCTTTCCCTATTTTGGCTTGCATTCCTCCCCCTTGTTGTTAATATTGTGTTGAGTATCTGATTACTATTAACTCTGTTAATGAAAACTGAAGCAAATAGGCATTAAACACCTTAGGCTTCTTGATGTCATCAGTTATTAGCTCTCCTTCCCTACTAAGTAGCGGTCCTACACCTTCCTTCATCGTTTTCTTGCTCTTTATGTACTTAAATGGCAAAGAGAGATTCTTTATGTCCCTTTCTAGGTGCAACTCATTTTGTGCCTTAACCATTCTGATTTTGTCCCTACCTGCTTGTGCTATTCTTTTGTACTCCTCCTTAACAATTCATAGAATATCAGGGTTGGAAGAGACCTCAGGAGGTCATCTAGTCCAACTTGCTGGTCAAAGCAGGACCAATTCCCAACTAAATCATCCCAGCCAGGGCTTTTTCAAGACTGACCTTAAAAATCTCTAAGAAAGGAGATTCCACCACCCCTTAGGAAGGAATTCACCCCTCCTTAAGGTAACTCATTCCAGTGCTTCACCATCCTCCTAGTGAAAAGTTTTTCCTATAGCCAACCTAACCCTCCCCACTGCAACTGGAGACCATTACTCCTTGTTCTGTCATCTGTACCAGGCCGGCTTTAGGCCAATTCACCAAATGCCATTGCCTTCTTGGCAACAAGGGCCACTGTTGCTCATATCCAGTTCATGTCCACTGTAATCCCTAAGTCCTTTTCTGCAGAACTGCTCCTAGCTATTCGGTCCCTAGTCTAAACAGTGAAAGGATCTTCCGTCCAAAGTGCAGGACTTTAACACTTGTCCTTGTGAACCTAAGCAGATTTATTTTGGCCCAAATCCTCACATTTGTCTAGGTCACTCTGTACTATCCCTACCCTGCAGCCTATCTACCACTCCCCAGTTAGTGTCATCTGCAAACTTGCTGAAGGTGCAGTCCATGCCATCCTCCAGGTCATTAATGAAGATATTGAACAAAACTAGCCCCAGGACTGGACCCTTGGGCACTCTGCTTGATACGGCTGCAACTAGACATAGAGCCATTGATCACTACCCGTTCAGCCAGGTATCTAGCCAGCTTTCTATTCACCTATATTCCATTCATCAGCCTGTACTTCTTCAACTTGCTGGCAGAATAGTGTGGAGACAGTATCAAAGCTTTATTAAAGTCAAGGTAACACATCCACTGCTGTCCCCTCAACCACAGAGCCAGTTATCTAGTCATAAGGCAATTAGGTTAGTTTGGCATGACTGCCCTTGGTGAACTGTGCTGACTGTCCTGATCATTTTCCCGTCTTCTAAGTGCTCAGAATTGATTCCTTGAGGATCTGCCCAGGATTTTCCAGGGACTGAGGGGAGGCTGACTGGCCTGTGTTCCCGATCCCCTTTTCCCCTTTTTCAAAGATGGGCACTTCATTAGCTTTTTCCAGTCATCTGGGACCTCCCGAGATTGCCAGTTTTCAAAAATAATGGCAATGGGCTCTGCAATCACATCCGTCAACTCCTTTAGCACCCTCGGATGCAGCACATTCGCCTCATGGATTGTGCTCGTCCAGCTTTTCTAATACTCCTGAAACCGCTTCTTTCACCACAGAGGGCTGTCACCTCCTCCCCATGCTGTGCGGCCCAATGCAGCAGTCTTGGAGCTGACTTGTTTGTGAAGAGAGGCAAAAAAGCATTGGGTACATTAGCTTTTCCACATCCTCTGTCACTAGGACTCCCTCATTCCATAAGGGGCCTATACTTTCCTTGATTTCTTCTTGTCTGCTAAGATACCTGAAGAAACCCTTTTTGTTACTCTTAACATCCCTTGGTAGCTGCAACTCCAAGTGTGATTTGGCTCTTGATTTCACTCCTGCTCCTGAGCAGTATTTTTATACTCCTCCCTGGTGATTTGTCTCTTTTCTGAAGTCCAGGTCCGTTATTCTGCTGCTCTCCTTCTTTTTTGGTCAGGATCCTGAACTTGACATCTCATGGTCACTGCCTCCCAGGTTCCCATCCACTTTTGCTTCCCTACTAACCTCTCTATTTGTGAGCAAACAGTCAAGAAGAGCTTTGCACCAGGAAATTGTCCTCTACGCTTTCCAAAAACTTCCTGGATTGTCTGTGCACCGCTGTATTGTTCTCCCAGCAGATATCAGGGTGATTGAAGTCTCCCATGAGCACCAGGACCTGTGATCTAGTAACTTCTGTTAGTTGCCGGAAGAAAGATTTGTCCACCTCATCCCCCTGGTCTTGTGATCTATAGCAGACTCCCACCACAACATCACCCTTGTTGCTCACACTTCTAAACTTAATCCAGAGAGAGTCAGTTTTTTCTGCAGTTTCATGCCGGAGTCATACTGCTCTCTTACATACAATGCAACTTCCCCACCTTTTCTACTCTGCCTGTCCTTCCTGAACAGTTTATATCCATCCATGACTGCACTCCAATTATGTGAGCTATCCCAGCAAGTCTGTTATTCCAATCACATCACAGTTCCTTGACTGTGCCAGGACTTCCAGTTCTCCCTCCTTGTTTCCCAGGCTTCTTACATTTGTGTATAAGCACTTAAGATAACTCGCTGATCATCCTGCTTTCTCAGTATGAGACAGGAGTCCTCCCCTCTTGCACTCTCCTGCTTGTGCTTCCTCCTGGTATCCCATTTCCCCATTTACCTCAGGGCTTTGGTCTCCTTCCCCCAGTGAACCTAGTTTAAAGCCCTCATCACTAGGTTAGCCGGTCCGCTTGCGAAGATGCTCTTCCCTCGCTTTGTTAGGTGGAGCCCATCTCTGCCTAGCACTCTTCCTTCTTGAACACCATCCTACAGTCAAAGAATCCAAAGCCTTCTCTCCAACACCACCTACATAGCCATTCGTTGACTTCCACGATTCGACGGTCGCTACCCAGGCCTTTTCCTTCCACAGGGAGGATGGATGAAACCACCGCTTGCACCTCAAACTCCTTTATCCTTCTTCCCAGAGCCACGTAGTCTGTAGTGATCTGCTCAAAGTCATTCTTGGCAGTATCATTGGTGTCCACGTGGAGAAGCAGGAAGAGGTGGCAATCTGAGGGCTTGATGAATCTTGGCAGTCTGTCCGTCACATCGTGAATCCTAACTCCTGGCAAGCAGCCGACCTCTCGGTTTTCTCCGTCAGGGCGGCAGACAGATGACTTAGTCCCCCGGAAGAGGGAGTCCCCAATCACCACCACCCACCTCCTTCTCTTGGGAGCGTTGGTCGTGGAACCCCCATCCCCAGGACAGTGTATCTCATGCCTTCCAATTGGTGGAGTCTCCTTCTGCTCCCTTCCTTCAGATGTATCAATCTAGTCCACTCTTCGCATTAGTACCTATGGAGAGAACATAACAGTTGCTCACCTGTATTTGCATTGCTGGTACATGGACGCTCCTCTAACTTCTTCTGGAGGTCACATGCTGCCAAATTTCTTCACTGGTCCTTCTGTCCCTGCTGTGCAGCCTGCTCTGATTCTTCAGAATGTTGTGCCTGTAGAAGCATATCCTGATGTTTTTCCAGGAAATCTTCATTTTCTCTTATGCAACACAGAGTTGATACTTGTTTCTCCAGACCTCGAACCTTCTCTTCCAATATGGAGACCAGTTTGCACTTTATAGAAATAAAGTCACTTCTGTCCTGTGGAAGAAAGACAAACATGGAACATCCTGTGCAGGTAACAGCTGAAAGCTCACCATCCATATTTCTTTCCTTGTATGAGCTTCCTCAGCTGTTGCAGTAACCCTACTCAGAGAAGCCTGTAAGATGACAGACTCAGTGTGCTCTACCCAGGTGAACCTCAGGCAAACTCCCTCTGTTAGCCTCCGCTGTTTGCCACTCAGCTGGTTCGCTGTCCATGTTTCAAGTTTTTGGAGGATTCCTGTTAGATTTTCAGGTCATTGAAGCACTCCTCACGGAGCTATATTGGCCTTTTAAAATTCTTTCTATCTTTCCTTTGTATTGTGTAGTTTGCAGTTGTACCTTTCATATTGTCTCATTGAGAAACTGCCAACTCTCCTGAAATACATTTTACCTTACATTTTCTTTCCATGGGACCTTACTTACCAGTTCTCTGAAATTGTTAAAGTCTGCTTTTTTAAAATCCATTTTACTTATTCTGCTGCTTTTACTCCTTTTCCTTAGAATCAGGAAATTGATCACATCATGATCACTTTCACCCAAATTGTCTTCCACCCTCATTACCAATTCCTGCCTGTTGGTCAGAATCAAGTCTAAAAAGGCTGTCCCCTGGGTTACTTCCTCCACTTTCTGAAACAAAAAGTTGTCCTCAATACACTCCAGTAACTTTTGTGTTTTCCCACATTATTTTTCCAAAAGATGTATGGGTAATTAAAGTCCCCAATTATTGCCAGGTCCTGTGTTTTGGATAGTACTATTCTTTGTTCTAGAAATGCTTCAGCCACCTGCTCTTCCTGATTTGGTGGTCTATAGTAGACACCTAACAAGACATCACCCCAATTCTCCCCCTTTTATCTTTACCCAGAGTCTTTTAGCCTCCCATCTCCTTCTGAACCTATATGTCTACATATATTCTTGACATATAATGCAACACCTCCGTCCTTTTTTTCTGCCTGTCCTTTTTGAACAAGCCATACCCCTCTATACTAATATTTCAGCCATGAGATTTATGACACCAAGTCTCTGTGATACCAATTAAGTCATAATTTAGCTTATGTACAAATACTTCCAGTTCTTCCTGTTTATAGTCCACATACTCCTTGCCTTTATGTAAAGGCATTTAAGATGCTGTGCAGATTCCCACACAGCTTTCCTTCTCGTTGCTTCTATGACCCTATTGTAATTTCCAGGTCTCCCCTCCCTCCTGCCTCTCTCCAAGTCCTAGCCCTCTAGTAAGGTTATCTTTTTTTAATGCTTACGTCTGAGCTTTGGTCATCTGGCCCCTTTGAACCTAATTTAAAACCCTCTTCACTAGGTTGGTGAGTCAGTGCATGAAGATGCATTCCCCCTTCTTGGTCAGATGGAGTCCACCTCTTCCAAGCAGACCTTGTTCTTTGAACAGCATGCCATGGTCAGGGAAGCCAAAGCCCTCCCTTAGACACCATCTGTGCATCCATGGATTAATTTCCATGATGCATGTGTTCCTGGCTGGGCCTTTACACTCAACTGGAAGGATGGACGAGAACACAACCTGCCCCCACAAGCCTTTCACCCTCTCTTCCAGAGCATTGTAGTCACTGGTGATCTGCTCAGGCAGTATCATTAGTGCTTAAGTGGATGAACATCATGGAGTAGTCAGAGTGACCGATGAGCCTTGGTAATTTTTAACATTTCAGATGCAGGCTCCAGGAAGCATACCACCTGGAACATCATGTCAGGTCAATAGATGGATGCCTTCATTCCCCTCAGAAGAGAGTCCTCAACCACCACTACCCTTCACTGCCTCCTCTTGGGTGTGGTGACTGTGAGCCTCCCAGCCTTAGGGGATGGTAGCTCCTCCTCCTCACCTCCTGCAACCAGTACACAGAGTGCTTGTTCTTGACCTCATGAATGGGGCACTGGGTGGGGGTGTAGCACTGTCTACTGCCCGAGGTGGTTAGCAACCAATCTTCTCCCTGAAAAGCAGCCAGTTCTCCACCCTCTTCTGGTACTGCTGTAGTCATCTGTAATCTAGCGTCCTCCTCCCAGATGTTGCAGTGTGTATCCTCTTGAAGACATCTGCATGCTACACAGAGCCACCTCCACCTGCAGCTCTTACCTGCTTTCTAAGAGACACCATTAGCAGACACCTTTCATACTGGGTGGTTGTTTGGCTTTCATTGGTGAGGACGTGCAGGCCGCATTTCCAGCAAGTCAAGACCAGTGCCTAAGTGGAAGCCTCCAGGGTCAGGATGCCTGTCTGGTGTGTGGCACTAAAGGCGCAGGGAGCTAGCAGTGTGGTTGGCAATGTGCTGGTTTCCCTCACATTACGGGTTCCTCCTCGTAGAGTACCTGCAAGTTAAGCAAAGTTAAACACAAAAAACACCCCCACCACCCTATCTCCATTGTACAATTAAGATTTTTTGGTTTTGGTCTTCTACTAAAAAAATTAATAAAATAAAATAAAAAAATCAGGTATTAGCTATCACCAGAAACAGAATACTGAACTTGATGGGCATTATTTCCCCTGTACCATTTAAAATAATTGTTTTTCCGACTGATGAAGTCGGATTTTTCTTCTTAAATGTGTGCTATTCTTGCTTGGGCTTAAGTTAGGGTGGTATACAACAGCTAAAGGGGAACTATTTAATTTGTCTGGTCATACAAAACAAATGTAAAGCAATGGAAATACAAAACATTAGCAAGAACACGGGTTTCAATTGCTGTGTCATCAGCAAGATCTATCAAAAAAACAGAAAACATGCTAGAATTTTACCACTAAATAAGCTGTAGCAGAAAACTGAACTTCAGAGGGCGTTCAGTTGTAGGATCTGCTGTTTACAACATAGAAATATTTTATATTTTACATGCATAAATTAATCTTCCACACTGCCACAAAAAATTGTGTAGTGCTTTTTGCAAAATATTAATCCTCTTCAGCTCCTGTTAGAACTGAGGACAATCCTCACAATCAGACTTTCAAATTCTTTACTAAGTAGGGTTTAAAATATGCCACCTGAGTTGTAGCAGAGAAGCTAAGAGAGAAATCACCGTAAGCACTGGCTTGGAGTTAGTGAAAGTATAACATCAGCCAGATTAGTTGTATGGTTTTGAGGGTTTTTTTTGTTGTTGTTGTTGTTTTTTTTTAAGAAATTAAGCTTTTAGAGGGGATAACTGGTATTTTGTGAAAATATTTTAGGAAAAACAGTAATTATTTCTCAGTCAGGTAGAACTAAAAGTCAAACTGAGCAAATCATGAATTAGTCTGAATCTCTGAAAGCTAAAGGGGTGTGGAAGTTTCCTTTTTCCCTTAGGTATTATGATTAATAACATTATGAATGAGATTAAACCTTTGGGCAATGACTTTATAGATGAGACAAGAGACGCTAGCAAAGCACTAAAATGTATAGTGGGGCAAGCTTCAGAAATCTGAGCAAGAGGCAACAGCTCTTAAAAGAAAATTTTTCGAGTTTACAATGCTTGCAGAACTAGAGTAGAATTTCAAACAAATACAGAAGCATTACAGAAGACAAACCACAGGACACTCCTCATTCATTATATTTAATCTTTAAATAACTTTTCAGACATTAATCTTCAAAGGACGAGTATGACTAACAGATGGGGACATTGAGGCAGAAAAATGAAGCAATTTGCTTTAGGGCACAAAAGAAGAGCCATGATTAGAATTCAGAATGCCTGGCTTTCACTCATGTGCATAGATCACTAGACCATGCTTCTGAAGTCTAAAGATGGGCCTATGCCAAAAAGTTTGATTTTTTCCATGATTGTGTTTGTGAAACCCATACTAGCTAAGAGTGGGTCTTCTACAGGCTAGAAGGCAAAAGTTTGTATGTCTGGTTTAGAGCTGCTCAAAACTCAGAATTTCCATTCTGCAGGAAATTCCAAAATAGTGTTCTTTTTTGGAACAAAAAATAGACTTTTTGAAATTTCCATGGGAAGGGAAATTTGAAAAAAAAAAGTTTCAAAATATTTCAAAAATTAAATTGAACCTGGGATCCAAGTTCATCTGTGGTTCCCTGATCTTTTAGGCTCCCTACCAGACTGATGGAAGCGTTAGCAGTTCCCAGGGTTTCCACTCTCCTGACTCTACAGGAAGCTTGGAAGTCCTGAGAGCCCGTGCTGTGTTTGCTTGACTGCCACTGTTGTTGCCTAACTGCGCTGTCTACAGCAATAACCTGTTTTTCCTCAAGTGGGGACAGTTAATTTAGAACCCAGCAATATATACAAATCATTCTAGTTCTTCTATCTACTGTGTATTCTAATTGTATCTGTGCACATATTGCAACCATTTCATAAATTCAGCAAATTTTAATTCTGGGGGTGTATGTGACCAGTAAGTCTACTGTAAGAAGACTGAGTATAGTATCTGTATCTGTATATACTGTTTAGATAGCAAACTTGCTCATGGCATGTTGAAGGTTGTGATCCTAATAGTATCTTTCAGTGCCAAATAGATGCATTTTCACATGAGGGAACTCTAATTGCTAATTTACTCAACATGGTTCTCCAGCAGATACAAGACAGGTATATATTATTCAGCACAAGACAGCCTATTCTCTCAGGAGAGCTATTTATACATTTATAGCTCTCTTCAACTGCTTCCCGTATTGGATTACTTCCATCTGCAGTTTGTACATTAAAAATAGAATCTCCTTTACTCTCATCCCAAGGAAAAAATGAATAGCATTTGCTGACACTTGGTGAGTTGATCAACGTATTGCTGTCATTACTTCCAGCAACTTTTGTTATACAAGTGGGTATAAAAGGTTGGACAGATGAGGAACAAATAAACTTTGCATCCTGCAACGCACAAAGAACATTATCTCAGTCTACACTCTTGGAGCAGTTTTGTGTAAGACTACTGTCAGCACTAGACTTCCAGGTACCACAAGTGACTTCCTCTTGGCCAGCACAGCTCCTATCACTGGTGGTACATGAAGATGGGTTTGACACACTTTGCAAAAGTGGATGTAATGCTGACCTAGGAGGTAGCATCCTAGATTTTTAATCACTGTCCCTGACTTTTTGGCAATATTACCACAGTTCACTATTTCTTCCACTGATTGATGCTTTACTTTTGTAGTTAAATGACAGATTGGAAATTTTCAGTAAATTTGGCTCCATTTTAACGGCTTTGCTGCCTGTATATTTTAGCAAAGACAATTACATTGAACTTCCTCGGTTTCACTAACCAAGTTTATCTGATAAACCTCAGGGGCCAGATCCTCAGCTGGCATAACTTGTCTTAGCTCCATTAGTCATAAGGAGGGCTGGTTCTGAGCTGAAGCTGTGATGAATGTGGCCACAAGAAAACCTCTAACTAGAGTCCTTACTGAAGTCAGGGGGTAATCTCTGAAAAGCTTGTTAGCATGGGTGTAGGTTCTTTATTGTTTTAACATGTTTTCTCTGTACAGCTTTTACTTTAAGAATAAATGTGCTTGCTTAGAAAGCACTGTTTGGTAATTTAACTGTGGCAGTTACACTGTGTACAATCTCTGAGGAGAAAAGTTAAGCAGACTGTCTTAGGCAGCGTGCCTTTGCTGTGGAGATCACAGTATAAACACGGAGCTATGCAACCTGGAAACCTCTCCCCAGGACAGAGAGATGCTGGTATCCACCCAAGAGGTGATGACTGAGGAGCTGGGACCCTAGAATGGCTGCTCTTGCTGGACCACAAGGGGGACAACCAGTGCCCAGAACTTGGATAATGGGGTCCCTTTGAAAACAAAGATTATACCCATTATACTTATTATGCCAAGTTCTACATAAAACAGAATCTAGGAACAAAGTATCAAGTTATCATCTATAGATTAATTTGTCCACTTAATACAAGCATCCTGGTAACATTGTTATAGTATTTTTTTTTAAACCACAATAGGTCCAGAAGTTAATAGAAAATAATTGACATATCTAGAAATTCACCATCTTGTAGCTAAATGCAAGAAAACATTTACAAATACCAGTAAAAACAGTAAACTCGTTTCTCCGAGTTCTCCCATATAAAGGCTCATCCTATTTACAAAACTATACTTACACATTTTAACTTTTTTTCAACTATACAAATATTTTTTCTGCAGTTGTGGCAACGTATGTTTCATCTCCATGTCATTAGGTTAAATTTTGGCCCACTGTGTCCAAATGCTCAAAGTGGAATTACTAACCACAGTACTAAGCTGAAGGGTTTTTTAGGACCAGACAGATTAACATAAATCCTTTTATTATAGTACTCCAGTCTTGGAAACAGACAGCCTCAACCCTTTTACCCTCAAACCTTCAAAAATTCTCAGCTTTCTCCTTAGTGACAAGGAAAGGAGATAAATTACTTGGTCAATTTGTCTTTACTACAAACCTTCTAAAGATGCCAAGAATATGAAAAGGGACTAATGCATAATAATTCTTATTAGTGGAAATCCTTGAACTATGAATCAAGAGGAAAGAGAACACACAGTTTAACTGCGCTTTTTTTTTGGTACAGGAGAAGGAAGAAATGGGGAAAATGAAAGGGAAAGAAAAGAACAGTAATAATGAGTATTTCCTTGCAAGAAAGGATAACGCTACTCTTAGTGAATAAAGTGTCCTTACAGTTTCACCACATTTCTCTCAAGCTGGCTGGTATGGAGATTATTCATCTAGAATGAGGAACCTATAAAACAGGATCTAAAATTCAGGTGCCGGCATTGACTAACTGTTCAAAAGGAGAAAAAAAAGAGGAAAAACAAATAAAAAGGTTTTGTTCAAAAAAAAGGGATATGGTTCTTTGCATCTTGAAGTTCAAAGGGTCAGAATGGATTCTGCAGTACACCCAATCTTATCTGCAGGACTTAGTTGCTGGTTATCAAGTTAATTCATAACAGGACAAATAGCTTATATACTCTGCTGCTAGAGTATAAGGTATTTGTCCTGTTATACAATCCAACCAGGAGGTTCAGAGTTTTAACCTTCTGCTTCCAAATATCATGCTCGTACATCCAGGCACAATGTCCCCATACCTACTTTTCCATTATTTACTGTAAGTATAATAGGTACATCAGTCACTGTTTCATAGTCCATGTACTATGAGTCATTACAACGTGCGCAGATCAGCATATGTACATACAGATTGTCATCTTAAATCCCCCAGCAACTGACTGTTTATCTTTACTTTAGATGGAAGTGCTTTCTAGATAATGCAATGATGGACAAAAGAGAAACAAGTACAATTTTTTTTTAATAAAGATATAATTACAAAAAGGTAAAATCAGCTCAGGAAAGGGAAATTACTTTAATAGATCAGTTTAGACATTTAACATAATAACTCACATCCATTTTAAATACTATTACATAAAGCATGGTGAAGAAAGGAATTTCTGCTTCATAATTAGAAAACTCACAATACAACTTGCCAAAAACCAAAACAAAGCCGAATGAAAATAAATACAGTCCATGCCAAATAGTACAAAATGAAATCAGCAGTCTCTCTCAACAGGAAAAAAAACTCTTTTCTTCTTTTAGTATTTTCCCACTCTGGTATTGTGTTCTGTAATTGGTGTGAGGCCATCTTTAATTCAAGGATTGCTGAGCAGTTCTGATTTCGCTCTGTTCAAAGGCAAAAAATATAAACTATTAAACAGGGCATAATTTCATTTTGAGAGGGTCTCAGACTAGCTGTTGATAAAGATGCAGTTAGAACTACCCATCACATATTTTAAGCCATTGAAGTATTTTAGTAACTCCGGACACTGATTTATAACTCACATTGATACAGAACATATCTTCTGTACAGATGGCTAACTGAGGAAAAGCTCTGAAAGTTAATGAATGTTCTCCAAAGCACAAAACATTTTACAGTTTAATACTGAGGGGTTTACCCTTTGGTGTCTGTCTTTTCACCGCTGCTGTCCTTGGATTTATCTTCCTCCTTTACATCTAAAAACAATTAAGAAGGAAAAACACTGTGTGACACTTGAAATATCTGAAGACTCCAAAAACACAATCTAATTTTTTTTTTTAAGACCGGGGCGGGGGGAGGGGAGGAGAGGAAATCAGGAACCTAGGCTGCTTATTTGCAAATCAAATCTTATTAAATGAAAGACAGACCATAGCTTATGCCATCAGCTACACAGAACTTTTTTCATTCACACTTCATTAGACCTATACAAATTACTAGCTTCAGGATTTGAAACCACAGTGGGCAAAGATCTTCATTTAGAACAACATCCCTGGACTGTAAGTAATGTTTCAGTATCTATACAAACATGCACTTTAGATTTTATTAGTTTTTCTTCTTCAGTGTGACGGGAAAGAAAAAACGGTTGTGAGATGTGTTGCTCATCTCCATTCTAGGAGTACGCACATCCATGTGTACGGCCGGAGATTTTTGCCTTAGTGATACCCGTAGGGCCAGCTGTGGTGCCCACTGGAGTACTGCGCTCAGGTGCCCTACACCCTTTCAGTTCCTTCTTGCCAACAACTCTGACAGAGGGACAGGATGGGGGGTAACGTTATGGACATGAGGAACACATCTTGAAGAACAACTGTTATGAAAGGTAGGTAGCCATTTTGTCTTTGAGTACTTGCTCATGTCAATTTCATTATAGGTGACTCACCAGCAGAATCAACGTAGGTGGGTTCGGAGTTCACAGTCTTGCAGCACTGCTCTGCCAAAGCCAGCATCAGTTCAAGCCTGCTGGGTCAGCACGTAGTTTGACGCAAATGTGTGGACGGACGACCAGGGGGAAGAGCCTGATAGATCTCTTGGATCAGCACCTGAACCAGGAAGGCTGATGTTGCTGCCTGTGCCCTAGTCAAATAAGCCATCACGATTGCTGGCAGGGGCACCTTTGCAAGCTCATAGCAGTAGTGGATGCAGGCTGTGATGCAAGACAAGTCTCTCTGGGCTGACACCACACATCATTTCATCTTATCTACAACATCAACGAACAACTGCATTAACTTATGGAACGGCTTTGTTCTATCCATGTAGAAGGCCAGAGCCCGTCTGACATCCAGGGTTTGCAGCCCGCATGCCTCATCTGTTGCATGAGGCTTTGGGAAAAGGACTGGTAAGTAAAATGTCTTGACCAGTGTGGAACTGGAAAATGATCTTGGGCAGAAAAGCCGGGTGTGGACACCACTGGACCTTGTCCTCATAGAATACTGTATAAAGCAGCTCCGACGTGAACACCCTGATCTCAGACACCCTATGAGCCCAAGTTATAGCAACCAAGAAGAAGATCTTCCAGGAGAGAAGCAGGAGGGAGCAAGAAAGCCCAGGGTTCGAAGGGGGGACCCAGATGCCACAACAGCACAAGATTCAGGTCGCAAGGGAGAACTGGATCCTGGACATGAGGTAAAGGTGCTCCAGGCCTTTCAGGAACCATGTCGTCATGGGATGGACGAAGATCGATCAGCCTTGAAACGGAGGGCGGAATGCCAAAATGGCCACCAGGTGTACCTTGACTGAAGATAGCAACAGGCTCTGGAGTTTCAGGTGCAGTAAATAGTCCAGGATGTCCTGCAGCGGGGCCTCTTCCGCACAAATGTGTCAGTCCGAGGCCCAACATATGAACTGCTTCCACTTTGCCACAAAGGTAGCCCTGGTGGAATGTTTTCTGCTGGACACCAGCAGAGCACTCCTGCTCATCCACACAGCAGCAAAGCTGTCAAGTGCAATGATGACAGATTTGGGTGCAGCAGGATGCTGTAGTTCTGGGATAGCAGATCCAGCCGAAGAGGTAGCTGCAACGGGATGGCTGCCGGAAGACTCAGCACCATACTGAATCAGTGTTGACTAGGCCATGCTGGGGCAATGAGAACAACAGATGCTTGGTCTTGCTTCAGTATCTTGTGGATCAATGGTACCAGCAGGAAGCCATACATCAGCACTCCTGACCACGGGATCAGAAAGGCATTGGACAGGGAGCCCTTGTCCCTGTTCTGCAGAGAACAGAACATGTGGCACTTTCTGTTCTGCAAACAGGTCAATCTGGGGAGTCCCCCATCTGTGGAAGATTAGGCTGACCACCTCTGCATGAAGAGACCATTCAAGACGAGATGAGAAGGTCCTGCTGAGATGATCTGCCAGGATGATCCTGGTTCCAGGCAGGTGGGTGGCTACCAGATGAATGGCATGCCGCACACAAAAGTCCCAGAGGCTGAGTGCCTCCCAACAAAGGGCCGAAGATCTGATGCTGCCCTGCCTGTTGATGGATGACATCGCGGCTGTATTGTCCGTCGGAACCTGCACCATCTTTCAGGTGGGGCAAGAAGCCTGGCAGGCCAGGCAAACCACTCTGAGCTCCTGGACGTTGATATGAATGGCTAGATGATTTTGTAGCCAGCGGCCCTGAGTGCTGAGCTTGCCCAAATGGCCTCCCCAGCCCAGGTCCGAAGTGTCCGAGACCAGGGGTGAGAGACAGGGTCACGAAAGGAACCCCTTCCAGCACTGACTCGGGATCCAGCCACCAGTTCAAGGATGAGAGGACGTGGCTTAGTACTGTGCTCACTCAGCCCAGGGCATGCCTGCTGGGGATATAGACTGAGGCTAGCCACGCCTGCAGAGGCCGCAGATGAAATCGGGCATGACTGACCAGGTATGTGCACACAGCCATGTGGCCCAGTTGCAGGCATGTGTGGGTCGTGGTGAGCAGAGGGCTCTTTATGTGGGCAATGAAGTCTGACATGGCCTGAAAACATGTTTCTGGAAGGAAAGCCCTGGCCTGTGTGGAGTCAAGAACCACTCTGATAAACTATATGTGTTGAACTGGCGTTAACGTGCAATTCTCTCTGTTTATTAACAAGCCCAGATTGTTGCAGGTGGACTGCATCAGATTGAGGCTCCTTTGGAGACCTGTCCTTGATGAGCCAGTCGTTGAGATATGGGAAGATCCGGACCCCTCGACGTCTCAGGAAAGCTGCTACAGTGCCACACGTTTCGTGAACATCCTGGGAGCTGAGGACAGTCCAAAGGTTAGTGCCATGAACCAGAAGTGGTGCCTGGCCACTATGAAATGCTGGAAATCCCTGTGCCCTGGGAATATGGACACATGACAGTAAGCATCCTTTACGTCCAGAGTGGCGTACCAGTCCCCTGGATCCAGGGAAGGAATGATGGAGGTCAGGGAGATCATGTGGAACCTCAACTTCTTGAAGACTTGTTGAGGCAATGCAGGTCCAGGATGGGTCTGAGGCCCCTTTTGGCCTTCAGGATTAGGAAGTAATGGAAGTAGAATCTTCTTCCTTCCATGTCCGGAGGAACCTCCTCCACAGCTCCCAAGACCAGGAGCTACTCAACCTCCTGAACCAGGAGTTGCTTGTGAGAAGGGTCCCTGAGTTGGTGACGGACCTTTAAGGGGGTTGGGAGCCCCAACCGGGGAGGCACATTCGCATGGCTTTGGAGAAGCCTGGTGGGCAGGCCCAGGTCCCTTGGTAGATGATTCCTGGGCCTTCTTGCTTGGTGCTGAGGAACGCTTCTTGGCCTTCTTCAGCCCTCAGTGCGACCGCCTGGAAGGCGGGCAGAGAGCAGACTCCATCAGAAGAGCCCTGAGGCGGATAGCCCGCTCTTTTTGGTTGCAGGGCCAAAAGTTTTTGCAGATCCAGCACCGCTCCTTAACATGGGACCCCTCCAAGCACTTAAGGCAGCTGCTATGGGGTCGCTGACAGGTATATGCCTGTTGCAGTCCGAGCAGGACTTAATCCCCTGAGACTAGGGCATGCCCTGCCTGGGGCAAAGTCCACACTGGAACTCTAACACTTAACATTACTATATGCAAACTATTTACAAAGGCCCTAAGGCACGAAGTCCCAGGTGGAGAAACTGCCAGCTCTTGCTAAGCAAGAAAGGCGCTCTGATTGACCACCATGGGCAGTAAGAAGGAACTGAGAGGGCAGAGGGCCGATGGAGCCTGATTTAGAGGGCACCACAGCCAGCCCTACAGGTACCACTAAGGCAAAAATCTCTGATGGCCGCGCACATGGACGCATGAAAGACTAGAATGGAATCAACTTGAGCAAACTATCGAAGAATGAACATTTCAAAAGCACATTAACTCTTTGTGCTAACAGTTGTAGGACATCTTACTGCTAACAAAATTCACTTTAAGAAAGGTGCAATCCTATAATGGGTTAAGGGAGAACACAGTTATATACGAAATTATGCTCTTACCAGTTTTTTTGTCCTCTGTCTCTTTCTTGTCTTCTTCTATTCTGGCTTTCTTTGCTCCTTTCTTATGATCTGCAATGTTTCGTCGTCCACCCTCGCCTTCATCCTCAGAATCAGAGAATTCTTCATCACACGCTATTCGCTTATCAGATGCTCGAACTAGTATTTTTTTTAAAAAAAGAGAGACACTAAAGGAACTCAGTTTTACTGCAATAGGTCTTTCATAAAGGAATTACAGTGAAATTGGTTTTGAGCAACTGATTAGGAGACCAACAGCACTTTGCTCTCTAATCAAAGGGAAATACAATAAGAGAGAGCCTCCTCGATGCTTCAGATTGTTGATCCAGCTAGAAGCCAGGTTAGTCTAGGCTCTGGCATACATCAGAACAGCCTATTGAGCTCAACTTGTAACCAGTTACCTATAGGCCCAAAAGGTCATATGTCAGCATCTGGGGATTGCCAGACAACAGAAACACACTGTCCTGGACATGTCCTCCCCATTCAGCTACTGGGAGGAAGTCTCTACGGGCTGGATCTTTCAACTGGAGTGGCAGAAAACAGCTAACCAGAGGTGAGGATCTGGCCCATTATGTTTAAAGTGGCCTTATTCCGGGGGCATATTCTAACACGACACCTAAAGATAACATTTCCTACTAGAAATGCGTTTGTCTGGATCTTCTCCATCCTCATCTCCACTGTCTTCATGAACAGCATCCTCAGGAATAGCTTGCATCTGTACTCCAGGTGCATGAGGCAACATACGCAAGTTCTCAAATAAGCGTTGTCTGCGAGTGAAGTAGCAGATGGAAAAGTTGTTAGATATAGGGAGAGATGTAGCCTTTCCTGCAGTTTCTGGATATTTAATCATAAATGCAACAATTTTAAAGTTGACATTTTTCTATAATTCTTCTGCTTAAACCAGTTCTATTATGGAAAGAGTGAGATTTCTCTTTTAAGAGGGGAGCAAGGCTCCACTTATTACTGGCTGGCCAGAAAAGTGGTAAATTCATACCATACTGTTTACTAATTGCAACAAAGGATGTTTTACACAAAAGTTTAATGCCTGAAACTATGGCCATGACCAGACAGATTTCAGATGTTAACATTCTGCTACATCATAATTAAACCTCATAACCACCGGCTCTATGGAGTGGTCATAAGACACATGTTCTCATGTCCACAGTTATTAGTTTGTCCCAACAACATACACCAAAAGTTTAGCTCAACTACCTTTCAAGAAGGAAAACCAACACTTTCTGATTTCTTATACAGAATGGAAGTGACTTTTTCATTCTTACAGATATTTAAATTGTTTTGACATTATTGCTGAGAACAAAACATTAATGACTCATAAATCCTTACACATAACATGAATTATTTGAATGACACAAAAAGACACTTCTGCAGGTTTGTTATTCAGAATAAAATGCTGGATGTTTCCCATGAATACAAATATAAGTCCTTTAACACTGACCTAAGGTGATTTACAACTCCTTTAACATCCCAAATAATTTGCAGACCATGGCTAGACTTAAAATTACAAATACATTTTAGAATATTATTTGAAAATATTTCTCTTCCTATTCTGTGATTAATTCAGTGTTCTGGGTTTCTTCTGCTAGAATGGACATTACAAATTCCTAAAGAAGTTCTACTTTACTCTGTTTACACTTGTTTGGCATCATAGAAACAGAACCCTGAATTCAGGTCACGGCAGATAAGCTTTTCCTACATTTTTATACCTTTCACAGCAAATCTTCCCTCTATGTTCAAACATGAAAGACCTCATATTAACGGAAATAAAACAATTCTGCATCAGAAGCGGAGAGCAAGAGGATTTGAATGCAGTTCTCAGCAGTGTATGCAACTCATGTTTTGTGCTGGCACAAGTCTTGTCAAAAACAATCAAGACTAATGGTGCTTACTCTTTAAAATCAGTATCTTTTTGATAAAGACTACTCACACTACTTTATGACTTTAAACTGAATCTATGCTTCAAAAAGAAGGCAAAAAACAAATCTACTTCCCCCTCAGTCATTAAAACCACCATCACTGCAAATGCTGTGATCCTAAAACAGTACACTATATAAATAAAAAGGAGATAAAGATGAGGTTTGATTAGGTACGAAATTTATAAAGGATTTCCATCAACAAATGACTATGATTTTTAGAGTTTCTGTTCTCAAGGTAGGGAACAACTACTTACTTGATCTTCTCCATATACTCTGGTGTGTTCTGGTTGGTCATATTTGATGGACTAATATGCAGTTTGAAGTCTGGTCCGAAATAATCAAAGTAGTCATTGTATGGCAACTCTATTAAAAAAAAAATTTCAGTCACCTAAAAATCTCATTTTTAGACAGCTTTTTATACAACTCAGACTGCATAACTGGACTTTAAATAACATACTGGCAAACTTCAGGTATTGGATGAATATACAACTTAGAGCGCTTTTAAGTATAGTAGAAAACCACTGTATAGTGTTTCCCTTCAAGTTGCTCAACAAAGACAACGGATGAACTAATGTTTGCTGGTGGAGAATCCGAGATTGAATCTGCATCCCAGGCACAAGAAACACTGATATCTGGGTAATGAGACTCAGCAGAGAATGATTTCAATCCCAGTGAATGCAGTATAGGAAATCTCAATGGACAAAATTAGATTTGATTTCTTTCGACATAAAATAGGAAACAAATACTGGAACATTGCAACATGAGGTAACATTTTACAGAAAAAAATGCCTAAGATTCCCATTGTTGGGAGGAAAGATGTGATTAACTGAGGACAACTTGCCATTAGTCATCTTCACTATAGTTGAAGTCAAAGGTGAACTGTCAGGCTGGAGGGAGGTTACTAGTGGAGTTCCTCAGGGAACGGTTTTGGGACCAAATCTTATTTAATCTTTTTATTACTGACCTTGGCACAAAAAGTGGGAATGTGCTAATAAAGCTTGTGGATGACACAAAGCTGGGAGGTATTGCCAATACAGAGAAGGACTGGGATATCATACAGGAAGATCTGGATGACCTCGTAAACTGGAGTAATAGTAATAGGATGAAATTTAATAGTGAAAAGTGCAAGATCATGCACTTAGGGATTAATAACAAGATTTTTTTTTTGTTTTAATCAGCTGGGGAGATCAGTTGGCAAGTAACAGAGGCAAGAGAGCACCTCAGGAGGATTGGTTGATCACCAGGATGACTCATGAGCCCGCAAAGTGAATTATGGCTGTGAAAAAAAGCTAATGCGG
Source organism: Chelonoidis abingdonii (assembly GCF_003597395.2). Classification (NCBI taxonomy): domain Eukaryota; kingdom Metazoa; phylum Chordata; order Testudines; family Testudinidae; genus Chelonoidis; species Chelonoidis abingdonii. The sequence goes on from NC_133771.1 coordinate 91,106,972, forward strand.
TCTTGGGAGCATCAGGGTGAGGTATTCCAGCTAGGGATAAGGAGTTTATAGCACAAGGCACGGGAGCCCCATCATCTGGAATAGGTACTGTGGTCAGATTCTGGTCTCCCACGTTTAGAAAGGAATGAATTCAAACTGGAACCGGTAATACGAAGAAGGGCACTAAGATATCTGAGGAATAGAAAACCTGCTAATGAAAGGAGATCAAAGAGTTGGCTTTTAGCCTCAGCGACGAAGAAGCGGAGAGGAAGATATAAGTGCTCCTCTATCAATATATCAGAGGAATTAAAACCAGGGAGGGAGGAATTATTTAAGCTCAGTACCAATGTTGAGCACAGGAACAAATTGATATATAAGATTGAACCATCAGGAAGTTAGACTTGGAATTAGATGAAAGTTTCTAACCATTCAGCAGGAGTGAAGTGCTGGAACAGCCTCACCAAGGGAGCAATGGCAAACAGACTCATTCTGACATAGACCAGCTTGATAAGTTACAGAGGGGATGGTATGATGGAAGACTAAGTTTGGAAATTAATTTGGTCTTCTGACTATTAGTGGTAAATATGCACAACTGGCTTTGGTGGACTGGTATCTGAGTACTACAGAGATTTTTCCTGGGTGTCTGGCCTGGTGATCTTCCACATGCTCAGGGTTTAGCTGATCGCCATAATTTGGGGTCGGGAAGGAATTTTCCTCCGAGGGGATATTGGGCCAGACGCCCCTGGGTTTTTTTCTGCCTTCCTCTGCAGTGTGGGACAATGGGTCACTTTGCGGTGGATTCCTCTGCACCTGAAGTCTTTAAAATCATAATTTTAGGCACTTCAATAGCTCAGACACAGGTTAGGGGTTTGAATACAGGAGTGGGTGTATGAGATTTCTTTGGCCTGTGTTGTGCAGCGAGGTCAGACTAGCCTATCAAGAATGGTCCCTTCTGAACTTAAAGTCTCATGATCTGATATCAGAGGAGCACTCCAACCAAGCACTCAGCAAGAGATTCTTTCTGCTCATCGAAGATCACAACTTATTAACATGGGTATCAATCCACAAGCACAGTCACAGGAGAATGGTTTACACTGTGAAAACTAAAAGGTCTCTGAGGTGGTAATTTAATTAGATCTTCGAGAACTATTGCCAGCCCGCTCCGTAGACAGCACGTGGAAGTCTTGAATACCAAGAAAGTATCATGCATATCTGTTGCATATACATGGCCAATTTCTCTTGCTACAACTATGTTTTAATAAGTACACTAAGACCATCCTATTAGGCGATGAAGCAGTATGCTATCTCCCATGCCCTTTCGATTGCTTCAGGAAGAACAAATCCAATCATTGGAACCGAACCTCTTGGGAAGACAGCTCGGTAAAGAAACCTCAGACTGATTCCAGGCACAGACCTAGCAGCAGGAGCTAACTGGAAAATAAGTGGGTCCAGAAGATTTTCCACAAGCGCTCGGAGGGAGGTGGGGGGGTAAGATATCTGCTGTTTGGGGGGGGGGAGTCCCAGTGCAAACATGTCTACACCAGAGGTCAACTACTTTACACAACTATTGTAGGTTAACTTCAGTTGTTACAGAAGTTGGAGGCTTCTGGTAGAGGTGGTCTCAGTTACCTGGCATAGGTTTAGGTTTGGGATACAGAAGATAATAAAATAGTGCACACCCCATGCAATGGTGTAGGAGTTATTAATGTGGGGGAGCGGGGACATGAAAAATACAACCTCCTCCCAACACCCCGACAGAGAATGTAAATTCATCGGATAGGAACAGCATCCAGAGGTATCCAGGTGGCCTCAGGACATTGAAGATTCCACAGCAGTTAGTCCAGAGTCTGATTATGCAGGAGTGTGGGAGCCCATGGGAGTTCATCTTCCCTGGACTACTAAAGAAAAGATATTGAGAGCTGAATATACTGACACATCATCACTCCTATACAGGGACGCTCTGACAGAAAGTAAGTAGGGACAGGACAAGCATGGCAATGAGAAATCTGAATGGCCAAGGGAAAGCTAGTACCTGTGAAAATTGGGAAGTCGCTTTTTTAATCTATGCAGGCTCTATTTAGGAAACATATCTGGAAAAAGCCTAGTGTTATTCAAATATATGGACTTAATCTGAAGGCATTTAATACATTTGGGGGTATAGCTTGTTTTAATTGGGATAAGCAGCTTGGACTGAGGGCTGCAATCCAGAAAGGAATCTGGTTGTACATACCACATCATACACTGTGGTTAGAGGGGATGACACCACAGAGCATAGGTGTTCAAACTGACAGTGGCCTATTTAGTCCTCTGAAAGCCCAATAGAGACCCCAGCCTTGTAATAACATTTGCTGGGCATTTAACAAAAACAGTTGTTTTTGGAACATCTGCAAATTTAGACATGCTTGCAAGATGTGCTTTAGGCCCCCAAGGCCTGTAACTGGTACAAGTTACAGGGAAATTCTGGCAAAAGACTGGGGGTAAATCAGGCTCACCACACATACCTCCGGGTCCAGGAAGAGGGCAAAGGTGATGGACCAGGAAAAGAGCAGAGCAGATGGAAGTGGGGTGTTGGAAATAGCTTTGTTTCCAGTTAGGCTTGAAGCATTAAGGGTACTCGCCTTGGGGATTCCTTAACAGGACAGATGGAAGAGTATTTGCTGTTTAACATTCCCTATATGGGCTAAGAAGTCATGTAAATGTCCAAAAATTTGAAGTCCACAGATGAGTTAGGTCACATTGTAAAGAAAAAGACCACAAAGCAAATAAGTTCTAACAGAGTTGGAGGGCCATTCATTCATTTATCTGAGAAACCCTTAGGGTCTTCCCCTGGGCTTGGTTCCCAAGAAGGTACCTAGAGAATATCACTTGATCCATCACCTGTCACATCCATAGGGTAGTTCAGTTAATGAAGTGATAATTTATGTTCAGTACACTATTTCCCTCATGATGAGGCTGTGCACATGGTTAGGACTTGTGGCGCAGGAGTTGCTGTCATAAAACTGACATCAAGTCACCTTTTCTATTGCTAGTAGTTATAATGGGAAAGATGCACCTTTTAGATTTTGTTCTGAGTAAGTTTTATTTTGGTAAGTAGCTCCCTATGAGATGTTCCATGCTTGGCATTTGAAAAATTTCAGCACAATACTGGAATGGGTGATTGCCCAGGAGCCTGATTTACAGCATGTGATACACTACTTAGATAACTTTTTGTTTGCAGGCAGGGCAAATTCTGAGTGTGCACTAGCCTGCTGACCACATTCTAGACCCTGGCTAATAAACCAAGGGTACCTCTGGACCTGAAAAAAGAGGGACCCCTCTAATAAGCTGACCCAGCTGGGGCCTGAGTTAGATATGTGGACTATGGTGTATGCAGACTCGCCTAAGATAAGTGGGGGGAACTTCTGGGATCGATTGTCAAGGCAAGAGCAGCCAGGAAGGTTACACTGTGAGAGCTGCAATCTATTAATGGGCATCTTAACTTTGCATGCTGAGTGGTGGCCCCAGGGCAGGCATTTTGCATCTGTCAGTGGCCACCGTAAGAATATTAAAAGCCAACCGGTTTATAAGAGTTAACAGAACGATGAAGGAGTATTTAGGAGTGTGGGAACAGCTTGAGTAATTTTAACAGAGTGTCTCTTTGGAGGGAGGAACGGATAATAGGGGCAGATTTAAAGGTTCACTCAGATGCACTGGGAGGAAGAGACTTCAGGGTATTTTACCAACGCAGATGCTGTGCCCACAAACAGCCCCCCAGTTGGACACAAACTGGAATAGTAAAGGGTACAACATTCCTTGAATTCTTTCCCATTTCAGTGGCAGTGCTCTTTGGGGGAATGGATTTTCCAATGTTTCTCCAAAAGTGGAGTGGCAACATGGCAGAAGTACGTATCAATCACCAGTCCCCTACGTCGTCCAGGGTTATGAGTCTTAAGGTGATACTAGTGTTTAAACTTTAACATGCTGCAAAACACATACCTGCGATTGACAACGGTATAGCAGATTCGCTGTCCTAACTTTCGGACCTGCCATTGGGAGTCCACAAGGTACCTGAATAGATGCTAGTAGCACTCTGATACTGTGGTGTATGATAGCTGTTGGGGTTGTACAAAGATCAGTGGTGCAACAAACATTTAGGGCTTTATGACAGGTGTTTTAGCAATTTTGTGCAATTTCAGAGGATGGAGGGCTTGTCTAAGATATGGTACATTCCAGAGGACCAGATACTTCAGTACATGGGGTCATTGGCAATCTGTGGTTTGACATCATCTACCATCTCCAGTTACCTCTCAGGTCTTACATTTGCCAGTAGGATTAGGGACTACCCAAATCTTTGTGATGGATTTTTATTTCAGAGATTTTTAATGGGGTAGTCTCAAGTGTCTGAATAGTGATGTCTTAAGAGCTTTGGGGCAAGTTCTCAACAAAATATGCAAAAATGGACAAGAGGTGGCCTTGTTCAAGGTTGAATTCCTAGTGGTGGATTGTTGTATTTTTGAGCTTTCAGAGTCAGAAAATTAGTGCCTGAGTCAGTGAGGGATATTCCAGGAAGGACTTTGAATGGAAGGATTTACAGTAAGAGGTGTGAAAGGTCATTCAAACCTTGAGGATGTCAAAAACAGATTTGAGCAGGCAAGGACAGTTCATAATGCTATAGGAGGGTAGTGTGGCAAAGATTTGTCTAGTAGAAGCACTGAAGGAATTATATAGCAATGAGACCAGCTGGAGACAGGCTCCTCTTTATTCATGAGGATGGAAGGCCCCACATAACATACCATTTGTTATAGTTTTAAGAAATGGGCTTACGAAGTTGGGGCTATTGATGCGTGAATTCCCACCCATTCTGGATGGGGCTGTGACAGCTGTGGCTCACTTAGGGCTAGAGTGATTCAGGCAACTGGACAATGGCATTCAAATGCATATAGGTCACAAGTGAGACCCAAAGCAGAGAATCAGAGCTAGTTTTTCCTGTGTTTCCAATTACAGAGAGACCAAGTGAGCAGTGGTGTGATCTGCAGCCATAGGCAGGCTTCTGGGTCATCTGGAGGATCACATCTGGGTCTAGGCAGTGAGACAATCCCAAGCTGGCATGGAAGGACGGGCATTCTCAGGGACCAGCCAATTCCCCTTGCACATTCTTTGGCAGCCCAGGAGCGGGAACCAGATGTGATTGTTGTTCACCTCTGTGAAAACGATTTAGGATGGCAAAAAGAGGTTGACTTAGTAAATAGAACAAAGAGGGGTTTCGGGCAGACAAAAAAGATTCTCTCCCCCCCCCCCCACCAACCCCGAGAGATGATGATTATTTGGTCTGACATATTGAGTGCAGGGCATAATAGGGAGCAGTGAAGCCTCCAAGGGTGAATAAGACCAGGAGGAGTGCAAGTAGGAAGGTGGCTAAATTCATATATCACAAGCCCCTTTGGTTATTCCATATCTGGATACACCTTACTGAGCACCCATGTGATTCAGGGAGGATGGGGTACACCTATCCAATTGGAAGGCAGATTTATTTTTGTCCAATATTAAGCAAGGAATCAGTGGGTATCTAGGAACTTGCCAGAGGTTGGAGGAGGTAGCCAAGCATCATTTGCACATGTCCAGTGAAGGAACTTTTTATGGAAGGGGTATAATCATTGCATAAAAAGGAATAGAAAAGGATGTAAAGGGAAGCATCCTTTAAGAGAGCTGAAGTGGGGGTTGGAGCTCCTACATGTTACAGCAGAGACGCAATCCCCTCTCCTGCTCTCACCCCTTTAATCTCTTTCAAGGGAGGACAGCTGGGACCAGGCTGAGGCTTATGCAACAATGATTTGGAAAACGATTATGACCCTGCACTGTACAATTTATTTTTGAGTACTCCAGATATTTTAAGTGAATAAAGTTGCGGCCTAATTAAACCACATCCCATGCCTTCTTTTCTTCCAGCATGGCCAGACAATGAATCTACAACCCCGCAACGTAAGAATCACTGTTGTCTGGGCAACGAGAGTCAGCACAGAATGAAACACAGAACACTTAAGAATGAAAAGCATTGAAATCAATTGTTCCTGTTTGCGTAGAAAGGGGATAAAGGGGCGTGAGTGTGTTTGGGAAGCTTGAGGGGAGAAAGCAAGTCTTTTAAAGGACAAGGTTGAAGGAGATCGTGGATAGGATGCGTTTTGGGCTTGTTAGCCTCTTAGAATCTGTGAAAGGGGAACTCAGAGCTGTGTACCCATGCATCATTCCTTTAACTCTTCCGATAGTGTGGATAACGTTGATTCACTATTACAGCATTCAACAAAAAGCATTACTCTGCAAAGAAAAATTTGAGGTGAAAAGAACATGACGACTACAAATACAAAAAAAAAAAAAAAAAAAAGCTAAGAGCAATGTGAAGGAAGAATGCATTGCCTATACCGGCTGAATGGGATCACTTCACACAGAGACAATACAACAAAAAAATCTTAAAAGGTAGAGAACAGTAATCATTCTGTTCCTTCAATTGCTTTTGAGTAACAGGATGATGCAGAGGAAGAGTAGGATGTAAAGTGCGTTTCCTAGAGGCTTCAGAAGACACCGGGCAGAATCTGCTTTCAGGAATAACTAAGTCAAGAGCAATTCTACTGAAGTCAGTGAATAGAGATGAGAGAATCTAGTGTCTAGTAAAAATGTCTAGTAAGAAAAAATGTTGAAATTAACAAAACCATCCTAAAACAGAGGAAAAAGGCAAACGAACAAGCCAACAAATAATTTTTAAATTTTACTATAAGCCATTTCAAATGTGGTCTGAAAGATATATTGTCCCAAGTCAAGACTATTGAAACTTCTGAGGTGTGCATCTCAGAGTTTTATACTGCTGCCCATCACCACAGTATCTGAGTGCCTTCCATGAAAAATCAATACCAACAGTAAAGTCCCTATTATGGACTTATGTATTCAAAAATTGGGTACAACAGAAGAGATGCAATCAAGAAATTTATGGTTTTAAGACCAAAAGTAGCTTAAATTTAACAAAAGTGAAAAATACACCAGTGGCTCTCAACCTTTCCAGATTACTGTACCCTTTTTAGGAGTCTGATTTGTCTTGGGTACCTCCAAGTGTCACTTAAAAACTACTTGCTTACAAAATCAGACATAAAAATACAAGTGTCAGCACACTATTATTGAAAAATTACTTACTTTCTCATTTTTACCATATAATCAACTGAATATAAATATAGTACTTACACTTCAGTGTATAGTATATAGAGCAGTATGCTCTCATTGCCTGTATGCACTTTTAGTTTGTACTGACTTCACTAGTGATTTTTATGTAGCCTGTTGTAAAAATAGGCAGATATCTAGATGAGTTGATGTATCCCCAGAAGACCACTGCATATCCCCAGGGGTAGGCATACATCCTGTTGACAAAGTACCAGACTCAAAGTCTAAGAGATTAAAACAAAGTTGCACATGCCAGAACTATATTAAGTTCCTGAGAGATGCTGGATTTTAGGTGATGACAAGTTTATTTGCTACTCATCATGAACTGGACTAATAAGTTTAAGAGTAAGTTTGGTTCTGATAACATGTGACAGAAAGTAACTTCACAATCCTTATGAGAGTTTAGACAGAAGAATATATTTCAGAATTAATATTTACCATTAGGAATTTCACAATCTAAGGCAACAGCAGTCTCATATGTCCAACATCGAGCAACATTACGGATAGTATATCCTCCTCCTCCTAGCATCAGCAGTGGCAAGTTAAAAGTCTTTACAACCTCCACACATTTAGCATGACCTACCAAAAAGATTTAAAAACCAATTAAAAAAAACCAACACAACTTAATTTCTACTAAAAAAGTCAGATGAACCTAATTAAAATGAAAGTTCTAGAATTCAGCTTCAGCACATCACTTTTTGTTCTTAACTGAATTCATGTCATTAGAACAAAAATAGATGTCAGGATTGCTAAATGAGAAATGGACAGAACCCAAGGCACAACATTTTCTCCTACTTTGCATTAGCACTGTTGCAATTCTCTCTTTTCCAAAATGTTGTCTTTTTTATAACTTACATAGGCATGCAAGGACAAATACAGGGCCAGATTCTTGGATCAGCGCAGTGCAGGAGCCAGAATGGAATAGGCTGCAGCTATCCGACTCTCCCTGGTTCCATGTTGACCCCAGCACACTTTAGAGCAGCCCTTGAGCTGCTCTGGAGTATACTAGCTGATTAGATTCCCAGTGAGCCATATGGCAGTGAGAGAGCATTAGTTATGGGGACAAAATCTCCATCTAGGGAGAGAGAGCTACTTTCTACATCTTTTGTGCTGCTGGAATGTCACAGAATGGACCACATCACAGTTCAGGATCTGGCCTTCACTCAATGATTATTTTGAGAACAGTCTTGTGGTTAGGGTATTGGACTGGGAATTAGGAGATGTGGGCTCAGTTTTCAGAGAGCTGAAAACTTCATGTATGACCTTAGATAAGTTGATCGCGGTGGGATTTTCAAAAGCATCTAAGACAATGGTTCTCAATCAGGGGGTCAGCTGCAGAGCCATTTTGGTGGGGCGGAGGGCAGCCCAGTGCCCCCCCTAGGGCTAAAACCCTGGCGCCCCCACAAGGCTGAACCTGGGAACTGCAGGGCTGAATCTTGGAGCCCCAAGATTCAGTGCCACCATGGGGTTCGAACCTTGGTGCCTCTCATGGGGCTAAAGCCGGGAGCTGCAGGGCTGATGCCCCAGTGCTCCCGTGGGGCAGAAACCCCAAACCCAGTGGGCAGAGTTGGGAGCGCGATGCTCCTCCCCACAAACTACAGTACCTTACCCAGGGAGGTCCAGTTCCATCCCCCGCTCACCTTCTCTCCACTTGTCTCTTGGCCAGTTCAGAGGTTGGAAACTGGAGCTGGGCAGTGCAGGGCATCTGCTGCTTTGGCAGGTGCTATGAAGTTGGCAGCCACAATGGTCCCCTGTCTCCTGGTGCCTGGGATTGTGGCCACTCCTCAGCTCCTTTTGACTGCTTCGGCAGCCAGTAATAGCCAACCAGGTGGGGGGACCCAGCTCCAGGGCTCACAGAGTCCTCATAGAGCAGCGACCACAAGTGGGGGGACCGGGCCAGCACACAGCCCCTAGCAACCACACTGCCTGCACACAGTCCCAGCTACCCCTCTCCCTGCACCCTGCCTGCACACCGCACTTAGGTACCTCCTGCCTGCACCCTGAGCAGTTTTCAAACTCTTTGAGCTGCAGACCCCCCATCTGAGTTATAATTTTTGGTTGCTTCCCCCTCACACCTGCCAAAACCCGAATGGGCGGGGTGGCCTGCTGAGGTGAGTCAGGGGTTGGAGGTGCTGTTCCTTACCCAAGCTCTGTCCCCCCCACAAAAATAGTCAAACTATGCCTATGCCCGAGCCCCCCCACCCCCACAACCACACCTCTGAGTTCCCCCATCCCCCGCTGGGCCCTGGAGTTTTTACAGCATGTTGGGGGGCCTCAGAAAGAGAAGGTTAAGAACCCCCGATCTAAGAGACTTACATCTTTCAAGGGAACTTGTGTTCCTAAGTACGTATCTAGAAAAACCTTTATGAATTGTCACCTTAAACAAAACTGTGATGATTCAAATAAGTTTGAAGAATAGTGTTACTATTACAATGAAACAGTTGTCGATGTAATTTTTTCTTCTTTCTTTAGAAAAGCGTACTAACAGAATTCAGTAAGTATCAAAAGAATGTTACTTCTCCTCCCCATTTTGCTAATACTAACATATAACTTTAGTTGAATAGATTGAGAAAGACTTTATTAATTATTAAAAATCAAGAGAGTTCTGGAAATTTAATAACGTGGACAAATTAAAGTAAGGCACAGCACATCTTCGTTTACTAGAAAATTCAGTGCTGCAACTAATATTCTCAATTCAAGAATATAGCTAATTTGGCATACTGAAAAAGCATTCACAGTCAAATATAGCTAGTAACATCACAAAGTGAACCCATGGTTGTAGACTATGTACATTACGGAAATTTAAATCCAGCATAAAAGATTGTGGAAATCACACATTTGGTGTATCACCCCACAATCTAAAACTGAGCTGCACAGCTATGGAATAAAGAGGGAAGCCCAAGGAGTTCCAAACCAAAATGAACTAAAGAGATAATGAAAAAACAAAAATGGAGGAAGAAATGAGACTAGGAATAGTAAGATAATACACAATCTAAAGAAGAAATGGTTATGGAAAAGGTGGAAACACAAGTTGCTTAATTTTAGTAAATGGATGTGGATGGGAGAGAAAAAACAATTGTTTCTCGATCTCTTTGGCTACCAGTCTCATTCACGATGACAGGCGGTGAACTGGACTGGTGGCCAGAAGAGAACGAATATCCGACTTAACCTGCCAACTTCAACCTGTCTCCCTCAAACATATTATTTGATAGTAACTTGGAGAATGAAGGCTCCCTTCTCCTAAATAAAAATTAATCAAACCCATGCATTCTATCTAACAGGCATTATTGTGCATCTGGGAGCATTTTCTCTATTGTTTACCTTTGACAGTAAGATTAAAACACCCCAACCTGTCACCAGATAACGAGTCAGCTCCACACTGCAATACCACGGCACTGGGCTGGTACATCTCCATCACTTTGGATATGATCTGTATATAAACAATATAAAATAGCAAATCTTAAATTCAACCTCACACCAACCAGGCAGTTTTTCAAATAGGGTTTAGACAATACTCACTGGCTTGAATATCTGCCCATATGATTCATCATCTATACCATCTCTCATTGGAAAATTAACCGCATAGTATTTGCCTTTCCCAGCTCCAATGTCCTACAAAGGAAGTTGAAAAATACACTATTACTGAAGAAGATAATGCTTACCAAATCATAGTAAACCATATGTCTTAAAATATGGTGCTATTATTCAGGGAAAAAAAAAAAATGACTCTGTGCTTATTCCCTATTCTTCTGCAAGATCATTCTGAAGCATAAATGGAGAAAGTGTACCATCCCCATATATTTATTTAAAAAATGTAATGATTAAGAGAGCAATAGTACCATTTATATGTTCCTCCATAAAATGGAAGCTTTTAAAATAGAAGAGAAACTGTACTTGCAGATTGGAAGAGAGTAACCAGCCATATGGCCAGTAATCCATGCTCCCCCCCCGCCCCAATCCCCTGGTTGGCTGATGCATGGAGTAACAATGAAACCTTTAAAAATAAGCCATACCTTCACATCGATATAAAATGTGCCATAACGGTCTATTAAGTGACTGATATGAACAACAAGAAATAGATGCTTCCTTTCCCCTAAACAAATGCTTCCAATTAAGGAGGTAAAAAGCTTCCAAAATAAAAGGAAGTTTACTAATAGGTCTGAAAACCATAAGCCAGAGGATTTTTGTAACTAGTTTAACACTGATCAATTACTCGAGAGCAGAATACAGCCATCAGTTATTATTTTAAGTATGTTGACCCAGGTCCAAATTTTACTGGGTTAATTGAAAAACACTGTTGCTGTAAATTTTACAGTAAGCCAATTTGAGTATTTTCCAGTTTTTGGTAATTGAACAGTTTTATTGGTAGTACATGAGCAATCTGTCACCTGGAGAAACTGCCTATTTTTTTTAAGAAAGAGCCAAAAACTACAAGGTGAACTCATAGAATACTAAGTGGTGAATGATTCTCAACTCCTCCCCAACTCTTGTTCACTATCAGCATGGATTTCCCTTTTGATTTCCCCAAGCTTTAATTATAGTATTAAACTTGAAGTGATAATCATGCACGTAAGATGCTTACTTAAGTCACAAGAACAAATCATCTAAAAAAGCAAGTTAAAGAAGTCTGAAAAAAAATCAACAGTTCAATTACTTAAATAAATACTGTAGTACTGAGTATACAGGTATCTGGACAATATTGTCCATAGCACTCAAGACACACATTTTCATTTTGGCGACTGTCAGACTAACATTTTCAGAGGGCTACGTTGGTATACACTGAAAATACTAAAAGCTACCATCTTTTTCAACTGCATCAGCCTAGGTCACAAATATGCGCATCTGTGTATGCAGCATTAGGTAGATTCTCAACTGATTTATCAAGGAAAACTGTGAAAGGAGAGGGTCTCTGCAGGCATCCTCCAAGCTGAACAGAAGCTCCAGTGGGCTTAACCCCAAGGGAGTTGATGTGGCTGAACTAGAACCCTCAGAAATTCAAAAAGCTGGAGAACAGAGCTGGGAGGAGTTTTCTGGATAGAAAGTTTATTCATCAAAACATGCAGTTTTGGGTCAAATGGAACAGGAGGTACTGATTTTACCCAATAGCCAAGTGGTTAGAGAATTCACCCAAGCTATGGGAGACCAGTTCAAATCCCCATTTTGCCTGATGGGAACTTGAATCTTTCACACTGCAGGTAAATTCCCCAACCACTGAGCTATAGGTAGGGCCTTTAGTTTTTCCCAGGAATTTATCAAGGTTTATTACCACAACAACAAAAACAGGTGAAAAATCAGTGCAAAAACCCTTAATTTTTCTGGATAAATATCACAGTTTATTTTGGTGGATGAAAGGACAGGTGAAAAAAGCATCAGTAGATTAATGCTTTGAATTCCATTCATCAATGTGGTTTGCTGCAGAACAAAAACAGAACTCAAAACATAACGCCACCTCTGAGTTTAAGAAAACAATGTATCTCTAATCCACAAATAAAACTTTTCATTTGAACAAACAGTTTACTGTTGTAGACTCAGAACTATTAGCTTATAAATATTTACATTTAATAATTGGGCCACATCATTTGCAGCGCATACACTCAGCTTTATCTTTTTCTCCTGTTTTTGTTTCTTTAAAGCTTTCAAATACTTCCTCATGTTCTGAAACATATTCTGATGCAAATTTTCATTTTCTTCCCATTTTAGTGTATCAAATCTTTAAACTGTTATCTGCTAACAGCTTGAAACATGTATGTGGTGGGCATGAGATTCATCAGTTTATTCAGATGTGCATGCACTTCAGAGCTTGCATGGGTGTCTGTCTGTTTATTGTGTATATCTTCTAGATTAATACATAGCCTTACTTCATTGCATATACACATGGACTAATGTATTATCGTAATCTCTCTCTCTATATATATAGAGAGAGATACATGTTGATTAATCTCATGCAATGTATTTTCCTAATAAAATAAGTTATTTTGTATATATTTGAATGATACAGAAGTAGGGAAAAAATTGGAAAAAAGGAAAAAACAAAACAAAACAAACTTTGTAAGACCTGGGAATTTTTCAGTACAAATTATTTAAACTGAAAACGAAGGAGCTTAGCTATAGGATATTCTCGGATGAGTCTCTCTCACTCTCCCCTTAAAGCTGTTCAACCAGTGGTTAAAGCACTCACTTGGGAGGTGGGAGACGGGGGTTCAAATCCCTGTCCCACATCAGGCAGAACAAGGATTGGAACCTGAGCCTCTCACATCTTAGGTAAGTGCCCTAACTACCGGGTATAAAGGGGGGCAACACCTCCTTCAGTGGTTTTGTGAATGGAATTTTCAAGCTTCTTTTGCCTTTAATAAAAAAAGCAGTTAAAAATGCCAGCAATCAAAATGAAATAGTGTGTGTGGAACAAAGTGTTTTGGTCAACCTGAATTATTTTTTTTTCAGTTTTTTGTTCAGTTGAGTAAACTGAAATTTTTGTTTTGTTTTGGATGAACCAAATTTCTCTTTAATATTTTCATTCAGCTATCAGACAACAACAAAAAAATCAATTTGCACAGCTCTATACACAGGGCATATAAGTAGAAAGATGTTCTTTCTGATGGACACAAGCCTTGTTCTACGTTTCAATGGCGACACCACCTCAATTTTGGAAATTAAACTAGAGAAAATATGTCAGAGGGAATTAAAACCTGAGCAGAGCCAATGGACACTGACAAACAGAAGCTGATTGTTTTGATGCAGTCTGTGGGAGCTAAGAGAAATGTTTGAAATGAAATACACAGGTTGAAAGGGAAGATACTGTACATCTGGGGTCAGGCTTGGGTTATGGGGGATTACAGATATCGTTTGCAAGGATGAAAAGATACATACATATCGCATAACCGGAATAGACCCAGATTGGGGTGCAAGGGTTTTTAAAGTGTCATTGAAGAAGTGGGCTCGGGTTCATCCCCACCCATGGAATGAATAAGGAGTCCAAGTCAGTGTTGATGGAGCAGATAGGTACATGGGTGGGGTGCGTCCCTTGGTCGCTCAGGGAAGGAAGTGGGTTATTTCTCTGGTTGGCTGTCTCAGTTACTCAGTGTGGTATTGGCGGTGTCCGGTGATGTGTTCGATATAAATGTCTCTGGACCACCTGATAATGTCAGACACCATGAGCTGTCTCATGAGCCGGACGTAGTGTCAACCGACCCCACATGTTCTCAGAACCGGCTCGCTGCAGGACTCCCATGAGCCCAGGGCTCCCACGATCAGGGCGTGTACATGGACTTCATAGCCCTGGCTGATGCAAGGAGTAACAGTGAGGTTACTTCAGCCAGTGAGGCATACTTCGACTCCTTCCGTGCTCGGGCCTCGTGGAAGGCAGGGGACCGGCCTCATTACTATACTAAGCAGCCAGCTCCAGCACAGAATCCTGACTTGAGGGGGAATGTTTGTTAATACTTACTTTGAAGGACTGCCTTAAGCCTTCCTTCTGTGTTAGGGCTTGGCTACACTGGGCACTTTACAGCGCTGCAACTTTCGTGCTCAGGGGTGTGAAAAAACACCCCCAAACGCTGCAAGATACAGCACTGTAAAGCCTCAGTGAAATCAGTGCTGCAGCGCTGGGAGCCGCACACGCTACACCCGTAGAGGATGTGGTTTACGTGCAGCGCAGGGAGAGCTCTCTCCCAGCGCTGGCGCTCCGACCACACTCACACTTCAAAGCGCTGCTGCGGCAGGGCTTTGAAATTTCAAGTGTAGCCATACCCTTAGCCTTATAGGCTCTTTTAACAGAAGAAGTGAAAGCCTGACATTCTTTTCTAATTGGCATCTGATAGCTAGAGGAGAACTCTTAAGAAAACATCTGCATCCATATACATTACAGTTCATTCCAAAGGACTATTTGCAAGCAGTGATTATGATTGTGTGGGATGGAAGTCTATCACAGTTGAGGTATCATTTGTCATTTTGAAGGTCCACCATAAAAAAAATACCAAGAACAGAGAAGATACTTTTCTGTTTGTTTTATTTTATTTCAGCCATCTAAAGCATTTAAGTCCTTTTGTATTCAAGGTAGCTAGCTAAAGAATACAGAAAACTTCATCAGAAGTGACTTCTCACCAACAACTGCAAACTACCCAAGCCTTTAGAAGAAATATGCCTTTGTTAAATAATGATAGCATTTTGCCATTACAATAATCCCGTTTTAGCTGCTTTTTGTTTGAATCAACAGTACCACCTTGTGGCCAGTCAAGTGATGTCACAAAAATACGCACCTCTGATTTCTATAACAAGTGATATAGAAAGAATTTAACAAAACCAAGCAACTCTAGAACTGTGGAATTGCCACCAATAGCCAGACTGAGATGGACAGTCGGCGCATTAGTGACAACATTTAACTATTAGTCTCCACAATATCCACTGTGAATCATCAATTCTTACTCCCAGCTCCACTCTGGGAATACTGGTGATGATGTATCACATAACAAGATCTCCTGGAGGCATCACAAAGGTGGCAAGAAATAATGGTGCTTACTTACCTTTCACAACAACATTTTGTGTAGTTCTGAAAACTTTAAGAACTATTTTATGCCCTTTTGAAAGTTACAATTAACTCCCCAAACACAGCTGATGTCACTGACATAGCACACACTGGGGTGTCAGAGCAAGAATCTGATCCATGATGAATCTGCATATTAAAGAGTTTACAGCCAATAATAGACTATAGTCTTACTACTGTAGATATTCAGCATACATTTCTAGAGTTAAAAAGGGACACCTTTTCAGATCACATAGTACTGTACTGTAAACATCAAATTTTGACTGACAGATAAAAGATGTTCACATGTCAAAAAACGTTATCTGCAAAGAGCACCTATTTTTCCTACTATATGTAACATGGTTGAAAATGCAGAGGCCATCATCAAATACACTACATCTTTTTCCTAAAAAAGTGCCAAAGTTTAGACGATTTAAGTCAGTTATATTTGAAACTGAACTATTTAGTAAGCAGCTTGTCCATTTCCTTATGGGTTGAGTTAATTTGCTAAAAAAGTCCTGAAGATTTCCCAGGCAAATTCTGAAGATTTGTAAGGGAGCTGAGTAGTCCACAGAATATGGCATTTCCCCCCCACACCCAATTTAATTATTGTGAGAAGAAGGAATTATGACCAAACACTAAAAATGAACATTTTCAAGAAAAGGAGAAGTAAAAGCTAGTTTAATCAAGTCATAAATTCACATTTGACCTTACCCTTAAGTCCCCTGTGCCAGGAAAATATTCACCATATTTATGGAATGATACTGTCATGACACGGTCCGTTGTATAAAATGCTTCTTCAACACCATCACCATGATGGATATCAATGTCAATGTATAACACTCTTTGGTGATATCTGGAAAAAACATACATATAAAAAAAGGATGCAAGAGAAAATGGCGTGATTTGAGATGTCAGTGCTATGACATTCAGCAGTCAGAATGTAAATATAGCACAGAAAAATGAAATCTTAACTATCTAACCAAAAGCATGATGATAACTGACGCTACCATATCCATTCAAAGAAAATAAATGAAAAAACAAAGATCAATTGATTCATTTCTTCAGCACCAAAAGCATTCTACATTTAACCTCACTCTGTCACCCAGTAAGAATCTACACTTTGCATTCTCTTCCTGCATTCCACCCCTCTCATCCTCCCCCCCCAGCCACCTGCCCAATCACCACCACTGTTGTGATAACTGGACCTGCAAATTTACCCGAATTGTGAGCTCAACTGTAAAGAGAGAATAAGTGTCACAATAACAGATAACAAACATTGATGGGAAAAGGTGCAAAACCAAGACAGAAAGACTGAATTAGTACAAGCAAAAAAAGCTTATTGATCTAACACAAGTATTGGTAAGCAAGAAAAGTCTGGGACCAGAAATCAGTGAACAAAAATTGGTATCTTGGAAACTAGGCTTAGTTGGTGAACAGAATGAGAGGACACCCACGACTCCCTTCTGGAGTCCTCAAAAAGAGACTTTGGCTGGGGTAGGCTTTGAAGCACACTATTGTGACACTAACTGAAAAATGAGAGGAGAAGGAGCAAGTTTAACCATCATGGCTGCCTCCCCCACAATCTCCCGAGACCCTGGACCTCCTTTGGCATAATCCTGAAAAATGGCGTGATAAGACTGGGACTGAGACAGGGACCCAGACGACATCACTAACTCTGGTGGAATCCCAGCCACCACTAGGAAGGGAGACTTTCTCTTGCATGCTGTCCCTCCAGGTCCTTTTCCTTTCCCACCTTATTTCTTTTCTTTCTTATCCTTCTAATAAAAGTCTAGATTAGCTGGGCAAGACTATAATGTTGCAACATCATTGTACATTTGTGACCAGAAAAAGGAAAATAAATGCAAAGCCCAAAAAATGTGATGCTAGCACAAATCTGCCATGGCTTGGAGTGGCTGATAAGACCGCGAGCCATGCCTGTGTTTTTCTAGCAGTGAGGTTGTACATAAAAGTAAACACCAGAGACAAAAGCTGCATTTCCTTCTTTCCAGTTCTCTGCCCTTCCCCCTTTTGTATGCAGTTGTCTAGGTTTGTCTTCTTTGGAAATGGGATTGGGCTTTAAACAGTAGCAGCAGCGACAACTTGAGGCCATCCCAAGTAACTACTTCTCTTTCCCCAAAAAGGACAGTTATTAACGCCTTTAATACCATCTAACAGACTGTCAGACAAAAGTTTTTTTTATAGGTTATAATTTCATGTATATAGCTATGATGCTGAAAATATATCCTCATGCTTAAAGCAAACTCAGACAAAAACTCTCCAGAAGCAGAGGGGCAGTTCACACCTCATCAGGGTTTGGATGGGACAAACCCAGCTCACAGGCAGCAACAAAACAGTTTGTTAGACTCTGGAGGGAGTACCCCCCATCCTTTGGTCAGTTTGGAACTGTGATGTGGTATGCTCACCTGACTCTGAAAGGGGGCTGGGGGGAGACAAAGCCAAGAGGGAAAAAAAGGACATGATAAAAGAGAAAGACATTTGCTCTCTCTCTCTCTCTCCCACCTACATCTACAGAAAACACCACCATCAAGCAATTGAAGCCCTTATTAAAGGGGAGAGCCTGGCAGAAGAGCAACCAGCCAGCCTGTGGTTAGAAACATCTACATTTGTAAGGGCACTGAAAGTGTTAAGATCAGCTTAGAATGCGTTTTGCTTTTATTTCATTTGACCAAATCTGACTCATGATCACTTAAAATCTATCTTTATAGTTAATAAACTTGTTTATTCTACCTGAAGCAGTGCGTTTGGTTTGAAGCGTGTCAGAGGCTCCTCTGGGGAAAACAAGCCTGGTACATATCAAATTCTTTGTTAAACTGACAAATTCATATAAGCTTGCATCACCCAGCGGGCATAACTGGACATTGCAAGACGGAGGTTCCTAGGGCTGTGTCTGGGACCGGAGATATTGGCTAGTGTCATTTGGTTGCACAATCCAAGGAGCAGCTTACATGCCAGAGGCTGTGTGAACAGCCCAGGAGTGAGGGTTCTCACAGCAGAGCCGAGTAAGGATGGTTCCCAGAGTCAAGGATTGTAGTGACCTAGCAGATCACCGGCCCAGATAACACCAGAAGGGAACATCACAGAAAGCATTACTTAAATGTTTTACATTTCAAATGCTTTAACTTTTTCCTTCTTTTCTGTATTTTTAATAAAAGGTTTAAATGATGTTTAATGGTGTGTTTGCCATGGTACTAAGCAGACTGAATTTCTGTATACCAAACCGTGAACCTTGCTTAACACTGTTTAATATTGGACAGTAACAGGGTCATATGGGTTATGTTAACATCCTTGACTCTTTGGGCCCATATATTCCATCTAAATTAATACATTCATCTTCCCTTTCCCCCCTACTTTTTTCTTTTTCTCTCTCTCAGTGAGATGTATTCCAGCCCCTCCTCTCCCTTTCCTTTTCATAGTCAAGTATCAGAGGGGTAGCCGTGTTAGTCTGGATCTGTAAAAGCAGCAAAGAATCCTGTGGCAACTTATAGACTAACAGACGTTTTGGAGCATGAGCTTTC
>NC_133771.1:91128474-91131947 GCF_003597395.2 Chelonoidis abingdonii
CCTGCCCCTGGAAATTTCCACTACATGCATTTGATGAAGTGGGTATTCACCCAAGAAAGCTCATGCTCCAAAACGTCTGTTAGTCTATAAGGTGCCACAGGATTCTTTGCTGCTTTTCATAGTCATAATCTGTTTTGTTCACTTTGTCAACCTCAGACATTTTCTTTCAATCGCCTCAATAAGCATGGATTTTACAATAGAAAGCTTCCCTCTCATGCTGCACATGCTAAAGGAATTTTCCAAGAACACACTGCCAGGAAATGTAGAGAATTACTTTAGTTCAAACAATACAATTCCTGTGAACTCCTAATCTTATAGTTTGTCTCCCTTTCCCCACATCCTCAAATATGAAGTGTTTATGCTTCCAAGTTCATTTAACTTAATACATAAAATATTATACAACTGGAAACCTGTTTAAACCTACTAATAAAGTTTCAAATCTAATATTTCTCAACCCTTGGGGACATGACTTTTTATAATATTGTGGAATAACGTAAAATAGTGAGGTCTGAGAAGCTATATACTGAAGCTTCCCATGAATAGGCACAAAGCAAAGTTTCCTTTCATTATGGGCATAATGAACAAGATTACTTTGCTCAGTCACATGAGGTGATGATTGGAGCCCTGGTTATTGCTGAGGCTGGAATGCAGGGCTCATGTCCTAGGTGCATGTGAAGGATTCAGCAGAGTGGGAGGTTTGGATATTGAGAGACGCTCTTCTCTTTGCATTCTCCTTAATTTTTTTAAACACTCTTTTACTTGTGTTCTCACAGATTACGGCAGGGGTCTCAAACACGCGGCCTGCAGAGTTATTTGCTGCGGCCCGCTAACCTCCCTGCCCATCTGGAGTTATTTCCTGCAGTCGCTGAGCTCTCCTCCACTGCGCTGCATCCCCGCTCCTCTGCCTACCTTCAGGTGCTTCCTGCCGCCAAACAGCTGTTTTAGAGGTGCTTAGTGCTTTCCAGGAGGGGGGAGGGGGAAGAAGCGGGGAGCCACATGCTCAAGGTAGGAGGCAGAGAAGAGCGAGGCTGAGGTGGAGATTTGGGGAAGAGCTTGGAATAGGGGCATGGAGGGAGCGGAGTTGGGGACTTTGGGGAAGGGGTTGGAATGGGAAAGGGAAAGAGGTGGGAAAAGGTAGGGCCTCATGAAAGGCGTGGAGTAGGGGCGGGGGCTTTTGTATCTTTACATGAAAAGGTGTCAGTGACGTGGCCCTTGGGCCAATGTACTAGTTCTCTTGTGGCCCTCATGGTGATTTGAGTTTGAGATCCCTGGATAACAGCTTTCGCTTTCCATCTCAACTTGATGTGCCTGGCAGATTGTCTCTTTCTTCAACTCAGAGGGCACCAATCAAGTACCTAGAGGTTAACTTTCCTAAGAGATGTTGTTTACATTTTAAATAAAGGGACAGAGTCAACTTAAAAATATATCTATATACTGCCATCTGAAAATTCTGTACTTAAGTGTTGTTACGAGTAACCCCAAAGGCTACTGGTAATTGAAAGATAATTTAATCTCTATTTTTCTTTTTTTTCCAGTCTGTTTATTTGTATGTTGGACAGCACTCTGCGTAGTCACTTTCGCTCTTTTGTTAATGGTCACTTCCATTACGCCTTTACTGTTGTAGGGGATTAACTGTGATATCTTCTCAGAGTGCCCACCAATAACAGCAGCAGCAAAGCTAGAACCAAAGAGGCAGCAGGCAGGTGTGAAGAGATAGAGAGAGAACTCCAACGGAGGGGGGGAGAGGTGGAGGAAGCGGAGGGGTCCTGATTATATGTAGTGGTGTGCCCTCATTTTCCCACAAAATATCCTTATTTTAAAAAGGATCCTGGAAGAAGAACCTTGTATTTTTTTTTTATTTTTTTTTTTTTTTAAATCTCAGGAAATATGCTCTAGTAGAAAAATTGTAATTTTTTAAAATATGGTCAACTTCAATCTGAGAAAGTCACTTTACAGGAAAAGGTAGGTGTCCCTGTCAGCTTAGCACCTCTAAATTAAGCCCTGCTTAAACTTTTATTTTCCTTGCTTGTATGTGCTTTAGTATGGATTTCTTGTTTAAACCCTAGATGGGGACAGATTTTTTTTTTAATTCACATTGTGCTGGTTCAGCGTATGCTATGAAAATTCAAGTCACCCTGATCGTTGTGCATTTCATAGTAACCTTTAAACGTTTTAACACCAAGTTTTCTGACATCTTTAGATCACAAGGGTAAACTTACTTCAGCAGCTCTAGGATAGCAAGCACAATATCATTGACGTAACAGAAACCAGATGCCTCTGACTTCTTAGCATGATGGAGTCCTCCAGCCCAATTAACAGCCATGTCAGTCTGTTGTCTATTTAATTTTACTGCCCCAGCTAAAAATCATCAAGGAAAAAAAAAGTGAATGTCTTTGAAAGTACTGGAAGAAAAACTGATAACATTTCTTGTAACAAGACCACCTCTTTATGCCACTTCTTTCAAGTCCATTTTGGACTTGCAGTTTTTAAAAACTTTATATTACCACCAGATTTGGTGTTAAACCATATGACAGATTTGATGCTTCACACAAAGCCACATACCACACACATTACTATGATCAAGTGCTCAAAAGCTTGTCTCTCTCATCAACAGACTATGGTCCAATAAAAGATATTACCTCACCCACCTGGTCTCTCTACTATCCTGGGACCGACGTAAGCAGCGTTGTTGTAGCCATAACTATTAAAGCATTGTACTGATTGGTTTTAATTGCTACTGCCATATTAATATATTAAAAAAAAAATATCAAGAAAATCACAAAGCCCAGGTAAACACCATATGCCTACCAACAGAGCCTCCTGTTGACAGCTGGCAGAACTCAAACAGTCCATCAAACACAGGACAATCTTCTCCAACATTAACTGTGTAAGAAAAATGTTGTTAGTTTTCAAGTGCATAGTCCTAATATATACAGAGGTATTACAAACATATTACTCAAAAACACTCAAATATAACCAGCAGTATGGTTATTGTTCAAGTTCAGCTGACATTTTCACTGCATTCCACGTTTTTAGCAGTTTAGTGATTCAACTGTACATTATACATTATGTACATTGACATTTTCAGCATATAGATGTACTTTTTAGGAACCAGAATTGTTTGTAGATGAATGAACCTGAATTGTTGCTTAAGGTATTTAAAATTTTACACACAAGTCAGATGGAGTAATTTTTTTTTTTTTACTTCCAGAGAGCTTTGACTAAATATTGTGTGTAACAACACAGTTTTGCAACACATTAAATACCTCTTTGTAGAGAATATAAATGTAACTCAAGTACTATAGTTTTTTATGAACATTTCAATGAACTTTGTGATCTCCATTAAGTTCCTTCCAATATTAACTTTTAATCTTAGCCAATCTTCCCCTCCAGCTAATAAGCCATTCCTATATATTCAGCCCAGTCTTCTTCCTCCACGTACCAGTGTTTTTAACTTCTCCTATCATTTCTGT
>NC_133771.1:91132710-91137747 GCF_003597395.2 Chelonoidis abingdonii
TGGGGGGGGGGGGGGGGGGGCAGATCAATTGAAAATTGCTCAAGGGCTCGAGAGACCACTTAATGATCTTTCCAAACGTTGTTTGTACCGTTAGCTAACTATTGTAAAGCGTTTTGGATAAAAGCACTATATCTAAAAAACCCTTAATAATAAATGTTTTTTGGTTCTACAAATAAAAGCACACAACTCATATTTTAATATCACTAGTCTTACCTTTCTAATGCGATGGATGTTCCCTCTCTCCCCCACCACGGCAGCGCCCAGGCTGGGAAAGAGGAGCGTCTCTTCCTCTCTCTCCTGCCACAGCAACCACAGAGCTGAGGCTGGGAAAGAGGGCTGTCTCTCCCCCGCAGCCACAGCCCTTGACCTAGGGAAAGTCGCCTCTTTCTCTGGCCACCGCAGCCTTGTATGTCCCAAATTTCCCCCATCCCCTCTTCTCACCCCAATGCCCCCTCCCACCTACCCCCTATTCCCCCCAAGGCCACCACCTCACCTTACATGTGCATCTTCTCCAGGGTCCAGGCACCTAATTCGCGGAGCCATGCTTGCATGGCTACACTAATTAGGTGGGCGGCCCTTCATTCTCTTGTGCGCGCCTGGGCAGCCGCACTCCTTAGAGGGAACTATTCGCAGATCACCTGAATGGAGCTCGTGGACGACCACAGTTTGAGAACCTCTGCTCTATTCATAAAATTCTTATCTTAGTTGCTTGTAAAAATTAAAACATCTTCTAAGAACCAACAATCTATAGGAGTGAAATCTGCCAGAGTACAATGAACTACACATAGCACTTACCTCCCACTTAAGTTCTCAGAATGGGGTGTAGACTTTCCTCAGGCTTTGTACTGGGGAGAATTTGACCCCATACTAATAACTGTATACTTGAAGAGCATTGGGTGTTTTGAGTCGTCTTGAGACAAAAGCTAGAAGCTCTTTATAGATTGACGTAAAGGAGAAACAATGCCAAGAACTCATTGTTAAATATTTAGACAACCAATGCATGTTCACTTTATATATAATGGAATAATTAACAATCCAGTACATGAATAAATAATGTAGACTTAGTCCAATTTGGAGACTTACATCTCTGCATCTGCTTGCTATATTCAGACATATTGTCTGGCCTTATTGATCGAAGAAATTTAATGTATTCATCACTGTGGTACTTGGTCATTTCTTCAGCTGTAGCTTTATGGGGTCGCTGTAAACAAGAAAGTACAATTAATTTTACCCTAACAAAAAACGATGTTGCAACAAATCTGTTTTAACAAATCAGAGACAAAATTCATAAAACCAATCAGATCTACCTTAAAGGTGTTATAAACAGACACTGGAAAAACTCTGTATTCTAAGCATACTTGGGTAGAGGGTAAAAGTGGCCACAACTCCATTAATAAAATTAACATGCAAAATATTTTTAGTGCAGCCTCCATTATATTTTGCCAATTGTTGTGCTGACAAAATTAATGATGGCAGAAATATTATATATTACCCTGAAACAAAAATATATATATATAAAAAAAAAAACTACCCACCAGACCCCCATAGGCCTAACCCAGCTTCTCTGCCACATATGGGTAGCAAGCTGTGGCTCCTGTGTAAGTTGAAAAGTTCTGCTTCATTTTAAGTTACTAAAGACTGGGAGAAAAGAACGAAGATTAATGTTTCCCAAATAGAAGAGGAAAATATCAGCTTCTAGAAATAATTCCTCATGTGTAATGGGGGGAAAAAGAAGGTTAAAAATTGCTTTTAAAAGTAGTTTTAACATTTTCAGTCTCCAGATTGCTGCTTATACTCACATAAATTTCCATTTTTCTGTACAAGCCATAATTTAGCAACAAGTTGTGAGTCATACGGATCCTATGAGGTTTCATGGGATGACCCTGCCCATAATAATAGTTTCCAATATCACCTATAAATGATAAACAATGATATTTAAAATTAATAATATGAGAACTTTTCACAGCATTCCCATCCCCTATATTTATTTGTAAATTATTTCTTCTAGTTGCAGACCGGCATACAGAGATAGACATAAAAGGGTTCATTTTTTAAATTTCTCCAACCAAGTTTGGGAGGGGTCACTGTGTATGAGATGTGTCAGAATCTTCAATTATCTTGTCAAAACTATTGTTTAACACAGAGGTTTTACAGCATGACCCGCAGAAGAGCTGGGCAGCCACATGATGTTACTGGGTCCACCGGAAAAGATGGACATGGAGCTTTATTGGGGCACCGTTCCATAAAAGTTCTGCCTCCTCCCAGAAGCAGCTACTCCCAAAGCAACTATCAAGGAAACCCACCAGAGGCAGCTGCAACCTGAGACACCCACTACCACTCCAGATAGTNTTAACAATCCAGTACATGAATAAATAATGTAGACTTAGTCCAATTTGGAGACTTACATCTCTGCATCTGCTTGCTATATTCAGACATATTGTCTGGCCTTATTGATCGAAGAAATTTAATGTATTCATCACTGTGGTACTTGGTCATTTCTTCAGCTGTAGCTTTATGGGGTCGCTGTAAACAAGAAAGTACAATTAATTTTACCCTAACAAAAAACGATGTTGCAACAAATCTGTTTTAACAAATCAGAGACAAAATTCATAAAACCAATCAGATCTACCTTAAAGGTGTTATAAACAGACACTGGAAAAACTCTGTATTCTAAGCATACTTGGGTAGAGGGTAAAAGTGGCCACAACTCCATTAATAAAATTAACATGCAAAATATTTTTAGTGCAGCCTCCATTATATTTTGCCAATTGTTGTGCTGACAAAATTAATGATGGCAGAAATATTATATATTACCCTGAAACAAAAATATATATATATAAAAAAAAAAACTACCCACCAGACCCCCATAGGCCTAACCCAGCTTCTCTGCCACATATGGGTAGCAAGCTGTGGCTCCTGTGTAAGTTGAAAAGTTCTGCTTCATTTTAAGTTACTAAAGACTGGGAGAAAAGAACGAAGATTAATGTTTCCCAAATAGAAGAGGAAAATATCAGCTTCTAGAAATAATTCCTCATGTGTAATGGGGGGAAAAAGAAGGTTAAAAATTGCTTTTAAAAGTAGTTTTAACATTTTCAGTCTCCAGATTGCTGCTTATACTCACATAAATTTCCATTTTTCTGTACAAGCCATAATTTAGCAACAAGTTGTGAGTCATACGGATCCTATGAGGTTTCATGGGATGACCCTGCCCATAATAATAGTTTCCAATATCACCTATAAATGATAAACAATGATATTTAAAATTAATAATATGAGAACTTTTCACAGCATTCCCATCCCCTATATTTATTTGTAAATTATTTCTTCTAGTTGCAGACCGGCATACAGAGATAGACATAAAAGGGTTCATTTTTTAAATTTCTCCAACCAAGTTTGGGAGGGGTCACTGTGTATGAGATGTGTCAGAATCTTCAATTATCTTGTCAAAACTATTGTTTAACACAGAGGTTTTACAGCATGACCCGCAGAAGAGCTGGGCAGCCACATGATGTTACTGGGTCCACCGGAAAAGATGGACATGGAGCTTTATTGGGGCACCGTTCCATAAAAGTTCTGCCTCCTCCCAGAAGCAGCTACTCCCAAAGCAACTATCAAGGAAACCCACCAGAGGCAGCTGCAACCTGAGACACCCACTACCACTCCAGATAGGCTTCTAAGGTGGCAACTATCTCGTAGCTACTGGTGCTGTCAAAAGAGACCACCACCAATACTGCCAGGGCCAGCAGCCAGAGGAATCCTCACAGAACCAGCCACTGCAGGCAGTCAAAGGCAACCAGGTAGATAAAAATAAGATTTTTTTTTTTGGGTGGGGGGGAGAATGGGACATTTTTTATTCTGTTTAAATTATTTTAAGTTTTTCTTTTAATAATAAGCCTGCTTAAATTTAAACCTGAATTTAATACAAAATATGTTAAGGCTTTATCATATAATCTCTTAAAACATCTAAATAAAAAAAATCAATATACTGAATCCACAAGCCTATCAAAAACTTTTGAGTTAAAGGCTGCTTTTATATGTAAAGAAAGAATCAGGGGAAACTAACTTTTAAGCTCAAGCTTTATAAATATGGCATAATAGGCCGTGTACTGAATTAAGGGTTTATTTGTTTAACAACAAAATTTCTATGTTATTTTGTGCATTTAATTGAATTCCAGTTACCATCCTAATGCAGCTTGACACAAATCATGAGCAAAAAGTTAATTATTTCATAAACAAGCAACACATCATTTACCATTTTCTAACATACTAAAATGTACAATTCATATGAATCTGAAAATATTAAAGACATATAATTGCTAAAATAAATGTATGTTGCTGTAGTGTACCCTCCTGGGTAGCAAAAAGATGTACCAAATCTAGTGTAAAGGCTCTATTTAGCTGTAAATGAACATGTTTTAATGGTCATACCAATCAATAAGAACATATATTTGTTTAGACAATACTGAAATACAAATGGAAAAGTTGATTAAAATCAATTTCTTAAATCTAGAATTTCTCCTTGGTGATTTAAATAAATCCACCCCACAAAGAACTAGAGTGACCAGATGACAAGAACGAAATATCGAGACACATGGGGGGGGGGGTGCACAGCCAAAGCAATAAATAAATAAAATAAATAAATAAAAATGCCCTAAGCCAACATATCGGGACGAAGGGACACAAAGTGTCCTGACCATATCTGTCAGGATGCAGGACAAACAACTGAATATCAGGACAGTCCAAGTTTTATCAGGACGTCTGGTCACCCTACAAAGAACCAAGGGAACTACTTCAGAAGCAGAGGGAGAAAAGAAGCCAGAACCAGGAACCCTCATGTGAAAGAGGTGTGTGGGGAAGGAAGGTGGCTACAGCTGTGGATTGAAGCAGAATGGGAAGAAACTAACAGGCCCAAACGGAGTAATAAGATAATGGGAGACAGGAAACTTTGAAGAGGACTAAGAAGTGGACTCCACTGGTGATTTAGGGTACATCTACACTGCGGGATAATATCGAATTAGCTATAATCGGTCTAATAAA
>NC_133771.1:91137847-91167673 GCF_003597395.2 Chelonoidis abingdonii
ACGCTCCAGCCTGAGTCTAACAGCTACACAGCAATTTTATGGTCCCATGAGCCTGAATCAGCTGACCCCAGCTCCGAGACTCAATACTATAGGTTTTTGATTGCAATGTAGGCATACATTAAGTGAACAGGAATCTACTCTGTTTGGGCCTGATGAAGAGGGAACTATAACCTTGGCAACACTTGCGGTGGTGTGTAGGATACACATATTTAAACATGGCAGTGAAAGGCTCCAGCAGCTTAGAGGCAGCAGGGAAAGACTGGCAGCTCAATGAAGCCTTTCACTACAATAAGGAAAGGCTCTGCCAGGGGGAGGAAGAGGAACACTACACTGCTAAAACAGCAGTGTAGACATGGGAGACACTATTTGTGCCTGTAGAGTTGTGTAGGATATACACCCTAGGATTCAGGCATGGAGATCACAGTACTTGCTGTCTAAACTGATATTTATACATTAACTAACTGGGCGTGCAGTGTCTGTACTGTACATGCCACAGTATGTGTTGATGTATATACAGATAAGTAAGCAGGTATTGGGATGGCTAGGTGAACTGTCTAAGTGTGTTACTATCATATTGATGACATAACTATGTACCAGAGGATTACACTAGCAAGAGCCCAAGGGAAAATAAACAGCTGCACATTACAACCCTATAGGTTGTCTGAGAAGACTGAATACAATCACCTTAAAGCAAACCATTCCACTTATACTAGGTTCTACAACTAAACAGCCCATCATAATCAGTGTCAAAGTCTACCAATAACAATGCAATATTTTAATTAAAAAAATTCCACTGGTAAGAGATCAACCACCACTGCAATCATATCCAGGCCTGAAACTTAATTGGGTTATAAGATACTTTAGACAGTAACATGTTGCTGGAGTTGGCTAACACACCTTACAAAATGTTACCATATTTGGTAATCAGGCAAGCATCCTCCAGAGCAATACAGGTCTGTCGCATCTTAGGCACATTTAACATGCGCGATTTCAGCTTTAGGCGGTTGGCAAAAACAACCAAAAAACTCCCCAAAAAATAACAATTTAAATACTGTTGCTGTAGTGCGGGTGATTCCGCCCACCATTATGCTCAATGTCATTTTGACTATACGCGATTTTCGCTTTACGCGCTGACTGCAGAACGTAACCCCAGCGTAAGATGAGACAGACCTGTATATGCTGCTGAAAGTATAAGTGGAAGACCCAAGCAGGTAAGCATTTAGTTTTATGAAACTACTGATGAGCCACTAAATCATAAGGCTTTGGGCCAGAAATACAGTCTGGCACTTAAGGAGACAAATTATTTATTGCACAATAAAGCCTTTGAATAGTATATTTTCTCCAGGTGTTAAAAAATGCATTTTGGAATGTTATTTATGCTTAATAAAAAGAGTTTACATTTCCTACCAATCTTCTAACTTAAAAACAACATTTCGGAGATTAGTAACCAGGGTAGTGTTTGAAATAGAAACCGTATTATTGATTTTTTTCCCCTCAAAAGGTTAATGGATAAAGAGGCTAACAGAATTAAAATCAGCCTTCCAGGTCAATGAGTAAAATTAACTATTTCTTCTCAGTCCACCTAATTTTTTATTTAAAGCCTCTGTAACAGAAACAACTTTTAAATATATTTTCAGTGTTCAAGTCTTTCTGAGAAGGATGTGTTTAAGAAACCTGGGATATTTCAGAAATGCACGACAACATGGCAAGCAGAAACATCTTTTCAATCACACATCACCCTTCATGAAACTTAGTCAAGATAAGTATATAAATTTTCATTTTAAAAACTTGTCCTGGTATCCTCCATAGATGTATTCATCACATTTATCAACCTTTACTTTAATTTGCAAGGAAGTCCTCCTTTCCAGGAAAATATTTTATTATAAATTTTACAAAGTCAGTTTAAGCACCTATATGTGAAATATAAGCAGTATGCATGTTTGGCTAATAGGAATATAATGGCATTTTCCTTTTAGAGGTAAAAGAACAGCATTAGAAACTTTAAGGGGACTAATACCCAAGACCTTGTCTACATTTATGGTAGCATCTAGAGCAGTGGTTCTCAAGGTAGGTCCGTCGCTTGTTCAGGAAAAACCCCTGGTGGGCCAGGCTGGTTTGTTTACCTGCCATGTCCACAGATTCGGCCGATCGCGGCTCCAACTGGCCACAGTTCGCCGTTCCAGGCCAATGGGGGCTGTGGGAAGCAGTAGGGTCGAGGGATGTGCTGGCCGCCCTTCCCACAGCCTGCATTGGCCGGGAGTGGCGAACTGCAGCCAGTGGGAGCTGCAATCGGCCGAATCTGTGGACACAGCAGGTAAACAAACCAGCCCTACCCGCCAAGGGCTTTCCCTGAACAAGCGGTGGACTGGCTTTGAGAACCACTGATCTAGAGCACAGGCATTACATGTGTATTGCCATGCCTGCAGTAAGTCAGCTGCATTTACACATTTCAAGTGACAAGCGTAGCTACCTGTGGCAGCAAAAGATTGTAGAAATGTGGGTGGCAGTGTGGAAAGGCTCCAGAGCAGCGAGGAACGTCTTGGCAGAGGCAGGCAGCAGGACACTATGCTGCTGAAAATAACAGTGTAGAAATGGGAGCCACTGCTTAGGTGTGTAGAGAGAGTGTAAGGTATTTACCTTAGCATTTAGGTGTGCAGAGCATTTTACTCATCTAAGCCATGCTGCACAATCTTCATTGCTATTTATACCCATCATTGCTGGGCGTAAAAGCGTCTGTAGTCTACACACTGCTGTAAATGTACATAACTACCCTAAGACCACATATTCTATCACAACTACTCTGGTGAATTATGCACATCTGATTTTTGCCAGTTAGGTGAGTCTCTGGTAAGCTGGAGAAAACTACAGAGGGGAAGGAAAGAGAGTAAGAAAAATCAAGAGGAAAAAAATATGTACGTGAAAAAAATTACAGAGACAGTAAAATAAGAGAGAATAGACAAAAAATAAGATAGCAATTTCTGGGACAAGGAATAATGGGCTCAAAGGGGAAATCTACCAGATTGTCACAAGAGCATTTCAGCAAAGAAAGATACAGAGAAACTGCTTCCAAGTCTGGCTGATATCAATTATATGGTTGTCAGTCACAAATAACTGCACTAACAGTGTGACACTGTCATCCACAAGAGTTCTTCTAAGCAAAAACTGCGACAAACCAAATAGAAATTCAAAAATAAGGTTTGTTTTCTGCCCCTGCATTGTCCTCATGTTATGCTATAAAAATGGAATACCAATGGAGACTAGATGTCATAGCACCTTTTTTTTCGCTTCTCCCAGTTTGTCTCACAGCTTTAACTGAAATTAAAATATTTCAAATTTACAAAGTTACCATGCCACATTCTGAACTCTGAAGTACTTACTTTAAACTGCATATTATACTTGCCTACTACAACACTCTCTTTGGAGTAGATATGGTCCTGAATTTAAAAGAACAGTTAGCAAGAACTAACAGGTGTGCACAGGTTTTGGGGGCTTTTCCAGATTAACTCTTTTGCGGTAAGTACTAAATACCCACAGTTCCCCATTGAATTCAATGGGATCTACTATCATTAACTATAAAAAAAAAACAAAAAAAAAACAAACCAAGCTTAAAAAAAAAATTGTAGCTTGCGTATTCAGTAGCTACAAGCAAGCTTACAAAGCAGCCAAGTGCTGTAGAAGCACTTCAATAGGCTGCATCTTTAGTAAGCATTTTTACAGCAGTAACAAAGTTTCTCAAGTCAGTTCAGTACAAGTACAATTAAGAAGTCAGCCTTACACTAGTAGGATCAGAGCCAAAGAGTGTACCACATTTTGTAAATTAAGCTACATATAAAAAAAGTTATGTATGCACAAGACATAAGGCAATACACGTCTGCTCAATTGAAATAAAAATGTGGCCACTACATTACCATAACATACTTCCAATCCATTACACTTGAAGTAACTGTCATTATTTCAACACAGTTTTTTCCAAGTGATAATTTACTCCCACATATTCAATTCAATGTGAAAATTCTATGGTTTCTACTAAAGTAATTACAAACGTATCTAGAAAGCAGTGGATAAATTCATGGTGCGATATTTGGAAAGGTAGTCAGCCAGTCCTGGGATCTGCACGTTCACTTCAGTCTTTTCTGTTAGTTGTGTCTCCAAAGATTTTTCTTAGCATGTCTTAAACTTGCCAGCATAGTCACAACTACAATCGAAGACCAGCCTAGTACCATTTTAGGAACACAGCACGAAGGCTGATGTATGGGTTTCCAGACTATTAGGCACAGAACTTGGAAACATGTATGAAATAGTTTTCAGTTTTAGAATACTTTACATATGCATATAACACGCTGAATTGTGGCTGATTTACTTTACAAATGTTCTTGTATTTAAACAGTATTTGAGCACAGTAGTGCCCTGCCCATAATTCAAACGGGTTTAGTCTTGCCTACATGGAACATATTCCAGCCTAGATCTCTACAATATCAGTGCAGAAGGAACTTTTTAAACATCCATATTAAATTACGCAAGAAAGATAATCTAAAAATACTTGCAATATGTTTGTCTACAATACATCAATGACCTGGAAGAAAACAAAATCATCTCTGATAAAGTTTGAAGCTGACAAAATAATTGGGGGAGTGGTAAATAGTAAAGAGGACAGGTCACTGACATAGAGTGATTGGATTCCTTGGAAAACTGAGAGGCAAGCCAACAATGTATGTTTTAATATGGCTAAATGTAAATCTAAATCTAAGTATGGGATATAATCCTTGTTTCTGAGTGTGTACAAGATGGGGGACTCTATTCTAGGAAGCAGTGACTCAAAATTTTTTGGGAATAATCAGCTGAATGTGCACTCCCAGTGCAATGCTGTGGCCAAAAAGGCTAACACAAGTAGGATTAGAGAGGTTATTTTACTCTTCTACGTGGCACTGCTGTAACAGCTGCTGGAGTACGGCATCCAGTTCTGATATCTACATGTCAGGAAGGATGTTAATATATTGGAAAGGGTTCAGAGAAGAGCCAAAGAATCATAGGATTAGAAAACATATCATACATACAGTAAGAGACTCAATGAGCTCAATTTATTTAGGTTAAACAAAGAGAAGGTTAAAGAGTTATTTCATTGTAGTCTATAGGTACCTACATGGGGAACAAATATGCTAAAGGGCTCTTCAATCTAGCAAAGATATAACAACATCTAATGGCTGGAAGTTGAAGATAGACAAATTAAAAAAGAAAATAAGATGTGAATTTTTAACAGTAAGGGTAATTAACCACTGGAACAGTTTACTACGAGTCACAGGAAATTCTTCATCACTGGCAATTTTAAATCAAGACTGGATGTTCTTCTAAACTACGATCTAGGAATTATTTTGGGCAAGTTCTAGGACCTGGATTATGCAGGTCAGACTGCATGATCACCATGGTCCCCTCTTACCTTGGATTCTGTGAATCTACCCATCAGCTGCAACTGTGCTAGTTACAGTATTGTTAGAAAACTATACAGTATGGTTCTACAAAACTGTGCTTAACCACTTTCATAGTTCATTGTATCTAAGCACTGTTCTAGTCAACCTGAACAAGGACCTAAGAGACACTTGTAAAACAACAAAATACCATTTTAATATACTATATTGTCTACATCACACACTATGCCCAGGCTCCGATTCAAGTTTGAGCCCTCCACCTACCTTCCCTCCACACACAAATCAGTCTGACTCAGGTCAGCAAGCACTCAGGACTATGCTGGAGTGAGTCAGAGCCCAAGTCTCACCGTATTTGCACTGTGGATGCAGCTGAACCCACAGAACCAAGTGTGAAGATCTGCATGGGGCAGCATGGACACGTTAGCACGGCTGTGAGATCCAGGTCCAGCAACTGTCAGGCCAAGTTTACAATACAAAGTATATGCTTAAACAAAGGCTTGGGAACATTGAACAAGAACAGGTCCCATAGACTTGAGTTTACAATGCAGTGTGAACATATCCTTAAAGCCAATTCTGAAGGCTGGCACTAGAATGAATTTACTCTAAAAATAGCATCAGTTCAAGTAAAATAATGGTCTCTTCACTGCAGTTGACCTACAATTTAAAAGTCAAACTAGGTTTCTTTCTAGCTCAACACATCACCACCCAGCAATAAAAATTCTGCAACATGGACTTAGTTAACAACTCTGTTACAAACATAAGCTGGAGTAAAATCAAGCTAGTTCTCTCATTGCTGAGTTTTGCCATACTAATGAGACTTAAAAGGTACCAAAACTATCGATAAGACAGGCAGATGTTAATTTCAATTCATACAATAAGCAGATTTTCAAAGTGAAATGTTGATTTGAAATAGTAACTTTTCTCTGCCAATAGCCATACTAAAATTATTACAAAGCAGGGAAGGTACCAGATTACATCTTAAAACACACAGATGTAATGACAGTGCTTTTTTTATACCTTAATTTTTAGTGTACACTTCTTGACTTCTACACATTTTCAGAGAAACAAAGTGAAAATCAGAAGCAAAACTTAAATGAAGGAGCCATGTTTCTGTACAAAAATCTTTGACACAACGAACTGGGAAGGAATCTTTCATGAACTCCAGTTTGATGTTGTCAGTTATGTGTAAGTTTGCATACACCCACAGATCTACTTCCCTATCTGTTGTAGTATTTTCATATTACAACTTTTATATCATTTAAGGTTGTGAGCCCTCTTCCCATTACATACAGTAGGAGGAATATTTACAAACCTCTGTAGGTACAACACAGCATAGAAATTAGAAGAAATGCTGAATGAACTGTAAGTAAATTAGGAACTTTTCCCAGAGGTACGAGAATTAGTTTTTCCTAAGTGTGCAGTTGACTTATTACATTTGGAAAGAAAGTCAAAAATAACCATTGACTTTGGCACTTTTTTTTTTAAAACGTGAAACCAACATTGAATAAAGTCTTCTGAAAGGTTCTAACCCAGAAGAACACCAGGAATATTGATGATCACAATAGACAATGGGAAAGATACTCTGATAGAGCCAGAAAAATGCTAAAAAATTAGGAGTCTGACCAGTCATGGAGGAAAATACTGAGTCTCCAGCTGACCACAGGAACATCCATCTTCATGGAAATCTGAGGTGGTGGTGATCAATTTGATCACTAGTTCCTCACCCTGCCAACACAGAACTGTTCCTTAACCCTGTGCTTTTTTCTTCCCCCTCCCCCATGTAGTTTTTCAGCTGTGTAGGGATTCAAGCAATAGGGACAAGGCTTTATTTTAAGGGATGCTTCAGGGACACACCATTTCCCTTGGCATAGCATGTATTTTTCTCTCAAATGTACACTTCTGCTGCCCTCAAGTATACGGGGCAATGATCCTAAACATCAATGGAACGTTTAAAGTCGTACTGATCAGTTACATCTTAAAACCAGGGATAGTGGTCACCCTATGGCACAAATCAATGATGCTTACAATTCTTATGCTGCTATTAAAACGCCAGAGTATTGCACTCTAATAAAACGGTACCTATATTTATCAAATAGATTTTGTTTTTTCTGATACATAGGCACAACTGTGTACCTACATTTTTAGTTGCAAGACAGGCAAATACAAACAAATATCAATGCAATCTTCCCTTGAGCAAGACTAACAGTGCCTACTCTTCTACCAGAGAAAAATCAGACCCCAGTTTCAGCAAAATGCTCCTTAATAGGGGCCTCCTTTCCCCCTTATGCTGAACAAAGAAGCAGAGTGAAGGACAAAGAGAAGGGGGCGGCAACCACACAACTCTGCCTGACTTGGCAGCATGTTAGAAACCCTCACTAGGCCCCAACAAATCTGCCATTTTTCTGAATAGACAAGGTAGGTGAGGAAATCTCTTTTGTTGGATCAACTTCTAATGGTGAAAGAGAGGTTCTGAGCCACACAGAGCTCTTCTTCAGGTCTGGGATTTCTGACCAACCTGATCTACCACAACAGCAACACCTAGGCTGGAGACACTGCTCTCCATATCTCAAATTATGACAATGTATGTAATGCAAAGCAATCTCATCACCTTTCTTCGCTACCTCAAACACCAAAATTCCCCATCCATGCCACCCATTCCCAACTGTCAAGAGTAAAACCTACCCCACGCATCTTTATGTATGCAGAAATGTAGCCACAAGCAAGTAATCTGACCAATAACTTTAGCCTAACGCTGTGAGCAAAAAATCAGCGAGCAAAGGGAACTTTCCTGCTCTGTACAGAGAGGGGATTTTTTTTGGGGGGGGGGGGGGGGAGACAGAGAGATTTCCACCTTACAGTGTGCTGCAAATACATGAAACTCAATGCAAAGCAACCCACATTTCAAACATGGCTTAGCTACGTATTATTGGTCAGATCAGTCACAAGACGTAGTTTGCCGAATCGATGAGCAAGGGAGCACCCCGAGCCCAGACGTGCAGACACATTCAACAAACAGCCCGGCCGGGAGGCTGCCACAACACAAGGGGCAGCCGCTGCGGTTCAGCGCCCTCAGCCACCCGCTTCTACGTAGGAAACACGGAGCCCGCCAGCGGGAGGCTCCCCAGCCGCCACATCAGGCGGGGAGAGCGTCGCCTTGATAACGGGGGCTGCGATCGGCCCCAACAGCCCGCAGCCGCCGTCCCTCGGCGGAGCCGCCACCCACCGTGCCTGGAACCAGACACCCCGCGCCGGGCCGGGTGGGGGGCCGGGGCGGCCTGCGCGGGGGGGAGGCGGGAGAGCTCCCGGGGGGCTGCGATCGAGACGGGGAACCCGGGAACCAGCGTTCCGCATCCCTCCCCCGCCCCGGCCCCGCCGCTCACCGTCATAGTAATAACAGACTTTCTTCTTGCCGCCGCCCTGACTGTACGCCATGGGGCCGCCGGGAGGCCGAGCCGGGCGGGAGGGAGCTGAGCGAGCGCGAACTCGCGACGCCGGGGGCAGCGGCAGCAGCAACGCACCGACCCGACCATCAACAGCGGGGAAGGGGGACGCGCCCACTCTGCAGCCGAGCCGGGGGGAGAAGGTTGGTGCGCGTCCTCCCGCCCCATGTCCCTCGCTCGGTTCGCCCGCCGCCCTGCAGCGCTGGACGCGAAGCCGCGCGGAGAGACCCCCCCACACCAGGCCCGAGCGGGAGGCGATGGAAGGCACCCCCGTTACAAAGGCAATGGGTATGGGACTCCACTCTCTGCGTTACACAGTGGTACAGCCCGCCTGCCTGCGCGAGGTAGCGGGCGACGTGCGCTCTCCCCCTCCCCACAATAAGGGCAGCTTCTTCTCTGGCGCATGCGCGAAGTGCCCCACCCCCGACTATCGGGCTGAATCCCGTCGCGTGCTCCAGGAGGTTGCGGGGTTCGGGAGGGGGCTGCGCAGCACCCGCCGGCTGACCCGCCAGCCCCAGGGGCAACCAGCTCCCGCTGCACTCAGAGCTCCGCGCCCGGCGCCCCAGCCACCCCTCGGGGTGCAGGGGGCCCCGCTAGACGGAGCTGCTGGAACAAGGCACTACACGGGCTGCGGTCCAGCTCCCTGCCTTCCCTGCCCTGGCAAGCAGAGCCACCCCCTGAGAGCTGGGCTGGCACCAAAACACAGTCCCTGGGTTGGGATGAGGTGAAGCGGGGCCGCCCACAGGCCGGGTGTGCTAAAGCCGAAGAGTTCAGCCCTAGACGGGAAGAGGGGCGGGGAGCCTGTAACCTGAGCTTCACTGCCCAGGGCTGAAGCCTTGGGGCATCGATTTTCTACCTGGGCGGTGGGGCGTGGCCTTCAGGCCTAGGCCCTAGCAAGTCTTATGCCAGCCCTGGCAACTCCATTAAAATGGGGTCATCATCCACTTTTGGGTCCTAACCCGCAGTTTGAGAACTGCTGCACTAGGGATACCCAACATTTGCTAGCTCTAAAACAGCTGTACATATACCACTGGATTTACTTCAGAGTGATATGTTGTACAAACTGGTCAATAAGTCTGGCAAAAGGTTTACAGCTGTGCCACAGGCACTTACTTTCCAATGTGTTGGAGGGTGCTTGACCCCCGCACCTCTTCCCTCAGCTCTACCCTCCCTCTTCTGCCCCATTCCACCCCCAAGCACCCCCCTACTTTCTCCTCCCTCTTTTCCCCCCAGAGCCTCCTGCATGCCATGAAACAGCTGATTGCGGCAGGTGAGAGGGGAAAGCACTGATCAGCTGGGCCTGCGGGTGGGTGGAAGGCACTGGGTGGGGAAGAGGCGAGCTGATAGAGGGGTTGCCAATGGGTGCTCAGCACCCACCACTTTGTTCCCCGTGAGGGCTACTGGGCTGGAGCATGCACGGATTTGGTGCCTATGAGCTGTGCTCAGCTTTACTCAGATGGCCTTAATGTATAATATCAGCCTTCAATAGATATAGATATAAAATGCACACAAGCGGTAAAGGATACTCTAGGGAATTAAAGAAATAAAATAAAAATCTCAGTGTAGGTTTTACTTCAGTGACTGTCACAAGCAGTATCTGCAGTGTCTCTTTCCAAAATGCATGAGTGGTTCTCTTTTGAACTATACTATTACTGTGAATTCATGAAAACACTTCCGTTTCAACATGTGAATATTTTTCATTTTCCAGAATGTTACTATTTTACATGTTTTTCAGCAAGAATAGTTACTCAAGGCAGCAGGGCTAGACAGAGCACAGTAGCTTCTCTGAGCTGTATTGCTCCATGTTGAGCTTTTGTGTTTGGCTGTTCAAACTCAAACAGCCTCTCCACCTCCATCCTAGCAGCAACTTTCCCCCCTTTGTTTCACAGATATTATGCATGATACAGCAGGCAGCTAAAAGTTATAATATTTTTCTCACTGAGATCCAGTCTTATGAGTGAACAATGCCACCATCCCTTCTAATCACGAAAAGCATGTTAAATGGTCATTCTGCACCTGCTGAGTTGGCAGATGAATCTCTCCTTGGTGCTGTTGAGGTATCTGGTGTATGGCTTCTGGAGCAAGGGGTAGGCTGGGTCCCCCAGGAACACAATTGGCATTTCAATATTCCCAATGATAATCCACCAGTCAGGAAAGAAAGTCCCTACTTGTAGCTTTCTGAAATGTTCTGTGTT
Organism: Chelonoidis abingdonii; assembly: GCF_003597395.2. Taxonomy (NCBI): domain Eukaryota; kingdom Metazoa; phylum Chordata; order Testudines; family Testudinidae; genus Chelonoidis; species Chelonoidis abingdonii. Next base: position 91,148,906 of record NC_133771.1, read on the forward strand.
CTTAATGATGTAAGCATCATGCATTTTCCCTGACCAGCCCACATTGATATTGATGAAGCATCTCCAGTGATCCATCAATACTTGTGTAACCACAGAAAAATCACCCTTTTTTGTTGACATACTCTGTGGCAAGGTGGTCTGGTGCCAAAATAGGGATGTGTGTGCACCATCTATTGCTCCCCCACTGTTCAGGAACCCCACTGCTGAAAGTCCATCCATTATGTCCTGCACATTGCTGAGAGTCACAGTCCTATGTAGCAGAAGACAATTAAGAGCCCTGCTTACTTGCATGACAACAGTCCCAACCGTGGATTTTCCAACTCCAAAATGATTTTCCACTGACCAGTAGCAATCTGGTGTTGCACCTTTCCACAGTGCGATCACCATTTGCTTCTCCACTGTAAGTGCAGCTCTCATTTTGTGTCCCTGCACTGGAGAGCTGGGGTGAGCTCAATGCATAGATCCAGGAATGTGGCCTTGTGCACTTGGAAGTTCTGCAGCCACTGCTCATCATGCTAAGCCTGCATTATGATGCAATCCCACCAGTCAGTACTCATTCCTTGGGACCAGAATTAGTTCTCCACTATCTGCAGCTGCTCCATGAAAGCCACCATGAATTGGTACTCGCTATATCCCACAGCATTCTGTCCTCCGTCCTTCCGTTCCCTTGCTGATTCGAGTCTTCTTGCAGTTCTGCAAATACCTGAGGATCATGAGTCCTATGCTTGCAACCCTTATGACAAATAGTGCAGAGCTCTGCAGGTGCCACACTTCTATCAGAGGAGGGCAGCGAGGAGGGCCGCACAAGTTTGTGGGATTTTGAAAAAAAGGTGCAAAAAATGATGTGCTAGAGATTACATTATGGGATAGAGATCCTTGCTGTCATAAACAGATAGCTAGGGTTAATGTTTCTTTTACCTGTAAAGGGTTAACAAAGGGAACCAAACACCTGACCAGAGGACCAATCAGGAAACCGGATTTTTCAAAGTGAGGGAGGGAACTTCTAGGTATGTTTTGTCTTTGTTCTGCCTGTTTGTTTTCTCTTGGCTATGAGGGAAGAGCTTTTTTTTTTCTATCTCCAAGCTTCTTTCTACCCTTCTGTTCCCAAGTTGTGAGTACAAAAGGAAAAGCAATAGGTTTATATTGTATTTTGTATTTACATGTGTGGAGTTGCTGGAATGTTTAAATTGGATATCTTTTTGAATAAGGCTGATTATTCATATTTCCTTTAGCAATAGCCATTGTGTATGTCATCTTGACGCAGTGTCCATCGTCATGTGTTTTTCCTTCTTTTTTTATATAACAGCTTCTTTTTAAAACTTGTTGATTCTTTCCTAGTTAAGGCAGGGGATAGGAATCTCTGTCCAGGATACTGTCTCTTCAGGGAAAGACTGGGAGGGGGGAGAAGAGAGGGGGGAAGGTAATCGTCCTCTCTCGTTTTGTTGTTTCATAGGGATTGAAACATGTGGAAATCTCCTTAGATCCCGGCGTCGGATAATGGAGGAGTAAAGCAGAGGAAGGAAGTGGGTTGATTTCCCTTTGTTGAGACTCAGGGCATCTGATTTGGGGGTCCCCAGGGAAGTTTTATAGGGGAGACAAGGTTTTATCAGGTACTCAGAATCCTGATTAGTCCGGCAGCGAGATAAGATCCAAGCTGGTAATTAAGCTTGCAGGTTCATGCTAAGCAACCAGATTTTGGACGCTAAGGTCCAGATTTGGGACAGAGGCTTATTACACTTGGACACTGGGAAGATCACCCCTTGCTCCCTGTCATCCCTGTTTGATTCTTTTCATCCCCGCCATGCACTACCCAAAAAGACAGTGCACTGGATGGGAATACCTATCCATGAACTGCACTGTGATACAAGCACACCTGTGACTATGTGCACTACCGACACCAGAAGCCAAGTATGCACATGCACAAGCGATGTACTAACTGCAGCAACTTTATGCAGATGCAACTTGCATGGGCCAAAGTTTGTAGTGTAGCCAGGACCTGAGACCACAGTGTTGTCAACCTTCTCCCAGGGCAGGGGACAGACTGGCAGCAAAGCAAATGGGAAGTAACAATGCATAGATCGGACTGTAAGAGAGCACTGGAAAACAAATGGTCCTCTCTTAATAGGACTATGCGGCCAGTGATAACAGAAACTGGTCGCGTGAAGAGGAAGTGGGGCCTTCATTGTACAGCCATTTCCCCAATGAGGTCATTACATATTGAACATCAAAAGTCAGAGGAAAAGTCATTGGAAAAATTATAAAGGATAAAGTCCTGCAGGTTAGTTTTGTCTTTTCTGTAAATACAGTACTTTCTACCATTTTTACTGGATTAATAAGGGACTAGTTTGTTGCGCCTTATCCCTTAGTCACAATCTGAAAGTATGTCTTATGTTATTTTAATACTGTAACAATTGCTTAGTGCAAATGCAGGCGCAAACAGAACTCAATTCTTGTGTCAATGGTGAGGATTTCAATGATTTCTCTTTGAGAGTAGGCTAGTATATTCCCTTACATATCTAATATTTCCTGGTGGTTCTTGCTTATGTATGGCAACATAATACATCAACAGTATATTTTGCTAGGGGCCACAATTGAATTGTTCCTGTAATTGCCTGAAGCCAGTTCCCTGTACATTTGTGTATCTGACAGCCTGATGGCCTAGAAAAGGCTGTGTGCAGTGTACAGCATAGTTCAGAGATTGTGTTCATACAGAGCAGTGAAATAGTTTGCAAAAGCTCTGATGCATCTTTTTTTTGCTCTTTCAGCATAAGTGTTTTAAAAAGCATAGTGATCACTAATAAATACCATTTTAAAATTAATATTAAAGTGAATAGACAAGAGATCCAACAGGCAAGTGGGATTTGAAAAACCAAGATAATAAAGTTACACTATAGTAATAATCAGGATATTGTAATTTGTCTCCTCAAATGACTTTAGAAAACTTCAGCAGTCCATTAGGAAATGGGGCACAGTCACCTTCATAAGGACTTTTGTGGGTCTTGCTGGCTTTTGGAATTGAAAATAATGGCTCTCTATAGCTATCTGAGTTTCTCATATTTTTAATCTTCCAAGATGGTTTACTTGATTGCAAAAGAAGATGGCTATAAATTATGCTGGCTTTCAACAAGATGAATGGATGATATTGTGTCTGACAATGCCTCAGGGAAAAGGTAGGCATGTTTTTAAATTATAAAGCCTTGCAGATGGGTGTGATTTCAAAGATCTACAAAAAGTAACTATCCATCAGATAACATCTCTTTCCCAGAGCCTGAGATCATCATGTAAAGCTTGTTATATTTTCTATTATTTCTGTTTATGCTTTGTTTTATCCATTTTCATGCTATACACCAGATTTGGGGGAAAATAGACTAAGGGACATGAACTTGTGGGAAAATGGCCAGACTGATCATCTCAATGTAAAAACCAAATTTCCAAAAATCCACTACCTGACAATCACTAGTGTTAGATGATAGTTTTCTGAGCAGCCAGCTAACTTTCTGAGAGAGGTTGAAAGGCAGGCAAGTAAGATTAGACATGGGAAGTTTCAATTTTTGATGGGAGGCAATGTTTTGAACCATTAACTATCTCCATCCAGTTTGTCTGGATTTGTATTTGGCATTCCTGTTTCTAACTAAATGGAGTCCGATTTGCCCCTTCGGAAAGACATACAAGTTCAATTCCTTACTAATAACCATCATGAAGGACAGAAGTCCATTGTGAGCAGACAATACTTTTATTGTTTTCAACCCTATCTTCTAAATCCCACTAGATTTATGAACACAAAGGCAGAACCTTGGCCTCTGCTCTGACCGCACTACAAAGGGGCCACAATACTGTCTTAACAAGGCAGTTGGGGATATGTCAGCTCTACAGCCTCTGTTTTCAGCCCCACAGTGAAAGAGATTTGTCACTGGTTGGAGCACCTTGTGCTCCAGCAATCTCCAATTGATTAACAGCCCCAAGGGATCATTACAGCTGGTAAAAGTTAGAGCAGCCCTTAGGCTGCTGAAATTTGTACTAGCAGATGAACCAGCCCTCAGGATTGAGGGAATATAAAGGTGGCCCTACGACCTTGGGTGTTATGCCTTGCACAGCTTTGCTGAACCCAAAGCTCTGGCCCGTGGACTAAAATTCTGTTCTGTTATTTCCCCTTCATTTTAGGTGTTATTACTTATGCCTGGTCTACACAGTTAGGTTGACATAAACTGCCTTATGTTGACCTAATAATGAATGTGTCTACACTACCAGGTCCCTCTGCCAACATAACTCACCTGCTATGTTGATTGAGTTACTTCACCTCTGCGAGAGGCTCAGTGCTTAATTTGATGTTGTTAGGTCAAAATAGAGGCAGCAGAGACACTGCATTGATTACTTCAACTTTACTGGCCTCCAGGTTTCGTCCCACAGTGCTTCACTGCGACTGTTCTGGTAAATGTTTTCAACTCTGCTGCACAGCAGCCAGATACACAATAAATGTGAATGTCCATTTCCTGATTTTTCATCATGGAGAGCTTGCTTGCCCAGTTGATCATGGTGGCTCCATGCTCCAAATGTGCTCCAACCAGGAGGTGGTGGATCTCACTGGTCTGTGGAGAGAAGAGACTGGGCAGGCACAGCTCCAATCCAGCTGTAGAAACATAGACATCTATGCCAGGGACATGCAGCAGTGCCGCATGAAAAATCAAGGAACTTCAGCAGGTGTACTAGAAGGCAAGGGAGGTGAACAGCCCTATAAGAAGTTGCATGGAATTTTTCACTGGCAACCCAACCAGGATCCCCAAGAGCAGTGTGATACCTCTGAGTATTCGGAGTCCTGGACTAGCACAAGCAATGCTGAGGATGTGGTCTTGAACAAGAAAGAGAAGGAGGAGAATGGGAGACAGGTGAGCAGGGATCCATTGTCCCAGAGAGCCAGGAGCTGTTTGTAATCCTGGAGCAGTCCACCCAGTTGCAGAACAGCCACATGGCCAAGTGTGATTCCAGGGAAGGGACAGCTTGTGACTATGCAATTTCAAGTAATATTGTGGGGTCATGTGTCTTTATATTCTATTTTTAAGTTAAAATTAACAAGGTCAGATGCAGTCGTTATTTGCTCCCCAGTGGCCGCACCAGCTAGGCAGACAGTGCCTCACAAAAAAGACTGTTTGTGTACACAGGGATGGCCTGGGAATCATCCAGAGAGATCTTCAGGAAACGTTTCTGGAGATACTCTGGAATCCATTGCAGAAGGTTTCTGGGGAGGGCTGCCTTCTTTCTTCCACCATGGTAGAACACTTTCCCATGCCACTCCCGTATTAATTCAGCTGGCATCCTTGCAGTACACAGCATAACAACTTGGCCTGTACCTGCATTCTTGCAGCATCTATTTCAGGGGTCAGCAACCTTTCAGACGTGATGTGCCGAATCTTCATTTATTCACTCTAATTTAAGGTTTCGCGTGCCAGTAATACATTTTAACAAGGTCTCTTTCTATAAGTCTATAATATATAAACAAACTTGTTGTATGTAAAGTTAATAAGGTTTTTAAAATGGTTAAGAAGCTTCATTTAAAATTAAATTAAACTGAAGAGCCCCTCGGACTGGTGGCCATGACCCGGGCAGTGTGAGTGCCACTGAAAATCAGCTCACATGCCATAGGTTACCTACCCCTGCTCTATTCCCTTGCCCTCTCTGTTACCCTTAGGAGAGTGATATCAGTTAGGGTCACCTAGGGGAGATGGCAGTAGTTTTCATTTCAACTGCTCAGATCTCAAACAATAGTGCCATTGTGATTTTCTGCCCCTTCACCCATGGTTTCCAAAACATGGCTGTAGTTTGGGTGGGAGGGGTCACCATTGACTTTTGTAACTGCAGGCTTCAAGCGACAGCTAGCAGCAGTGACACTGGGATGCGGGGGTGTGTGGGAAAGGGAAATTTTGTGGTGCCCGCTTGCTACTGCAAGCAACCCCACCTCTTCGGCGCAGCCTCTGCCAAGGCTTGCAGTTTGAGATGGTCAGCGCTGATCCCTGATCTCCAGACAATGTCCATGTTACAGCCGTGAGCTGCCCACTCAATGTTGCTGATGGTCTGTTACCCATCCCCCAGGGCCATACTTACAATACCTGGTACAGCAAACTGGTTCAATGAATACCTTGTGTAAATGAAAATGTTCCACCTTGTACTTCTGTGAAACAAGGGGAGTGATTTTTATATAGCAACTCTGCACTAGACTCTGGGTCTGCACTGACAGTGGTTGCTTTGTGCGTTCCATATCTTGCAGCTGAAAGCGTGGCCTTCAGCTCTTCCTCCACACCAGCGGAGAGGCTGTCCTAGATTAAAAGAAGGCATGAGAGAACATGTGATGACAAATTTAATGAGATTATGAACACCTCTGGGGCAACGGACACTGAGCAGAGAGCCTGGAGGACTTCTCTCTCTGAAAACTAGGACATGGACATTGTGAGGAGAAGAGCAGCCCAGGATCATGAGTGTGGCAGGCAGCAGGAGATGCTGGGGATTCTGAAGGAACAAATAGACATATTGATGCTGCTGGCTGACCTTCAGGAGAAACATCTTGAGGCTTGACTCCCTCTGCAGCCCCTGCAGAATGACATTCCAACATCACCATATTCCCTCTCTCCCAAACATTCCAGGAGGTGAGGTAGGGGAGGGGGGGAATGCAATGTCTCTTCCACTCAACTCCAGGGGAGGGTCCTAAGAATAAAAGCCACACCTATAATGAAATGTGACAGGCAAGGCCACTGTGCTTTTAAAGACAAGATGAATGTGTTTTTCCTCTCTCAATTTTATTCCACCATATGTCCAAGCTTAAATTCTATTTGTGTTTTTTAAATTTCAGTATGTTTGTGTAATAAAAGTCTATGTCTTGGGAATTAAATCTTTATTAATTTAAAATGGGAGGGGAGAGAAGATGGACAGAGACACAGACAGTGAAGGGGATGTGCTGGAGACAAAAACCCAGCAGGCACAGGAAGGTGCACACCATGGGAAGGCACAATACAGAGAAGCAGTGCACTTTACTATAGGTCATTACTAAAGGTTTTCAAAGCCTCCCTGAAATACATTGCTCCACGCTGAACTCTTATTATAGCCCTGGTATCTCGTTGCTCAAAATTAGCAGATAGTCTATCCACCTCTATGCCCCACCCCTGTGGAAACTTTTCTCCCTTTCCCTCACAGATATTATGGAGCACACAGAGGCAGTGATAACAATGGGGATATTGCTTTCACTATGGTCTAACATAGTGAGCAAACTGAGCTATTGACTATTCAAATTGCCAAAAGCAAATTAACCACCAATCTGCACTTGCTGAGCTTATTATTGAACTGCTCCTTGCTGCTGTCCAGGCAGTTACTGTATGACTTCATGAGCCATGGGAGTAAGGGGTAGGCTGGGTCTCCCAGGATTACTACTGGCATTTCAACATCACCAGTAGCTATTTTGCATTCTGGAAAGAAGTCCCTGCTTAAAGCTTTCTGAACAGACCTGTGTTCTTAAAGATGCAGGCATCATGCACCTTCCTGGATCATCCTACGCTGTTGTCAGTAAAACAGCCCTGGTAATCCACCAGCGCTTGCAACACCATTGAAAAGTATTTATTTCTGTACTCTTTGGCAAGGTGGTCTGGTGCTAAGATAGAATGCATGTATATCCCTATCTCCCCACCACAATTAAGGAATCCCATTGCGGAAAAAACATCTGCTATGTCCTGCAGCTTGCCCAGAGTGACAGCCCTTCTTAGCGAAAGGCAATTAACGGCCCTGCATACTTGGATCACAGCAGCCCCCAGGGTGGATTTACCAGCTACAGATTGCTACCAGTGTGGGATCAGTCTGGTATTGCAAGCTTCTAGGGAGCAATCGCCACTCACTTCTCCACTGTCAGAGCAGGTCTCATTTTAGTATCACTGTGCTGCAGGGCTGGGGAGAGCGCTGCTCACAGTTCCTGGAAAGTGGCCTTGCACATTTGAAAGTTCTGCAACCACTGATCATCATCCCATAACTGCATAACGACGTGATCCTACCAGTCAGTGCTTGTTTCTTGGGACCAGAAATGGTGCTCCACCGTGTTCAGCTGCTGTGCGACTGCCAGCAGCAACCAGGAATTGTTTCATTCTATGGCTTCCAGCAGGGTTGTTTGAAGGACACTGACTTGTTACGTGTGGCAGCTCCTCTCATGGCTCTGGAAATACTGCAGGATAAGGTGTGTGGTGTTTGTAGTGCTCACAACAATAGTGCACAGCTTAGCAGGGTCCATGCTTCTTGGGGTATGGATACGTGCAGCTGTGCCAGCCTTTTGAAAAAAGGCTCAAAATGTTACAGGTTGCAGCAGTTGAAAGCAGGAGAGGGAGAGAGAAAACTGCATCATAGGACATTGAAGTCATGTTCCCAGTTCCCCCTGTAAGAATGTTTTGGTCCCATGAAGCATTGCAAGCCCTTCCCCAAGCCCCCTGCAGTGAGTTGCACTGTGGGGATAGCTACACATGGTGCACTACTATCTTCATCGATGCAAGTGCTGCTAGTCAGGATGCGCTCCATCGATACAAGGAGTGTGCTGTGGATATGTGCTACTCACTTAATTACTGCAGTGGCTGAATATTGACTTAACTGAAGTTGATTTAAGTTTGTAGTGTAGACATACCCATAAATGTAAAAGCCCAGCAATCAGAAATAACTTGATTTTAAACCACTATGAAACAGGGGACCAGACTGTCTCCCCAGATCAGACCCCTTTACACAAAGTTGCTAGACACTGGCTATATCTGTCTAGCACAGTGATTCTCAAACAATGGGGTGGGCCTCCCAAGGGAGGTGCAAGAATGTGTCCAGGGGAGGCATGAGCTGTGTGCTGTCAGCCCTGGGTGGCTGGGTCTCATGCTGGGCATAAAGGGGACAGCTGGAGCCCCGCTTCCCCAGGGCTGACAACCAGAGCCCCTCCACTCATGCTTTCTTCCCCCTGTCCCAGTCCCTCTCCAGGAGGCAGCCCAAGCTGTCTTTTCCCCCTCCAGTCCTTCACCTGAAGGTGACAGGGTTTTGGCTGTCAGCACTGGGGTGGCAGCACCTGCACAGAAGTAAGAGTGGCAATGGGTTGCTAAGTCTGCTGTGAACAGTGATGTTGACAAATACAACTTTTCACGTTGCCATCCTTCTGCGCAGCTGCTGGCGTGGCACTGCCTTCAGAGCTGGGCATCTGGCCAGCATCCACGGCTCTATGCTTTGCCTTCCGAGCTGAGTGGTGGTATATGTACTTGTGTGTATGTGTTGGTAGTGGGGGATAGATGACTACAGACACAAAGAAGGGGGTAGGAGTGGTCATATAAGTTTGAGAACCACTGTTGTAGCATGTAACTTTTCCAATGGCAGAAAGCAACCAGTGGATATAAAGCTAGTGTGCTTGGTCCCATGCTCCTTACACAGGATCCTGGACTGTAAGGGGCATGCCAGGGATATGAGGGGAGAATAGCCAGAGCACCACTCTCCAGCAGTTCTCAGCTGGAGGATAGTCCTTTGGGGAACACTGCCAGTAGTAAACAGCTGCTCTAATCTTTGCAAGGCCTGCGACTAACAGATGAGCCGAGAGGCTAAGGTAACAGTAACTAGCATCCACATGGCCTGCCCTCTGCTCTTGCACTGAGGAAATCTCAGCACAGGAAACACTATGGGCCTGACTCTGTGTTTGACTGGCTGCATGATCTTAAGAAAGCCACTTTTCCTCCTGATTCCTGATCAACTCTTGGTTCCTTGACCAATCAACAGTGGGTTAAATGTAAAATGAAATAAATCAGAAACTCATTAGCCAGTTTAACTTACCAGTTTTTAAATCAATGTAATTAAATTGGTGCAAACCCCAGTGTGGCACTTACTTCCATTTAAGAGTGTGTGACCAGAATCCCAGGGGTCCACATTGAGATTGCTCAGTCAGGGCAAACTGCAAAGAATGGCGCAGACAATCCCCCAAACTGGTGGTTATTCTAATATTTAGATTCACCAATCGAGCAAAACAGTTTCTACAATACCTTACTGGTTACCCAGAAAAAGCAAAACACAGCTCCCTTAAAGCAACCCAACCTTGAGCTCCCACCTAGACAGCCAAGTCATATATGATGAGGATTACTGAAAATCTTGTTCATCATATAAAAAGTTAACCAATCCCAAAGGATCAGACATATTGCCCAGCAGGTTAATGAATATTTTAGATCTTACCCAAATACACCTTTTACAGCCAATTCTTATTAACCAAACTAAAATGTATTAAAAAAGAAGAGAGTATTGGTTAAAAGATCATTATACAAACAGATATGAATAAAGTTTTTAGGTCAGTTTCATAGTAGCAATGGTGAGCTTCAGAGTTGCAAAAAGTCCTTTCAGAATTAGTCCGATAGCCAATATCAGGGCAATCCAGAATGGAACTGGACTTGTGACTCAAACTTCTCCTGATGAAGCGTGAGCATATCTGAGGTAACAAGATCAGAGCCCAAGAGTTTCTTTTATAGATCACTGGCAGGCTATGATAGCCTTTTGACGGCAGGTATTCCTTGGGTGAAGAATAGTGCCTTTGAAGTAGAATTACCTATTTCCTATGTATACACAAATAACTAGTTGCATTCATTACCATAAGAAGCTCATAGACCTTTTACTACAATCTTCAAAGAGAAATATAAACAATGACACTATTACACCCAAGTTTCATCTAAATGTTAATATTCCCTTTTGATCTCTGAATCAATAGAGTAACAGACAGGAATCATCTGATTACATTGTTAATCTCTAACAAACTATAGGTAAACACAGACCAATACAATCACTACCTTCTTCCAATTCTCTAACAATACAAGTTTACATTTCCAAGCTCTAGCCTATCTAACATGAAATTGCCCTAACTACCATTTACATACTTTTCTAACATGTCTCTAAAGGTTGAATTTGGGTCATGTAGCCTGCTAGTTGCTTAACCCTTCCTGGCTTAATGCCAGAGAGTGGCATATTTAGCTTTAATATGAACTGATTCTCAAGTGACTTAAACTAAACTGAAATAAGAGACTGTCCACAGAGTCATTTGCATCAATTGTAAAACTGATTTAAATTAAACTGATGTAGCTCACCCATGTAGCCAATTGAAGTATATCAGTTCAAATTTCCTATGTGATTCAGTAAATTGCCACTACAAGGTGAACTAAAACACATGAATCCCTTGAGGCTGTATATAGTTCACAGTGGGGAGGGCGAGACTGCTGCCCTCTAATTTAATTGTATTAGAGCAAGGTAAGAGAGGAGAGTGGGCTGAGAACAGATGTGTCCCAGGAGATGTTCAGCATGCAAATAAGATGCCTAGATAACCTCTTTGGCCTTATGAGCATTGTATCTTGATTGGGCTATTGTACTGTGTACCATATGCAGATATTGTGATAATTTATTAGCAATATTATCAGGATGTGTACTCCATGAGGAGGAGGCGAATCCTGATTTGCTCCTCTCCTCCAACACTTGAAGCATAATGCTGGAGCCATGGGTTGTGAAGTGCTGGCTCAATCTCCTATTGGACTTCTAAATAGGTTTCTGCAGGAACAGCTCAACCTTGTGAAGGGAGAGGAAGAACAAAGCTCCAGAAGGGTTTGAAGACAAATATACTCTTTCAAGGAGGCCAGGAGGAGACAGAGGCAAAGGATGTTGGGGATAATCTGACTCCCAGACTGGCGGTTGGGACCCTGGGGTAAGATAGGCATACCGAAGTCTTTAGGTCAGATGGATACGTGTATGGACTGTTTAGTACTTTTAAAACCCTTTTGTCTAATTCTATGCTGTGTTTCTGTGGCATGATTAAACAATACTTTGTTTTATAAAGGCTGTTGAACAGTCACAGCATCTGAACTGAAGAACTGCATGTAGCCAAGCCCTGTCAGACCTGATGATGTGGTGTACTGAAAACTATGAAAATTACAAGCTATCACTTTAAGTGGCAACAGTTTTCCTGGTCTTGGTTGCAGGCTGGGGGGCTGTGTAGGGAAGTGATCTGGGTCCTTCAGAGTATATAATTTCTAATTCTGCATATCTGCTGTGAACCTAATGGCTGAGAAATCACAGCTGGTACACATGGGATTCTGACTCAGAGGGGTGACAGCTTAAAGCCTAAGACCTGAAGGAGGTCCACTCAGAAGAGGGGACAGAGGTATAGCCATCTCTGAACTGTGACAGGGTCAGTCGCAAATCTGGTTGAGTGCCTCCTTTCTACCACTCACCAGATTACTGTGGGAGGTCCTAGCTTCTGGATTCCCAGGTGTTTTAAGCTTGTAGAATCTATAAAGTCCAGCCACTGCCTCATCTTGGAGTCCATAGGCATTTTCCCACGACACACCCAAAATCTAGCATCCCCAGTCTGAGAGTTGGAACTCACAGTCCAATTTCTTATCTTTTTCTCAGACTGACCTGTAGCTTCAACACACTCTCTCTCCCATACTTCTCTCACCAGGCATGAGCCTTATGAGTTACATTTTAACTCTCTCAGGAGCATGAGGTAAGTGTGGCATACAACACACAAGAGACACTTTGCTCAGAAGATTAACACCATTGCTCTCTTACTTAAGACATAAAAAACAAAAAGAGTAGACCATTTAGAAACAAGCAGCCTAAATGCAATGCCGCTCACTTGCTCTTTCACTTGGGGGTCCATCTGTGTTCACGGAGGCAAGGCCTCTACATCCAGCTCTTTTCAGCTTGAGCTGGTGAAAAAAGGCCAAAGAAAGGAGAGCAAATGGATCAGCTTCTGCCCTATTATAGCCATCCAGCCCCTCTGTCCAGTGACCTTCTGATCAGTCTCCTTAGCTGACCAAAGAAAGACCTCCTATCAGATGTCTTAATTGCCAGGCAGCCCCTCCCCGATAAACTATTTCTCCTGGTTGGAAGACAGTCAGTTGTTTAGGCTGGTGGCAAAGCAATAACAGAAGAGGACCCTTGTTTGTTATCTTTTTGACACCAGCCTTTGGAACTTCAGTCCAACATGGAGGCAAACAGACAATAGAGAAGGTAGAGGAGTTGCACATGCAGAATGGAGTTTATAGCTTGATAAGGATACCTACAGAGAGTTCATAATCTCACACAGAATTAATAAATTGTATACAGAGATCTACCAAATTATTATAGGGCTCCAGGCGTTCAAGCATCAGTCTGAGGTAATATATCCTCCCCCTCACAACAGAGATCCCATTCCAAACATCCAGTACATTTTCCCCAGGTCTCAGTTGCAACTGCAGAAGAATCCCCTTTCCCTCCAGGCCCTCCCTCCTCATTACACACTACACACTTTCTGATGTCTTCTGAGAGTGAACCTAGAGGCCTCTCATTTCATCCCCATCTTCTAGAGCAGTGGTCTCCAACCTTTTTAGGCCCAAGGTCACTTTTTGAATTTAAGGGTAACCCAGGATCTACCCTGCCCCTTTCACCAGTCCCTTTCCCTTCCCCAAAGCCCTGCTCCACTCACTCCATCCCCCTTTCTCCATCGCTCACTCTCCCTCCCTCACTTTCACCGATCTGGGATAGGGGTTGGGATACAGGAGGGGGTGTGGACTCTGGGCTGGAGCCAAGGGGTTCACAGTGTGGGAGAAGGCTTTAGGCTGAGCCTGGAGCAGGGGTATAGGAGGGGGTGAGGGGTGCAAGCTCTGAGAGGGTGTTTGGGTGCAGGAGGGGACTCTGGACTGGGCAGAGTGTTGGGGCACAAGAGGGGGTATGGGTGCTTGCTCTGGGAGGGGGCTTAGGGCTGGGGCTTTGGGTGCAGGAGGGGGTTTGGGGTGCTGGCTCCTGGAGGGGGCTCAGTGCTGGGGGTTGGTGTGCATCCTCCCACTAGGTGGGACTTACCATGGCGGCTCCCAGTCAGCGGTGCAGCAAGGTTAAGGCAGGTTCCCTGCCTGCTCTGGCCCCACGCTCCTGCTGAAAGGGGCCAATGTGCCCCTGAGAGAGGAGGCAGGGGACACATGACTCTGTGCACTGCCCCTCTCTGCAGGCACTGCCCCCAAAACTCCCATTGGCCACAGTTTCCTGTCAATAGGAGCTGTGGAGGTGGTGCTTGCAGGCAGGAGCAGCACTTGGAGACTCCTGCCCTCCCACCCCCTAGGGCCGCAGGTGTGTGCTGGCCACTTCTGGGTGCAGTGTGGGGCTCCCTTAGAGACAGCCTTGCTGTACCACCAGAGATTACGATCAATTGGGTAAGTCCCCAGGATGGATCCCACACTGCCTGACCAACCTGATTGCCTTCTATGATGAGATCACTGGCTTTGTGGATATGGGGAAAGCAGTGGACATGACTTGACTTTAGCAAAGCTTTTGATACCGTCTCCCACAGTATTTTGTCAGCAAATTAAAGAAGTATGGATTGGATGAATGGACTATAAGGTGGATAGAAAGCTGGCTAGATCGTCCGGCTCAATGGGTAGTGATCAACGCATCGATATCTACGTTGGCGTTCCATAATCGACCTGAATGACTCGCAGTGATCTTCCTCTGAGCTGTTTTGTCAATCTTTATATTTGTCACCAACGTATGAGGACTGTTTGCCCCTCAGCAAGTTGTGATGACACTTAATCTTTGGGGATATTAGATATACTGGAGGGTAAGGATAGGTCCAGGTAGACCTAAGATAAAGTTGGTAATGGGCTAAAGAAATTCTGATAGGTTCAAATGCAGAATCTGCCCTTAGATGAGAATTCTCCGTATCCACTTCCCAGGCTGGGCCAACGGCTAAGCTACATTCTGGCCAGAGAGACCTGGGATACATTGGAGAGAGACTGGTATGAAGAGTCAAACGTGTGCCCTTTGTGCAATTAAGGCTAAACAGTATATGGAGCGGCCTTATAGAGCAGCCGAGCCAGATCGAGAAGATGGATTAATTCACTTACTGCGATCTTACTTGATGGAAAACCATACTTTCTGCGCCGTTCCTTGCTCCACTTTGGACCCCCAAGAGCTATCCAACCACTGACGCTAGTTCTCAGTTAGAGACCCTGCCCCTCTTTTCTAGCCATCGCTGCCTCATGCTCCCCCTTTGCCGCTAGCTTGCGTGGCCCTATCTCTCATTCCTTATCTTCTCGCACCATCCACGTGCGGGTATAATAAATTAATATGATGGTTAAAATGATTTAAAATTGGAAATAAATATATGAGAATTATTATAATTTATATAAATTATTTAATGTTTCATAATTTTAATTTGTATATAATTTAATATAAATTACTTATTTGAACCTTTGGTTAAAATTTAATCGAAATGGATCTAGTTAATTTGATAATATTAATAAATAAAAAATGATAAATGTAGGATAAATTATTTTTTGTTGTATGAATGTAATTTTAACATATAAATACAAAGATTATTAAAGTTAAATATCTTGTAACTATAGTCAATGCTGAATATAATAATTGTAATTAAAATAGAATTTTTTTTTATGATTTGTTTAAAGCACTTATGTTAATATTTATAATTTTGAATTTATCTTATAAAATTTCTTTTTTTTATTATTTTATAATATTTTGTTTTTAATATGTTATATATTTTTTTTTTAATTTTTTTTAATTTTAATTTAAACGATGATAACTTTTATGGTGTCTAGTGGTGTATTAGAGGAGGTTTTGTGTGAGATGAATGGATGATGGGTATGCGGCGGAGGTGGGGAGTGTGGTGGGGATTTGATAGCAGCCTTTTCAACACTAAGGGGGTTGCAAAGAGGATGGAGCTAGGCTTTTTCAGTGGGGGCAGATACAGAACAAGAGCAATGATTCTCAGAGTAGCATGGCGAAAGTCTAGCGTTGGATATTAGAAACACTATTTTCACTAGGAGTGGTGAAGAACTGGAATGGGTTACCTAGGAAGATAGTGGAATCTCCATCCTTAGGGGTTTTTAAGGCCCGGCTTGACAAAGCCCTGGCTGGGATGATTTAGTTGGAGTTGGTCCTGCTTTGAGCAGGGGGTTGGACTAGATGACCTCCTGGCGTCTCATCCACCTCCGCTCTTCTATGATTCTATGACCAGTCAATTGTGATTGACGGGTTGGTGACCCCTGTTCAAGAGATTACCAGTCTTTTCAATTTTTTTTCTGAGTGGAAGTTAAAATAACCCATAAATCTGTAAAGGAAAGACTGTTACCCTCTTTCACCCCACAGAATTGTACCTGTTCTGGCTATCCTGCAACAGAGGGAAGTACTGGTGCGCAGGCCTTTTAAAGGCCTAGTTCTGAGAAATTCTACACCTCAACTTGGGGTTACCAACCTGAAGAGTCTCTCTTTGATCCCAAATAATACACAGACATTTAGGATCAGATCCTCAGCCAAGTTAGCAGCCAAGCCAATTTATAGTAGCCAAAGATCTGTCCCAGTAACATTACATCAGATTCCCAGACCAGTTTTAGCTAACTCGACTTTGGTTTGCTCCTAAGACCCAAACAGGTATGGCTATTCAGTCCGTATCCTCTTTGAGTGCCGGCTTCCACTATTGCATACAAACCCCAAGTTTTAATAATTCTAAATACCACATCACTCCCAACTCAGGCCTGTGCCTTAGAAACACAATAGAAGTCGATGGTGAGTATAAATGGTGCCTCCTCCTGGCTTCTCTGAGGATTAGCTCACAAGATTGACACCACTTCCCACTGTTGCATACCACCTCTCTACCTTTCTGTCTGGGTCTGCCACCCCTCTCACTCTCTGAGCTGCTGCTACCTCTCCATGACTCAGCCCTCCAGCCAGGTCACCACATGCATTTTCCTTTTCTGGGGTACCAAAGGGTTTCTCCAGCAATCTTGGGTAGTCTTCCTATTTATTGCCTGATGGTGACACTCCCTTTGTGGCTGGCAGGGGAACTCAGGCCTGCTCTCTTCTCCAGGTTCCAGCTCAGGGACCCTCTAGCCAGCAGTCAAGGTCTGTTCCTTTCTGGACCTCACTGGTTTTCTGTGAGCTCCATCCTATCTTCTTGGTTTCCTTCTGGGGTTGCCACTCTGCCAGGGAGTGATGCAGATTTTCCCAGCAGCCCCATTTCTACTGCCAATTTCCTGTTTGTAGTCCCAGGCCTGCTTGTTCCTCCTCAGCTAAGTTTCCCCATTCAGTCAGGGGATTACTTAGCCACCTGATTTCCTTCAGCAGTGGCCTGTTGAGTTAATTAGCCCTCTTCTTAATCTTCATTAACCCTTCCATGGCAAGTGTGGAGTGAATACCCCATCATAATAACCCATCACAAAGACTTGACCTTTGATCTAAACTGTAAACACCAAAAAATATATCTCATATCTATTTTCAACATTGCCACTAAACATTTTCTTGATGACAGTATAACTAAGTCTCTTTTTATTCCACCATACATAGCCAGAGAGCCAAAATCTGCACTGATTTATACACTGTGTAGTCCTAGTCACAGCAGAATTTGACATAGACATAGACTGCTTAGTATGTAACATGACAATGCCACATCACAGTGTGGTAATACTATGATTTCACATCACAACCAGAGAAGACAAACATTTGATGGAGCAATTCTGGGCACTCCTCATTACACAGCTGAGGGAGAAATACCAATGGATTTGTTTAATAAGTGCCTAATGACAAAATCTGTAGCGAAAGAAATATCTTCAAACTGCTAACTTATCTTATAATATTATAGAGAACAGAGAGTATATATGTATAGCAAATGGCACATCTATGCTACTCTGAACAGCGTGCAGATTCTCTACAGTGTCCAACTTTTGATGGTTGACAGAGATGGGCAGATTCTTGTACCAGAATGTTGTTTTATCTTTTGTGAAAGAAGAGAAAAAAAACAGGAAAACACCTTTTCTTGAAAGGTTTTTAGAGAAAATTCCATTTCTTTCACATTCATTTGATACGTAAAGACAGGGTCAGTCTTGTTTCAAGCAGCTATTCTAAGCTTTGAAGTGACTCTCCATGTGGAATATTTTCTATATCAAGTGGATAGAGACAATGGAAATTTAAATAATGAACAGGATGAGGGGTTTTTTGGGTTTTTTTTGGTTTTTGTTTTGTTTTAAGCCCCGTTTTAGTATGCAGACTGTATTCTGGACTATAGGAAGAACTCTGTGTACATCTGTCCCTGACAAAACACAAAGCAGAAACACTTCCGAAGTGTCAGAGGAACAGAGACAATTAGCTGATTCACCTTCTTAAGTACAGAACATAAAGACAACATTCAGCATGTTAACTGGTTGAAGCTACTCATTGAGCTCAATAGTGCAATCCTTATTCAGGATCCCATGCACCCTTTCAGGTCTGCACACAATGAGTATGCTGCACCTGAAAAAAAAGAGGGTTCTATCTGACCATGATGCTATTTCATCCCTGATGCCTTCTGCCGAACCCTTTAGAAACCACTCCTGGAGACTCCAGACATTGCAGGGTCACACAATTGTAAGAAATGACAGGCTGCCACAACCCTTGGAGGAAATCAACTTTCCCATCTCTACTGTATACCCCTTTTGGGAGTTGTTGATACTGGAAAATATCATTGTGTTAGAGTGCAACCAACAATAAAGACACCTAGGACCCAATTCCAATTTACACTAAGGCCCTGGCTTACTGGTCTGGCATGTAATGGGCTCTTAATGTGGTGTGATGGGGCAAGGCCAGATGGCTACAGTAAAGTACTGAGAAACAGGTACCCCTAATGATGCCGGGCGCAGCCATTGTGGCACGTGAGGCAGCCTCGGCATCCAGAGATAGATGTTTGTCAATGGGGTCCCCGCCTAGGAAAGAGGGCGGGTCCTCCACACCCAAGAAGGA
>NC_133771.1:91167773-91187825 GCF_003597395.2 Chelonoidis abingdonii
ACGGAAACGTCCTCGATGGGGTATGGGTGAACTCCCGCCCAAGGCTCTTCCCTCAGCGTTCATGGGAGGATTCGGCGAGTTGAATTTTTTTTTTTTATTAATTGTCACTCCCGACCGCTGACTGTTCCCAGTGAGAGGCCCCCGTCACAGCTCCCCGTGGCATTTCCCCGAAGCGGAGGCGGGGCAGCCCCCGACGTGGCGTCCGATGGGCGACGCCAGCGACCCGGCCCTGCTCCCGGTATCAACAATTCCGTGTATGTCGGAGGGAGAACATGCAGCCCTGGTGTTGCATCTCTGGGAAAGGAAAACCCTAGCGGAGCCCACCCTGGGTTGGCTTTCCAAGGGCGGCACTGGCATCACAGGGGTGGGGGGACAAGGACAAGCTGCTAACCGGTAGTAGTGGCCGGGGATCAGGAGATAGAGAATCTGAGTGAAGGGTGTAGGCAGAGACGGGATCCTGAGCCCCCTATAGGTGAGCCACTGGGATGGTTTGCTCCTTCTCTGGGCAGGCTCCGCGGATCTGGGAAGTGGGAAGGGGACCCTACATTGATGCCGGGCGCAGCCCAGAGTGGCACTGGGGCAGCCTCGGCATACTGGAGATTGATTGATTTGTCAATGGGGTCCCGCCTAGGAAAGAGGCGGCGTCTTCCACACCACAAGAAGTATTACCCCCTGTGGAACCGTGGTACCCGGCGAGCGGCGATGGTGGCCGTCGCGCCTTAATTGGGCTCCGAGACGCGCCCGTGCAACAGAGGGCCACCCGCACAGCCGGGTCGATGGAGCGGCAGGGACCCTCAGAGGTGGGTAGCGAAATAGCGGTTAAGGGAAAGACTTCTAGTGTGTTCGCAGGTGGGAACCGGATGTGATCGGTCGCCCAGGATCGAGGTGCCCGTGGCAAGAGGGTAGTCCTCCTCCCTGCGTCGACTGGGGTCGACCCAGGAGCCTCGATCTCCTCAAAGATGGAAGGAGATCGCCCTCCCACCACCCCAGGGCCCTCCTCGCTGACCCGTGATGGCTAGACTACCTACCTCTCGGCACTCGCTAGAGCACGTTGAGTGAGGGGGCGTGGAGAGGGCTCCCTATGGGTGGCTTCCATCGGTGACAAGGGACTCCCGAGAGAGGGCGGCGTTACCCTCCCGTGCTGCACGCTGTATGTTCCCCAGCCGGCACACAAAGTGGGTTATCAGGGGGCTCAAGGCGGAAGGCTCGCATCGGCAGCCCCCTTCCTGCATCTTCCGGGGCGTGGGCCTCCCGAATCCTTGAAGGAGTATTAACGAGACTCGAGCCTTCGCTTGCCCCGCTTCCCTCTGCACTAGGGACCAGCGCCTCCATGGCATCACGGGGGCTGGCTAACAGGGAGTGATTCGCAGATTTGCGGGGGTCTCGAAGGGCAATTGGCTCAGGGACTCCAGGAGCAGTGTGGTTCGGGACGGCAGAGTCTGATGGAAGGTATTCCCCCTGGACAAGCCTCTTCCCCAGCGCCCGCGGTGATCCCCGCTGCTCCCTCCTCTTTACCAGCGATGGACGAGGAAGGAGGAGGAGGGCAGTTCGGGTTGTTTGCCTGTGCGGCACAGGTTGGTGCCGCGATGACAGGGCGGCATCGTGCGTGGGGTAGGGTGTCTCGGACGCTCCTCCGTCTGGGCCACAGGGGCAATCCCTCGATGTGCTCCATCGCCGCGAGATTGGTAGCAACCGGCCTCCCCGTTGAATAAGTGACCTCAGGTAGTGGGCCCCCCATTGTGTAGGGGACAGGAAGGACCCCTCTGAGCGCTCCCCGCCACGCTGGCGGGCGGCTGCGCAGTGAAGCTGCTACTTGCCGGCGGAAGAGAGACGTATGACGGAGGCTGCGGGGTTCCCTTGCAGGCCCAAGGGGAGAGGATGCTGATGACGGAGGATGGGCGGCGCCCCCAGTTTTCAGTTTGCAGCAAGGCGGGCAACAGGACGGCATTGGGCAGGAAAGGAAGGGACGGAAGGTCAGCCAAGCGACCCGCCAGGTCTTCCAACGGCTCCAGGGGACGAACACAGCGCCCCTACCGCATAGGCCCTCTTTACCGCCTCCTGTTGCGGCGGCCTCCGATGCGAGGGAAAGGACAACCTTCCAGTACATTGGAGGCCGCCACGATGGCCGTGGGCCCCACCACCTCAGCAACGCCCGCACGTTAGGTCTCCAGTGGGGCGAGGGCGGGCACCAGGAGCAACGGACGCCGTGTTTCCTGGTCAGGTGGGAAAGGGTCCCGGCCAACTGTAGAATGGTGTGGAAGCGGTGGTCGGGGAGCGGTGGCAGGCGGTGGGGCCGCCGCCACCTGGGCGTATGCCTTGGGGGCCGGGGGAGGGACACCGCCAGAGCTGGTGGAGGGGAATAGCGGGGAGGATGCGCGCAGCCGGGCTGAGCGGGCTGCATGCAGCGGGGCAGGTTCGCCATGGAGGGCCTGCCTTTTTAGGGGCCTTACCCTTCTTCCCACCCCGACCCTTCCACCGGCTGGGGGAGCTCCCCCGAATCGGAAGGGGGGAGGGACTGGCAGCAGCGGAGGTCTCCCGGTACTCGCCGCTGCCAGTTGGCCCAGCAGGGGCGTTAGGTGGTAGGTGGAGCTGGCGCGGCGGTTGATGGTGCGGGTAGGGCAGTGGACATGGGGGGCGGTGGGAGGAGGGACAGAGGGAGCAGCGCGTGGGGCCTCCCCGCCGTGTCCCGCCATAAACGAGGAGCTGGGGAGGGGGACAAACAGCGAGGGGAGGGGAAGGAGAGGAGGCGACCACCCTCCCGTAGGCTGCAGGCAGGGGAGGAGGGGGTGCCAGAAAGGGAAGGCTAAAGGGGCCGGGGAGTACCAAGGACCCAGGGTGGAAAGGATGACAGAGTGCACCGACGCAGAGGGGGTTCCGGCTCCTCCAGTTGCACTGGGAAAGCAAGGGGGACATGTGCAGATGGCGGCGGGGGTGCAGTGAACAGGGGGAAACTCAACGGGGGAAGGCACAGCGCATGGGGGGGCGCGAGCGCGCACAGAGGGGAGGGACCAATCAGGCAGTGGGAGACACAGGGTGGTGGGAGAAGGGCTAGCTGGGAATGGGGCAGAGGGACACAGGGATAGCCGCAGGGCTGGGCAAACTAGCAGGCCACAGAGGGAAATAGGTGGGGCGGACAAAAAAGGAAGGGCCAGTTCAGGGGGAGGGGAAGGTTTGTGCGCCCACAGGCACTTGTGCGAAGTCAATTAATTTTAGGCTGCTGCTGCTGCAGGCCCAATGATGCAGTGGGCTGTGGTGGTCAGGCGAGCAGCTCAGTCCCAGGGCAGGAGTCCAAAGGCGAGGGAAACAGCCAGCAGGGGTGGTGAGGGGGCAACGATGGGTGGTGGGGCGAAAGGGACACAGATGGACGGGGGCAGGCTCCCCGCCACACCCCCGGTGTCCCAGCAGATCTCGTCCAAACCCCCACCAACCACGAGCACAGGTTGAAAAAGGACTCAGTCCAGAAATACCCCCTCCACAGTGGTTCTTCACGTGGTCTCAACAAGCGGGCGGTTCCTTCTCTCCTTCACCTCCTCCGGGCTCCAACAGCTCGCCAGCAGCTGCCCAGCAGCCCCAGCAGCTCCAGGTGGTGGTGGGCTGGTGTCCAGGCAGGAGGGACCCCGCTAGAAGGTGTTCTCAGCAACAAGAGCTGGGGTCCCTCACACCCCCTCTCTGGGAAGCAGGGCAGCAGCCCCCCTCCCCTCAAGGGCTGTAGGTGGAGGAACAGCAGGAACGAGGGGGGGGGACCTACTAGCCAGCCAGCAAGCTGATAGCAGGGAGAGGGGTGGTTGGTGGCGTCTAACCCAGCCAGGGAGCAGCAGAAGCAGGAACAGCAGCAGCAAGTAGCAGCAGCAACAGCAGCAGCAGCGAGGGCCCAGCGCCAGCAGGAACAGCAGCAGCAGCCCTCTCCCTCTTTCCTCCACAGAGAGCGGGTTGAAGGAGAGGAGCTACTCCTGGCCCCAGGAGAGCGGGCTCTGTTCCCTCACAGGTATGTTAGCCCCAGGCTAAACAAATCCTAGTGATCCTGGTAACCACAATGGCAGTTGCTCCAGGTTAATCAAGGCACTTAGAGCCAATTAAGATCTTTCTAGAAGGCAGTGGAGATAGCTACTTTAATTAGAACACCTGCAGCGAATCAAGGCAGGCTAATCAGGGCACCTGGGTTTAAAAAGGAGCTCACTCCAGTCAGGCAGGGAGGAGCCAGAGGAGAAGGAGCATGTGAGAGTGTATGTGTACTGCTGGAGGCTTGAGGAGGACAAGCATTATTAGACACCAGGAGGAAGGTCCTGTGGTGAAGATAAAGAAGGTGTTTGGAGGAGGCCATGGGGAAGTAGCCCAGGGAGTTGTAGCTGTCATGCAGTTGTTACAGGAGGCACTATGGACAGCTGCGATCAACAGGGCCCTGGGCTGGAACCTGGGGTAGAGGGCAGGCCTGGGTTCTCCCCAAACCTCCCAACTCCTGATCAGACACAGGAGGAGCTGACTCAGACTGTGGGTTCCACAAGAGGGGAAAGTCTCTGGGCTGTTTCCCGACCCACAGGGTGAATCTGTGAGGTGAGCAAATCTGCCAATAAGCACAGGATCCACCAAGGTAGAGGAGGAACTTTGTCACAGTGGATATAAAATAGTGGGTGAAAATTACACTTCACTTGCTTTATATCATGTTATCTGGCCATGGTTAAACTATGATCAGATACAATGTTAAATAAATCAAATGTTAAGTCATATTTATCATTGCATTAGTCACAAGGACTGCTCAGGATCATGTTCCAATGCAGTGTGACTTGTTAGTGTAGACAAAGCCTTGGTGGTGAGAGGGCAGGGTTCTAGGTATGCTATGTGTCAGGGAATCGCTACACAGTTCCTGCAGCTGCCATGCTATTCAAGGATAGGCAGACAGAACAGAGGCATGGCTTCAGGGGGGAGGGATAGCTCAGTGGCTTGAGCATTAGCCTTCTAAACCCAGGGTTGTGAGCTGAATCCTTGAGATGGGCCATTTAGGGATTTGGGGCAAAAATCTGTCTGGGGATGGGTCCTGCTTTGAGCAGAGGGTTGAACTAGATGACCTCCTGAGGTCCCTTCCAACCCTGATATTCTATGCAGGTCCTGAGGGAATCTTCAAGTTAATTGGATGGAACACCTAGCTTCTTCTGAGGGAGATGAGGGTCAAACTACAGCTCCCAAGGAAGAATTCTAAAGAAATTCTGTGCTGCTTCTCTCTTCAACAGCAGTGAGGCTCAGTTATACCTGTACAACCCTAGTGACTTCAATGAGGTTGGATGAGTGCAAATGAAAGCAGAATTTTGCCCTGGGAGTTTTGTTTGCATTAAACCTGGAGGATTTGTCCTTGAAGTGAGTAAAAGCTGTTGTAATAGTTGGTAGAAGGGGACAACTAGAAAAAAATAGCATTCATGAACATTTGTTAGCTTTTTAAATATCTGTTTGGTTAGATCTTTCTCTTACAGAGAGGTAACATTGGACAAAAGAGAGGTAGTGATAGTCCTTTAAATTCCACCCATGTGAGATGCTACTCCCAGTAGATTGTACATGTATGCTCTTGTGGGTCAACTCTTCCACAAGGGAGACTGAATACACATATATATATATATATGGTATTGCCAACCCCAAATATTAAAAACAAAAATCAGGAGTAAGGTCCCAAAAAACCCATCAAGTTGGCTTAAAAATTATGAGATTTAAAAAATAAATACTGACTTCTTTTTATTTATCTGCTGGTTTTTATGTCTTTAGGATGCACTCAGGTCAAATTTTCAAACTTTTCTCTGCTACTGTGAGGACAAGAAATTTACTTTTTATTAAAAAATGAAAGCTGAAGTTTTCACATAACCACTTGTCTCCAGGAACTGGGGCTTCAAATAAAACATCTAATATCCAGAAGGTTGGTGAGATTGTATGCTTTGAGCCATTGGCCATGCTCCAATATGCCCTTCTCTCTTTGCAGTGTGGAGAGTCACCATACAGCTCTGCCCTCCCATTAAATAAAGATGTGTGGAACTCCTCTATTCAAGCTTTCTGCTTCCTATGTAGGCCTTATGTGGTCATGGCAGGACCAATTTTTACAGTAGAATCTACTCCACTTTGGGCATTCTGTGATAACACAGGATAGTTTGGATTTTGTTCTGATAGAGTCAAATCCTAAACAAAGGTCCTCAGTCTTAGTTTATCTTCGTCTAACTCCTTTTGTCTGGGGAACAGCTGAGCTATAATTTTATTCATTTTCAGCCTTACACGCACATAATATCATACGTGTTTTTTTGCTGCTGTGGAAGTAGAGGAAGAACTGTGAGGGATTTGAAGGGGATTTCATATTCAAATAGTCCCCTTGTGTGAGCAAGAGTCAGGCTAGCTGTAACCCTAATAACGCGATATTTGTAGAAGTGAGGATTGTGTGAGGCGAGTGGGAAAGAACTGTATGAGAAGTTGTTGTGACCTTGTGTTAGATAAGTATGGAATGTAGACCTTAAAAATTGTTGAGGAAAATAAGATATCAGGAGGACATATGTATAAACAAAATGCAGCTGTCGCCCATTATTGTATGTAACAAAAGGTATAAATGCTTGCTGTAAATTGTTTACCTGGAGAGAGAGCTGTTCTGCTGTCTCTCTCCATGCAATTGCTAGAGAAAATTCTCCAACACTGCCTTGACAATATAATTAGACTGAGGTACAATGTGATAATTCTGGTACTTCTGAAAGTGGAAATGTCATAGATGCAAGACCACATATTCTTAGTTTCTGAAAGCCATTTTAAGAAGAAAATTCTAAAGTTCTCTTGCCTTCCTTTTCATCTAGAGGAAGAAAAACTACTCCATTATTTTTTATTTTCTTTGTTGTCCTTAATGTCAAATCTGACTCTAAAAGTTTAGTCTTCTATGAGACTTCTGTAACAGTCTTTCCCTGGACAGTCAGCTCTTTCTGTATATCACAAACTTTTTCTTATAACCCAGTAAGTCCTGTTCCAAAATGTTCCCTTTTTTCCCCTTGTCTTTTGGAATTCAGGGTAATGAAAGCAATCTGAACTGAATTGAGTCTGTGGTAGACTTTGAAATGATGCCAAGGACAGTGATGCAACTGAAACAGCTGGCAACATTGATTGTTTTAAAGCTTCGGCATTTGTTTTAGGCATTTTTGAGCATGATAATAAAAGGACTTCAGAGGATATATTATTGGTCCAAATAGGAAACTACCTTATAATGTATTATAAATAAATATCCTATGACTTTGATAGATGGTGTCATAGGGACAATGGTGTCTGAGTGGTCAAATTACTAACGCACCAAATTCTGCTCCCAT
Source organism: Chelonoidis abingdonii (assembly GCF_003597395.2). Lineage (NCBI taxonomy): Eukaryota > Metazoa > Chordata > Testudines > Testudinidae > Chelonoidis > Chelonoidis abingdonii. Next base: position 91,175,084 of record NC_133771.1, read on the forward strand.
TTACACCAATCCAAATCTGTAGTAATTTAATTGACATCAGTGGAGTTACTCTGTATTTTGTCTGGTATAACTGGAAGCCGAATTTGGCACTAAATGAAAAGGCCCAATAATGCAGACCAATGTATACCAGTTTTACACCAGATTAATCCCTATGAAGTTGCACCTGATATTAATGAGAGAAGAATCAGGTCCAAGCCATTAGCAAGATAAAGGCAGAGGATTTGATTCGGCACTACATCACTCCAGTTATATGCTAGTGTAACTCTACTGTCATGAATGTAATTACAGCAGCAGTACATTGGTATAATGGCAGTGAATCAGGTCCAGATTTTCTTCCATTATCACACTGTATACTGAAGCAACCACTATGAACCCTACAGAATTTTACAGTAATTACTCAAAGCATTCTGGGACAAATCTTGCCATTCTGTTCAGCTCCACTGTGAGTTTTTTGCCCAAATGAGGAAAGAGTAAGGAATGCATGATGGAACCTAAGACTATAGTAAGTTGTAGCATTTAGAATAATTGCAGAAGACTACTGTAATATATATTTTTGTAAGGGTAACCATAGGAAACATTTCCACTTCCTATCAATGATTTTTTCAGTGGTGCAGTACATCCTGTTTGCTCATGCACAGTATTTCACTATACGTTTCCAAGAGCATGAACACAAACACAAAATACTATTTGTTTATATTTTCTACTTAATGAAAGCATGATAGAATATATATTTGAAAATTTGGTAAATTGAAGCATTGTAAACATCATGGGCTAAGTTTACCCCTAGTGTAACACCCTTAATTCCTTATGCCAGAGATGAATTTGGCCCTATAAATCAGCAAACCTTAACCAACAGAATAAGTTACTGAATGTCTATTAGTAGAGGCTTAGCTTACTCAATATCAGAAGTGAGAATGTGATCAGTTGTCAATGCACCTAATTTTCTTTTGACCTTTTTTTAAGTCCCTTTTTCACACAAAATGTATAGAGGCAATATGCTTGAGCATTCCAGTGCGGCCGTTTTACTTTTATATTTATTTTTATCATTTAGTCATCAGCTCTTTTTCTTTCTCTCTTTGAGCCCAAATGATTCCCTCTTACTTTACATTTTCCTTTATTCTCACACGATAAAACAAGTGTTTGATTTACAGTAGCTGAAGCAGCAATCGTAGCCTAATTTTTTCTTCTGAGTAACCCTGTACTTGCACTCACATTTCTAAGTAAAAAAAAAAAAAAAAAACCAACCAAAATAAATAAAAACAAAAACCCACAGAGAGCAAGATAACATAAAGACAGCATTTCCCCCTCACCTGGAAGAAGGGCAGCATGTACTATTTTCTTGGCTTTGTCCTTTGTCCTCATTGTTAATCTCTTTAAGAGCTTTTTGCCTGTCATCTTTCATGGGATGTGAGCTTGGCAGGATCCAAATGCCACATTGTCATAGCTTCCTACTCAGATTTGAACCTTAGCGTTCATAAACTGAGAAGCTAGCATGAACCCTCTAAGCTTAATTACCAGCTTAGATCTGATATCGCTGCCACCAGCCAAAAATTCCAGTGTTTTGGCTCACTCTGGTCTCCCCAAAACCTTCCCTGGGGGACCCCACCCCTAAGACTCCTTTAGAGGCCTAGAGTCTGATGGCACAACCAAGGGAAACCATATCCTGGGCTCCTTTATACCCCAGTGTCCTATCTTTGCCTAATCCACACTGCGCACAGCTACTTCTCTCCCTCTTAACACGCGCTCTTTAATGCGCTGAGGACGAGTAAGCACTCAGTTAGCTAAGCACTACAATAACATACCGTTGTAAAAATGTATGCAAAGACCAGAAAGTAGGAGCAATTACTAGAGACCTACCCCCTCCTGTCTCTCTCTACTACCTGAGCGCTGCACAGACTATCATCCAGCGCTCTGTAACTCTTAACACAAAGATGAGAATTTCCACCCTCATGCCCACTTCCCGATTTCCTTTAGCCTTAGCGCCAGAGCGTTAGAAAACCATCAAACAGGACTTAAAAGAAAGAAAAGAAAAGACCAGCAAAAATTGTTCTCTGTATAAAGGCTTGACCCAAATTGATCAGGGTTCAATTACCTAAAAGAGAAAAATATGGAATAAACAGCTTATTCAAAAAGAATATCCAATTCTATATAAAAACATGCCAGACTATGACACACACATTGTAACATACAAAAAAAAACACTTAAACACGACCGTTAACTGTATTTAATCTACCCTATTGCTTAACCACAGCTTGGAAACTGAAGATTAGAAGCTTGAAGATAGAAAGAACCCTCTCATAGCTGAGAGACAGACCAAAGACCCAGACCCAAACATTCCGTCCCTGAGCTTTGAAAAATCCGGTTTCCTGATTGGTCCTCTGGTCAGGTGTTTGGTTCCCTTTGTTAACCCTTTACAGATGAAAGAAACATTAACCCTTAGCTATCTGTTTATGACACACATGCTACTATTTTTACCAGCAGAACTCCTTGGCTTGTGTATGGCTTTCTAGAGAAACTGCAGTTTGTGATCTTTTGGCTCAACTGGCTTTAAAGCAGGGGCCTTTTAGAATTGTTTGGAGAGCTGTAATGAGGCGGTGCAGAGAATAGCAGTGGGCTCTCTCACCCTTCCGGATGGCACATGGGATAGCTAGGAATACACACACCTATTAAAATGTCTCAAAGTATCATTCAGTGGGTGAAATTCTCTCACAGTAAACTAGTGCATACATGCTTCAGATCTTAAAATGTACAGTTTCTGAATTCATTTATTTACTCCACCAATGTTTTTTTCTTGCAACTCCTTCAAGCATTGTTCACTGCCGCATACTGGATCCCCAAATTTGATTTAATAGAGTATGCACTTCTGTCTGATGTATATGAGTGCTGGGCTGGTAGGTGGATGGGTCTGGTGGTGATGATGTACACAGGTCTCCCTGCTGTACCACTGCACAGCTGCTTTGAGGTGAACTGAGTATCCCTCCACAGTGCTGCTGGAGTTGCCCAAATGCATTGTTTTGGATGACTTCTGTGTCCATATAGTCGATGACTCGTTTTGGTTAGTTCAGGATTTCCAAACCGCCTAGGGTGACCAGATAGCAAGTGTGAAAAATCGGAACAGAGGGTGGGGGGTAATAGGCACCTATGTAAGAAAAAGCCCCGAATATCTGGACTGTCCCTATAAAATAGGGGCATTTTGTCATCCTAAAGCTGCCATAGCAACCATGACTTCCTAGCTGGTTTATGGATTGGACCATAAAGATAGCTACATTCCAAATTTTGGGGCAAATCTTCAGCAGATATAAACTGGCATGGCTTAGTCGACTTCAACAGAGGTATGCAAATTTACTCTAGTCCCTTGCTTTTTTGGCCAAAATTGGACATACCGGGGTGGAGTGGAGATTACACCCTTGTTTGGACTGACCACTGCCCTCTTGAAGTCACACGCAGCTTCTGCTTTTGTAAACTGCGAAACAGCTCACAAGTAAGCCACAATCACATGTCACCATAACCACAGGATTTCAGCTGCCTCCCTTGCTCCAGATTGCTTTTCAGTCCAGCTTAGAGAGTCATTTGTAGAGCCGAGTGAAATACTGAATTTTCAGTTTTCAAATAAATGGAAAAATACCTGACACAAATGAAAATGGTAGCTTTTTGCCACCACCTCACAGACAAAACTAAAAGGAGGTGAAGAACATTCCAAATACAGAATAAAACACCATGACCATTAGCCACCATATTGGCAGTTCAGCTCACAGACCAGGCATTGAATCAGCGTGGAAAATGACCCTCTCTTTCCTGATGAGAGATGGTCCATCTAGGTCAAGTCCAAGAGATTTTGTCACTGCAATATAGAGAGCATGCCTATGTTATGTTGTACTGTAGCAAAACAATTCAAAACAACTTTATGGCCAGGAAGGTGCTTGATAACATGTTGATGTAGATCAGCAAAGCGAAGTACTATGCCATAATGGACTGCACTTCCAACATTAGGCACAGTGAAAAGGTGTCATTTATGTTAAGATTTGCTGACAACAAGGATGGCTGTATCCAAGCAAAGGAATACTTTACCTGGTTCCAGTCTGTAAATGACTTTACTGGAAAAGGTCTAAAATAACTGTTTATGAATGTTTTGAATGAGAGTAAAATAAAGCTTCAGGACTGTTGTGGCCAAGGCTACAACAATGGTGCAAACACAAAGGGAAGAAACAATGATGTTCAGGCAAGGATCCTTGTACTAAATCCAAGAGCTTTCTTCATGCCTTGTGGTTGCCATTTCCTCAACCTGGTTATGTCAGATGCAACGTCATCTTCTTTAGATTCAACATCTGTCTTCGGAGTACTGCAGAGGACATATGCTTGGTTTTCAGCATCAACTATCAGGTGGAAGATCCTCATGGACAATGTTACAAATCTGACCATGAAACCACTAAGTGACATTCACTGGGAGAGCTGGATTGACAGCGTAAAACCAATGAGGTACCAAGTGACTGACGTTTACATCAAAAATCATACCTCAAAGTTGTGAAATGAGCTACAAATGCAATAAAAATAAGGTATTCAAAAGTTTAACAAATGGAGGGGGGCAGGTGCTGAAGACACTCTTCACCTGGGGCCATTTGGTCTAGGGCCGGCCCTGCAGCCCTTACCATATTGGAAGATTGTTATCAGGTGCCCTCTCAGTCTTCTTGTCTCAAGACTAAACACATTCAGTTTTTTAACCTTTCCCCAGAGGTCAGGTTTTCTGAACTTTTTATCATTTTTAATCACTTTCCTTGGACTCTCTCCAATTTGTCCACATCTGTCTTTAAAATATAGAGCCAGAACTGGACACACCACTCCAATTGAGGCCCCAATACCAACTAGACCAGGACAATTACCTCGCATGTCTTACATACAACACTGCTATAAATGCATCCCAGAATATTAGCCTTGTTCATAACTGCATCACATTGTAGGCTCATATTCAATTTGTGATTCACTATAACCCCCAGATCCTTTTCAGCAGTACTACCATGTAGTTATTTATTTCCTATTTTGCAGTTGCATATATGACTTTTCCTTTCTAAATGTCTTTATTTGTACTTGTCTTTATTGAATTTCATCTTGTTGATTTCCGACCAATTCTTTAATTTGTCAAGGTCATTTTGAATTCTAATCCTATCCTTGAAAGTGCTTGCAGTCCTCCCAGATTGGAGTCATCTGCAAATTGTATAAGCATACTCTTCACTCCATTATCCATTAATTAAAAATATGGACTAGTACCAGACTGAAGACACACCCCAGCAGGACCCCACTAGATATGTCCCCCCCTACTTAACTTAGTTATGCACGTGCTTACATGCTGTCCTTAATACCAATATGGATGCTTTCCTGAATTGACTCTAAATGCTGCAGCCTTTTAAAGGATGTTGTACTACAGGAGGCATTGTACCTGCTTGGAGTACAAGCCTTGCAGGAGCTTCTACTCAGCTCATGCACCCTGCACAGTCCCCCATGTGGCCGCCTCCATCCATAAATAATGCTTTGTACTTTATCATGTAGTAAAATATAGGAAAAGACGTTCTTTGGGTATTTACAATCCTCTTGGTCAGCCACCATGACAGAGTCATAACTACAAGTTCCTTTATTGTTTGCTAGCTTTAATTGATTATCCTTTTTATTACTGGCTGCACTTGAAACCTTCAGAAAATAGAACAAAAATTATTCACAGTATTAAAAATTTCTCCAATCTTCATTGTTTGCTCTTTTTAGTGTTGTTTATTGAATGATTACCTTACCATTAGCAGATAGTAATTGAAGTATATAAAATGCAAATGCCTGTAATATCAAACAATCTTATTTTACTGACAAAATTTAATTTAAATTCATGTAGCGATTGCTCTTTTTGTGTGCATAGAATGGAGTTTAATAGGGATACATAACGTATCCTACTTAGATTAATTAATCTATTTATTCAACAAATCAAAATGATCTCAATAGTTTAGTTACCAATATGGAAAGATAGGTGATAGCTGAGCATATGGTCTGCAGTTAAAATAAGCTTTTCTGTTGTCTGTTGTTTGTTAGTTTACAATACACCAACAGCAGCTTCTGGGATATTAGAGAAAAGATTATGAATTGTTCTTTAACAGAATAGATGATCCTGTTTCTAGAACAGACACAAACATAAGGCTTAAAAATAAAATGAACACTGTGTTCTGTGTCCCTTTTTTTATTTTTTTGCAGTGAGTTAGATTCTGGACCCAAAATTCCCTTTTTACTACTGAATAATTCCCACTGAAGTCAAGTTTCAGACAGTTTTCTTTATGATCTCCAACATAAAGGTAACCAACATCATATGGAATATCTCCCTTGCCCCATTTATGGAATCAGCAGAAATCATCCATCCCTCACCAGGAGAGATCTGGAGAGAGGTGAAAGCTTTAATCACCATTCAGGGACCTTCCCTTGCGCGTATTCCTCCAGAATCTTCACTGTAATTACAAAGACAAATGAAAAGTGCTCATTTCAGCTGGGTGCAGTTGTGGCAGAAGTACATGTTGTGTTCCTTCTTTCTTTTCTAAGCAGTCCATGATAACAAAATCACCTTCCTAAACCACAAAGCTAATTGAATTGTAGTGCGTACAGTACATACCATGATATGTCTAGGCATGAATAGGAACGCCAGATGGAGATCAGTATTTCATGTTTACATTGGCTTAGTCATTGTATTATTAGTGACCAATCAAATGGAGACAATCAGCAATGAGAAAATGGTGGCAGCAGTGTCAAGATAATGAAACAAAAGTGTTTGAGAATTCTAGATTACATAACCCCAGGGACTAAATCTGTTGTTGAAACAGGAGAAAGTTTTCAATTAAACTTTGCCAACAAGGAGAGAGGAGAAAAAATAAATATCAATTTTTTTGTTGCAAATGTTAAGAAAAAATGGTTTTTAAAATGTTGTAAAGGCAGCAAAGAATCCTGTGGCACCTTATAGACCAACAGACGTTTTGGAGCATGAGCTTTCGTGGGTGAATACCCACTTCGTTGGATGCATGTAGTGGAAATTCCACAGGGCCAGGGTGTGTATATTATATATGCATAGCAAGAAGCAAGCTAGAGATAACAAGGTTAGTTCAATCAGGGAGGATGAGGCCCTCTTCTAGCAGCTGAAGTGTGAAAACCAAGGGAGGAGAAACTGGTTTTGTAGTTGGCAAACCATCATTCACAGTCTTTGTTTAATCCTGAGCTGATGGTGTCAAATTTGCAGATGAACTGAAGCTCAGCAGTTTTCTCTTTGAAGTCTGGTCCTGAAGTTTTTTTTGTGCAGGGATGGCCACTTAAGATCTGCTATAGTGGCCAGGGAGGTTGAAAGTGTTCTCCTACCGGTTTTTGTATATTGCCGTTCCTAATATCTGATTTGTGTCCATTTATCCTTTTCCGTAGAGACTGTCCAGTTTTGGCCGATGTACATAGCAGAGGAGGCATTGCTGGCAATATGATGGCGTATATTACATTGAGTGGACGTGCAGCAGTGAATGAACCAGTGATGGTGTGGCTGATTTCTGGGCATTTAGGGTCGTGTGATGTGTCGCTGGTGTAGATATGAATGGGCAGAGTTGGCGATCGAGGTTTGTTCGAGGCATGGATTGGTTCCTGAGCTAGAGTTTTACTAATGGTGCGCAATGTGCAGTTACGTTGGTGAGAATATGCTTTCAGGTTGGCAGGTTGTCTGTGGTGAGGACTGGCCTGCCACCCAAGGCCTGTGAAAGTGTGGGATCATTGTCCAGGGATGGATTGTAGATCCCTGATGATGCGTTTGGAGGGGTTTTAGCTGGGGACTGTATGTGATGGCCAGTGGAGTTCCTGTTGTTTCTGTTCTTGGATTTGTCTTGGCCCAGTAGGTTCAGAGGCTTCTGGTAATAGACGCGTCTGGCTCTGTTTGATTCTGTTTCCTTATTTCCTCAATGCGAGTATTGTAGTTTGAGATTCTTGAGCTGATGATGGAGATTTTGTAGGTGTTGAGCTTTCTCTGTCTGACGGGTTAGGGCAGGCAGATGCGGTTGTACCTCAGTGCTTGGCTGTAGACAATGGATCGTGCGGTGTGCCTGGGATGGAAGCTGGAGGCATGAAGGTAGGCATATTCTCACCAGTAACTGCACACCGCACCAGACTGCACAAAGACTGTGAATGAATGGTTTGCCTACTACAAAACCAGTTTCTCCTCCCTTGGTTTTCACACCTCAAGTGCTAGAACAGGGCCTCATCCTCCCTGATTGAACTAACCTCGTTATCTGTAGCTTGCTTCTTTCTTGCATATATATACCTGCCCCTGGACATTTCCACTACATGCATCTGACGAAGTGGGTATTAACCCACGAAAGCTCATGCTCCAAAACGTCTGTTGGTCTATAAGGTGCCACAGGATTCTTTGCTGCTTTTACAGATCCAGACTAACATGGCTACCCCCCTGATACTTTAAAATGTTGGTATGTGCTGGTTATGCTACTGTATTAAGACCAGATTCTGATACCCTTTTGCTGGGGAGTACATTACATCATAAAAAGTCCTACTGCAGAGTAAAGTACTTCTCAATATAAGTAAAGGTGTATTTGACCCTTAGGGTATGTCTTCACTTCAGATTTAACTCAGGTCTGAGACCCTGGGTTGGCATACCTCAGGCATGAGGAGCCACACTCCAATGCCATACTTCAGTTACTGCACCAACATTAGTGCTATACTTACCCTTGTGAGGTGCTAGATCTTCTGTAATCATATCCCAGGGATCTTAACACAGCAACTTTTCCACTGAATTGTGAGAGAACCTGTTTGTCCTTCAGGGCACCTGGGGGGAATTGTGGGAAGGCATTTTGAGATTATCAGGACTCAAGTGGTTTACCCCCCACACACACTGCAATGTGAGCAGGTTAACAGCCTGAGTGTCTGTAGCATTCTGACTTTAGCCTATTGGCCATGGTGGGCCAGCTAGACTGGTTGTAAAGCTCCAGCACATGCAGGCTGGAGGGTTTTGTGTTTGGATGGGAGCCAGGTTAGAGGCAACACCCGAATAAGAGCTCAAGTTAATTCCGCGGCGAAGACAAGCCCTTGCTTTAAGAGTGTGTAGTAAGCTAATCCTTGGGAGAAACAGAAAAGCAGATTATTTCTTTATCATTATAAGTACTGTATTGTAATAACAAAGCACATTTAAGCCTTGTTTACACAAGAAAGTTGCACTGTTTTAACTCAAATTTGTGTGGACACTCATATCAGTTTAGGAGTGGCTTATTTTGGTTTAGCTTAAACCAGTTCCCAACTGACTTAAACTAAACCAAGGAAAAGACACTGCTATATGTAAATAAGAGTTTTTACACATAGGTTTGCAGTAATTTAACTCTCTAGGTTTATATTCACACCTTAGGTTACATCTGTGTGGCTTTTTTGTGCAAATCACAAGTCACTGTAGATACAGGACTCAAGCACTGGAGAGTGTGGGACCAAATCCTACAGGGCATGGAGACCTTCTACTCCTTTAAAAGGTAGCTACACGGCAGCCTGACCAATCCTGAGGACAGTCAAGTAGACGTAAAAGAGTGAGGTTTGGATCTGGAGGCCCAAAAAAGGATGAGGAAGCCCATGAAAGAGAGTTTTCATCTTCCTTCACCATGTCTCTGTTGATCCTGACTTTCTTTCTCTCATACCCAGCGGTCCTGGTGTACTGCCTTGTGATGCCCACATTAGTGGTTGCTCCTGAGTGGGGATTCACACTGTCTATTCTACTCTGTATCGACTCTTATAGACTCCTAACGGCAGTGCTAGCCCTTTGGGAGCTCTAAGCATGAATATTGCACCCCCCAACACATAATAAAAAGTGCATATGGGGCCCCCTTGAGCTGCTCGGGCCCCCTATTACTTACTCTGCTTATGTCTAGTGCCAGCTCTGTATTCTTCCCTCATTACCACAGTATCTGAATGCCTTCTGGTAGTGCATTAGGCAATGGGACTAGCATCTGTTACATGTGGCTTGTTCTTCTAGTATTTTCTAACAAGGAGACTGGTTTCAATATAAATCCATTATTATGAACAGAAACAACGCACAGACAAAGGTACCAAAACTTTCCACTCTTCTGTGCAGCTGCAGTCTGTGCCTGCCCTGTCCAGGGCTGCTTTGTTTCTCTCCAGCAGGAGGTGTGTCCAAGGAAACCAAAGACTGTATCTAGAGCAGGGATTGGCAACCTTTGGCATGTGGCCCACCAGGGAAATCCTCTGGCGGGCCGGGACAGTTTGTTTATCTGCACCGTCCACAGGTTTGGCCGATCGCGGCTCCCACTGGCCGCAGTTCGCAGTTCGCCGTTCCAGGCCAATGGGGGCTGCGGGAAGTGGCAGCCAGCACATCCCTCGGCCCATGTTGCTTCCCGCAGCCCCCATTGGCCTGGAACGGCGAACTGCGGCCAGTGGGAGCTGCGATTGGCCAAACCTGTGGACGGTGCAGATAAACAAACTGTCCCGGCCCTCCAGAGGATTTCCCTGACAGGCCGTGTGCCAAAGTTGCCGATCCCTGATCTAGAGGGTACTGCAAGTGTGGCATCTTTACGCTTCTTGAAGAACTTTGTAGCATTGTTCTTTTTCTCATCTCCTACCCAGGGGGAGAACTGTGTATGCCATGTAGTATTTTATTTTGACAGGGGCATTGTTTTCTTTTGATTTTTTTTTAAATGTACTCACAGCTATGTGTTTATGTGACAGAAGGCAGGTCAAAGAAATGTGCCTTGCACTTGAAGTGGAAAGTGGTGAGGTTTGTGATGAGCCTTAGATCCTGCGGGAGTTCATTCCACAGTCTTGGAACAACTTCTATGAAAGCCTCTTGCTCAGAGAAGGAAGAATGAAAGTTCACTAAAGGAGGGAAGATTTAAGTTCTCTGAACCAGCACCTCTTCCAGACAACCTCACTTGCTCTAGACCCCCTGACAGAATGGTGGGTGCAGGTGGCTTGTGCCACTGTACTCCCCTCTCCTGAAAAACTTTGCTACTGATGGCCCAGAGCTTGGGTTCTGCTGCAGCCCCATATCTCCTTTGCTTGGGCTACATTAACCTAAATAGATTAGTGCTAGTCTAAAATTAAGGTCAATGAGGGGGTATCAGAATTAAAAGTTTCTGATAGTAGTGCCCAGTCTTGTGATTCCCATTCAGGCAAAATTCCAGTTGAAGTCAATGGGAGATTTGCTTAAGCAAGAAGGGCAGCATTGGACCCAAAAGGAGTCCATGTACTGGAGCAGATCAGTGCACATATGATACATTAATTATTTTTCTTCTTACCCTAAAATTTCTGAAGCAACTTTACATTCGTGCATAGAAAGCTACTCATATCAATGCAGTAATCCTCTCCAGCCTAGCTTTCTTTACTCAGGTACAGCTTCCCACTTCTGAGTGTAAGTATAACACTGACAGACCCCGGTGGACAGGATCAAACTTGGGATCTCTGAAGGTAAATGCATGAGCCATGTGGCTCTTAGCTAAGGCTGTAGAGCAAACTTATTAATCTCTAAGTGGTCGCGGTACCACTAAAGGGGACAGAACACCAGACCGAGGAAGTATATGGGATACTCATCATGTTTGGAAATCAGCCAAAAATGAGTGAATGCCTTGCAGAAAATCTGAAATTTCTATATAAAGAAACGGGTATTGTCCAACTCAAAATGGGAAATCTGTTTTGTTGATCATAAAGCTAACTTTCCATTGTATTTCTTGTGGAGGAGCTCCAGTAAAAGAGAAGTGCCAGGGGGAAGGCAACTGAAGAAAAAGCATACAGAAAAAGAATATTTTCTAAAAATGCCAATGAGTAAGAGAGTTGCTTGGAAAAACTTCTAGCTTGCATGTAACAGGTCAACTTTCCTTAGCTTATGTACTGCCTTTCCAAATATGCCTTTTGAATAAATACGCACAAAAATAATATGCAATCGGAATCTCTGTACTGCCTTTACTGGTGTCTATTGGCTCTGTCATTCTGTGTTCTTTGCAAGTGTAGAATTTATTTGAATCCACATTGTCCACTCTTTCCAATTTAAAGTAAGTACATAAACAATAGCTTTAATTAACCCAGTGTGAGTTCCCTGCTACTGTCCAATGAGAATAAAGGTTTAATTGATTTAAATTGCTGAAGATCTTTATGGTTATGTGACACAGAAATCATTTCAGTATTTTTTTTTAAATTGCTGCTGGGCTTTTTTTAGCACTGGACACAACTCATCAAAGCTTTACACGTGTTTTATATAAGAATAAGCCCACATTTCTGAATGTGTCACTGCATTTTGAGCTGCAGGTTTTAAAGATTCTGATAGTAGGTTAGTATCTCCCAAATCTCACTGTTCTTGTTAGTATGTTAGAACATCTGCTTCTTTTAGTATGAGAGAGTTTCTCTTTCTCTTTTTATTTCTTCATTTCAAGAAACATTTTTAATTTATCTACTCTGAATAATAATTGTCACCTAAGAGCCCAGCTACTGGAGAATTTTTACATCTGAGATCAATCTTTCTTAAAGTATTGCCACCCCTTTCCCAAGAGGAAGTAGATTTCAACACCTTGCAGGTCAGTTTCCCATTTGGAGAAGAAATTGGTGACATGGTGTGGTAATAGCCTCCTGTCCCAGATCTGGACTTTAGCGTCCAAAATCTGGGGGCTTACCTGAAACTCCCCCAAGCTCACTACCAGCTTGGATATTCTCGCTGCCACCAACTAGGACTATTGGGGGTCCTAGTATGCCCCCC
>NC_133771.1:91187850-91253862 GCF_003597395.2 Chelonoidis abingdonii
ATTTTCTTATAAGCAAGGCCCGTAATTCGAGTTCTTAATCAGCCAGATTAGTGTTTTATACTTTCCTTTCTTATATAAACGTTTTCTTAAAACTTGGGAAGTTCTTTTCCCTAGGGAGAGCAAAGGGAAGGGAAAGCCAGGACTGTGCGGCTATTTTCCTATTGTTTTCAGGGAAAGAGGGCAGGCTACGAAAGACGACAAAAGCAATCAATCTCTGTCTTCCCTTGTGGTTGAAGTTTTTTCTCCTAGTTCTGCTACGCACATCAGAGGAAGGAGGAATTTCCCTGTTTGTGTGCTAGCTGTGATTAGCTGTGAATGCATAAGCCTCGGGAACGCTAGATTGCCTCTCCGGTGCATTCAAAGAGAAGTCTATCTCGCACCGGCTAAAGCCCAGGAAAGCGGGGAAGCCGGGAGCAAGAGAGGGCACACCCAGGCGTCTGTCTTGGGGGTCCCCCAAGGAGCATCTGGTGCGTGAACTGGGGCATAGCAGGACCGCCGACAATAGTCAGTTGGGGCAGAGGAAGATCACGCTGGTTAGTGCGCTTGGTGGGAAGTATCAGTAATGCCCCCAGATTTTTGGAACCGCTAAAGTCCAGACACTCCGACAATTGAGGTCTCCTAATTACCACAGCTGCGTGGCAGAGGGGATATTAAGAATCCAGAAGCCAAGCTTCATTTATTTTCCTCTTTTCCCCTTGCTAGATTAGCAGTGCAAAAAGGGTTGGCTATTTTAAAGTGCTAGAGAGAAAAAAAAAAATTAATCTGTCTGCTTCCTGCGTCAGCTTTGCATTTTTTTTTCTGACTTGCTGTTAGCAAGCTTGCACTTTCTTGCAGAGGTCATTAAGAGACCATTACAGGATCTTTTGACTTAAAAATTGGATACTTAAGTACCTTCCTACACCCAGCCACCAAACAGCACCTTTATCAACAGTGAATACAGGAGATGTTGGTTTCAAATTGCCTATCAAACAAAGCCTAGAGCAGTCAAAATCACGTTTGCCGGTCAAATCTCAAGAACAGAAAAGTCCCAGCAGATTACAGACAACAAACACCAGAAGGGACAACTCCAACAGCAAGAAAACAGAACTCCAGATGCCAAAGAGAACAAAAAAAGAAAGAGCCGGCAACAAGCCCTAGACAGAAATAAACATAGAGACAGCTGGATATAAGTGAGCCAAACAAGATGCCCAGGAGGCACCACAGAAGAAAACTACAAGAAGAGGAGGGGCAGCCCCACAGAAGACACGATGAAACATCGAGGAAAACAACCAAACAGGAGAAGAAAGAGAGGGAACAAACAGAGAATGGCATGAGCTGGCGAAGTGCGGGCTAGGCAAAAGGCTCCAACCCTCTAACGCCTCCGCCGCCAGTTTGGTTCAACCGCACAGCAAATTTCCAACGTACAAAAGCAGGTGACTGACACAGAAACTGTCTGTTACCAGAGACCCAGACTGAGGTATGGACCGGATCCCATTTCAACGGCTGACACCCAACCAAGCACTTGCCAGTCCCAGACCCGGACTGGAACAGAACCCGCACCAGCACAAGCAGGTGCAAACAACATCTTCAATCCCAATGGCCAAAGTGACGCACGAGCTGAACTGGCAAAGCAACAGACAGACATGACCAAGAGGCTCAGTGCCGAGCCGAAATACCACCCAAGGCACCAGCGGACAGCGGTACACCAGCTAAAGAAGCTAAAAACAACCCACATCTACATCACTACCAAGGGACCACGCCCAAATCCCCACTCGAGGAAAAGGTGCCCCAGCCTTCAAGGAACAGTTTCCAGACTGAGAGGAAGCAGATGAAGCCCTTCAGGAAAGCTGGTGGCAGGCATCGGAAGCCACCCACCGCTCTCTCAGCTCTCTGAAGATCCCGGTTGTTATAGACCAAGGACTTTTATAAACAAAGAAATTCTTTTCTGGGTGGACGCCCGGAAGAAATGGCACCGCGCAAACGGTTGGTGGTTCAACTAAAATACAGGGGGGAAGTCCCTTAACAGCCCATGATCATCCCAGGGTCAGTGCGGGGTAACACAACCCAAAGACATGGGTGGGAATCCTTCTACGGAGGGGATAGGGACAAAGAAGTTTGCCCAGTCATCTCCCAGTCTGGGTGAAGGTGGGGCCTCCAACAATGGGAAACGCCCCTCAAGACTGGTCAAGCCCCTCTCCGAGCCACTACGTCCCATAATCAGGGCTCCATTTCACCAAGGTAGCTGTGATATTAAAGACGGGTCCTTTATCCGACAATTAAGACACCCAGGGGAAGCAGAAACGGACTGACTTTCGTGAACTGCTACCGCTGCCGAGAACAATGGCCTAGTAACGACCACAGCTAAAGCATGTACCAGGCCTACACAGGACATTCTTCGAACGAGGTAGGTGGGGCCCTTGGCCCCCGATACTGGTCAGTCTGAAAAGAATGCTGAAAGCAATTGTGTACGCCAAGAAACAAGCCTACGTCCATATGTTGGGGACGACGTTCAGCTAAACAAACAACCACTGGCTGTGCTAAAGTGGCTTTTTCCCTGATAGAATGTGAAGTCTTGTACTTTGCATGCTTTTATTTCTATGTGATGTGTTGTATCCTCGTTTATTTAAAGTTCTAGTAGAAATCACCTCCAGTGAACTTTCTACTGTCGGTAGATTTTGGGGAGGCGTGTATAAGTATATAGTAGGTAAGGGTAAGTTTCTTACCTGGGACAGGACCAACACCTGACCTAGAGACAACAATCAGAGAACTGGTTGTTAAAGTCAGGGCGGGAATTTGTATATCGGGTCTTTCTTTCTTGTTTTCTCGGGCTGTGAGTAAACAAGGTTTCCTCCTAACTCCTTCTATCTCAAATATTATACACAAGTCCTGGAAAGTACAAAGGAAACAAAGATATTTCGGCTATGCAGAGCTTGTGTTGTATGTAACAATGTGGAGTGGTGGTCTTTTTGTTTCTCGGCTGGAGTAAACAAGGTTCGCTCCTAACGATCCATCTTATCTTAAAGTCTTCTAAACATCTGTTAAGTACAAAGGAAACAAAAGTTAAATTCCGGCTATGATGACTTGTGTGTTCACATGTAATGTTGATTGTTGGACTGGTTTAATTGGCTAAAATCTTTAAAATCAGATGTTTCTTCATATTTTTATAAGCAGAGCCTTATTGAGTTCGTAATGCAAGATATTGTTTATATTTCCTATTTTTTATATATCAACTTTTTCTTTTAAAAACTTGTTGGAAGTTCTTTCCTAGGAGGCAAAAGGGAAGGGAAAAGCCAGGCTGTGGCTATTTCCTATGTTTCAGGGAATAGAGCAGGCTACGGAAGAGAAAAGAATCATCTCCTGTTGCTTGTGTTGAAGTTTCTCTAGTACTGCTACGAGATCAGGGAGGGGAATTCCTGTTGCATAGCTGTGATTATCTGGAATGCAGAGCCGAGGGATGCAGAATTGCCTCTCCGGGTTGCAATCAAGAGTGAAGTCTAGTCTCGGCACGGCTACCCAGGAAAGTGGGGGAAGCTGGAGAGAAGAAAGGAGACCCAGGGCTCTGGTCTTTGGGGTACCCAAGGGGCAGTTGGGTGACTCCTGGAGCAGATCAGTGCACATATGATACATTAATTATTTTTCTTCTTACCCTAAAATTTCTGAAGCAACTTTACATTCGTGCATAGAAAGCTACTCATATCAATGCAGTAATCCTCTCCAGCCTAGCTTTCTTTACTCAGGTACAGCTTCCCACTTCTGAGTGTAAGTATAACACTGACAGACCCCGGTGGACAGGATCAAACTTGGGATCTCTGAAGGTAAATGCATGAGCCATGTGGCTCTTAGCTAAGGCTGTAGAGCAAACTTATTAATCTCTAAGTGGTCGCGGTACCACTAAAGGGGACAGAACACCAGACCGAGGAAGTATATGGGATACTCATCATGTTTGGAAATCAGCCAAAAATGAGTGAATGCCTTGCAGAAAATCTGAAATTTCTATATAAAGAAACGGGTATTGTCCAACTCAAAATGGGAAATCTGTTTTGTTGATCATAAAGCTAACTTTCCATTGTATTTCTTGTGGAGGAGCTCCAGTAAAAGAGAAGTGCCAGGGGGAAGGCAACTGAAGAAAAAGCATACAGAAAAAGAATATTTTCTAAAAATGCCAATGAGTAAGAGAGTTGCTTGGAAAAACTTCTAGCTTGCATGTAACAGGTCAACTTTCCTTAGCTTATGTACTGCCTTTCCAAATATGCCTTTTGAATAAATACGCACAAAAATAATATGCAATCGGAATCTCTGTACTGCCTTTACTGGTGTCTATTGGCTCTGTCATTCTGTGTTCTTTGCAAGTGTAGAATTTATTTGAATCCACATTGTCCACTCTTTCCAATTTAAAGTAAGTACATAAACAATAGCTTTAATTAACCCAGTGTGAGTTCCCTGCTACTGTCCAATGAGAATAAAGGTTTAATTGATTTAAATTGCTGAAGATCTTTATGGTTATGTGACACAGAAATCATTTCAGTATTTTTTTTTAAATTGCTGCTGGGCTTTTTTTAGCACTGGACACAACTCATCAAAGCTTTACACGTGTTTTATATAAGAATAAGCCCACATTTCTGAATGTGTCACTGCATTTTGAGCTGCAGGTTTTAAAGATTCTGATAGTAGGTTAGTATCTCCCAAATCTCACTGTTCTTGTTAGTATGTTAGAACATCTGCTTCTTTTAGTATGAGAGAGTTTCTCTTTCTCTTTTTATTTCTTCATTTCAAGAAACATTTTTAATTTATCTACTCTGAATAATAATTGTCACCTAAGAGCCCAGCTACTGGAGAATTTTTACATCTGAGATCAATCTTTCTTAAAGTATTGCCACCCCTTTCCCAAGAGGAAGTAGATTTCAACACCTTGCAGGTCAGTTTCCCATTTGGAGAAGAAATTGGTGACATGGTGTGGTAATAGCCTCCTGTCCCAGATCTGGACTTTAGCGTCCAAAATCTGGGGGCTTACCTGAAACTCCCCCAAGCTCACTACCAGCTTGGATATTCTCGCTGCCACCAACTAGGACTATTGGGGGTCCTAGTATGCCCCCCGAGGAAAATAGCCCACAGCTGGCTTTTCCCTTCCCTTTGCCCTCCTAGGAAAAGAAACTTCCCACAAGTTTTAAAAAAAAAGTTTATATTAAAAAAGGAAATAATAACACAATAATCTTGGCAT
This sequence comes from Chelonoidis abingdonii, assembly GCF_003597395.2. Taxonomy (NCBI): domain Eukaryota; kingdom Metazoa; phylum Chordata; order Testudines; family Testudinidae; genus Chelonoidis; species Chelonoidis abingdonii. Next base: position 91,193,048 of record NC_133771.1, read on the forward strand.
TAAGAAACTCAATACAGCTCTTCTTATATAAGAAAATATTGAAGAAACAGTTTATTTAAAGATAGCCCAATTAAACCAGTCCAACAAATCAACATACATGGAATACAACACAAAGCTCATCAATAGCCGAATTACTTTGTTTTTTCCTTTGTTACTTACAATTTTAGAAAGAAACTTTTTAGATCAGATGGAAGTTAGGAGGAAACCTTGTGTACCACAGCCGAGAAAACAAAAAAGACACAGCAATCCCACATCTGTACATACAACACAAGCCTCTCATAGCCGAATTACTTTGTTTCCTTGTACGTCCAGATCTTGTGGTATATATTTGAGATAAGAAGGAGTTAAGGAGAACCTTGTTTACCACAGGCGAGAAAACAAGAAAGACCACGGAATATACAAATTCACGCCCCGACGACTTTAAACAATCCAGTTCTCTGATTGGTCCTCTGGTCAGGTGTTTGGTTACCCTTTCCAGGTAAAAGAAACTTAACCCTTACCTTACCTATCTACTTATGACACATGGAATCAGGGAATTTTAGCGTAGTTTGTTCACTTACAAAATGTACACAAGTCCTGTTTCCTTGACCACAGATGAGCGCATGCTGCATTCAGACAACTCTCTTTCGGAGGAACCTCAGGTCAGGCAACTCTGCTCTTTCCCAGTCAGAAGGAGCTGTCTTCAGCCTCTGTCTCTCCTGTGATCTCACTCTAATCTCACAGTTTAACATGCATCACACTGCTCCAGCCCCAGCCTATCATCTTTACTCATGTGAAATCCTATAGCCCAAAACTTCTCTGCTAGGACCATGTGGACTTCATAGATGAGTCTGAGCATCAGCTCACCTTTTGGGCAGCTGCTCTGGAAAACTGGGAAGGTACCAGCAGAGTGGAAAGAAGGGATAGTTATCCTGCTCTCTAAGGGGAAAGGCCCACTGAGTGTGGTAGCTTTAGGCTATAGGCCAAAACTCCGCTATCTGTCCCTGGAAAAGTCTTCACACATGTCCTACTCACTTGTCTCCAGCCTCTTTGTGAAATGCCATCACCCAGAGCAGTTGGTTTTCACTGGCAGGTGATCTATAATGGACACTATACTTGCTCTGTCTTTTATCTGACATCCATGGTGACTTTAATCAGCCTTTGACAGAAGCATATATAGACCTAAAGAAAGCCTTCAATTCTGTCAATAGAGCTGTCCTGTACAAGGCCCAACATTATCACTATAAAAGTTTTTTTTCTCCAGCTGATAATAATTCATCTTAAATAATTAGCCTCTTAGAGTTGGTATGGCAACTTTCACCTTTTCATGTTCTCTATATGTATAAATATCTTCTTACTATATGTTCCATTCTATGCATCTGATGAAGTGGGCTGTAGCCCATGAAATAAATTTGTTAGTCTCTAAGTTGTCACAAGTACTCCTGTTCTTTTTACAGGACATCGGTGTTTCCAAAACCCTTCTGTGGCTAATTCCAGATCTACATGAAGATTCATGGGCAGGGACGCACTGTGGGACCTAGGGGTCTGACAGGCTTCATACTATATATGGTGTAAAGTAGGGATGTATCCTGGCCCCAACCAGTAAAACAACTCTCTGCAAATATCAGTATAACTGTCAATTCAACCTCTTTTACCAACCTAGGTTTTGTGGATAATGTCCTTTTTGGTTAGGATGCAAACAACCTTAAAGATGCCCTGGAGAGTTTCTAATATGAGATAGCTGTCTTTGGACTAAGAGTTTCTTGGGCAAAAACAAATAGCCAGAGTGTTGATGCAAAAGTTGCGATACAAGTCATCTGTGCTTTGCAACAAACTATGAATGTAGTGGATGACTAAATCTACCTATGCAGTAAGGTGTCAAATGGGTGCTGCCAGCCAGACATCTTAAGGAGAGTTGTTTAGCAGCCTCAGCAATGAAGAACCATGGAGACAGAAGGTAAGAGTATCTACAAAACTGCAAACTTATCAAACCTGCATACTTCTGATGCTCTTCTGTGGATGTGGAAGTTGCTTAAACAACACATCATGTCATTAGGCACTTGGTGCTGCAGACCTTTGCTAAGCGCACTGTAGTTGTTCGCAATACAAAGGGGTTTAACTGCTGGACAGAGAAGATTACTTTAACCCACTCAATCTCCTTAACAAGTTTGTGATGCTTATATCTCAATGAACCCTATTGTGCAAGCCATTTGCACCTTTCACCATAACAGTGTGTAAAACTTTTATAGTCAGTTTCAGTGTCACCATATGTCAATTTCTCACTTGCCAGCAAGACCCATATAAACATCAACGGAGGAGAGAAATCTTTTTTATATTTTTTTTAAACAAACAATTCAGGACATACCATTAAAAGTGTGCTCTACCAGGTCCCAATCCTGCAGACAATTAAGTGTGTGAGTTAAAGTGAATTTAGTTAATTTACTATTTTAAGTAATTCTGTATTAAACCACCGTGAATCTGGCTCTGGTGGCTACAATTTCAAGCTCAGAGTGGGAGTTACCTCTGTCATTTGTCTCAGATCTAGTGTCTCTAGGAACACATGAAGACCAAGGATAGTAACACAGACATTCACAACATCATCTAATCTGCTTTATCAATTTTATTAAAGTCACCAACAAGGTTATGATTATCCAAGCATATAAATATAAAAATACCCATGCACAAGTTATAGCTATAGCTATACTCACGTCCCCGTAGATAGTGTTCTGGTCTGATGGGTTCCTCACAAATTGATCATCTATAGAGATGGTTCCTGCTGGAGTTTTCCTGATGGAGGTGGAACAAGTTTTACCAATCAAAAATCCATGAACGAGGTCAGGAAAGAATGTAAAGCAAGGGCAAGTTCAGGACCAGAACACTAAGATCCAACAGAAAGATGAAGGTCTATGAAGAAAACTCAGTTACAGGTCAGCAAGTAACCTCTTAAGTCACTCAGTCTTCTGCTTCTTAAACTGTGCGGCCTGATATTCAACTACTCAAAAAACTACCAGGGTTTCAGAACTGATATATGGATGTTCCAGTTTAACTGTGTCAAACTTCCTTCAGCTGCTGTGCCATACAGTGCCTGTTGAATGCCTTTTGTATTTTTCGGTGAACAGCTACTGTACCTCACCTTTGAAGAGTTTATTTATAGTCAGATCTAAAGGATGGCAGCATTTTGGGTCCATGAGAGGAAAGCAAATTATGTCTACAGTTTCAGATTACAATTTTAGATTCTCTGGCCAAGAAATTCTAAACAGATACAACAACTAAATTCTTCACTGTTATATAGGTTACATATACTAGACTAGAAATTAATGTCTGTGACCTACAGCTCCAAAACTAAATTAACATGATATCACTCTTAGCTTAGCTGTTGCTTAGAATGAAGGAGCTGAGTTGGTGGACCTTATTGGGATAGCACCTAATTGTCTTTTATTCAGTAGAAAATTCTGATTTTCAAAAACCAGAACTGAACATTATTACTAACATTTGAAATGTTTAATCAAAAATGGATTTTTACCAAAACTTTCAGTTCCCAATATTTCATCTAAAAACCAGGAAATATCATCAGAAATGAAAATTTGCAATTTTTTTTGATTTGTTTTTTATTAAAAGCCATTGGTCATCAAAATTACTTTACAATAAACCTCCTAACTAGCTCTAATATTGCATATATTTCCTCGAGCCGACTGACTTTGGGATTTTCCTATGCTTTTGACAGCACTGATCTTCTATAATCTTATGTTTATTGCAGGTTGGTCATTTTGGCTCTGATTCCTTCCATTGATAAAGGAGGAAATTCTAAGCTCTAGACCTGCAGTAGAAATGTATAAACCATAATTGCTAAATCTGGCAAGACTTCATGTTCTGCAAATTCTTCTGTTTGAATGTCTCTATTCAGCTCACATTGATAGTTTTTTAGATTTTCCTCTTCATCCCAACTCATGGCTTTTACATATCACAGTGCTCAACACCACATTGGTTTGTTGCAAATTAGGTGTCTGGAATGTACCACTCATGTCCAAATCCTCTTCAGTTGGAATGATCCCCAGAATCCTTGCTTTCACAAAATGTCCTTCCTGTGGTCTGATATAAAATATTTACATTTACCTATTCTCTTCCTTTGGCAGCCACTGACGCCTTTTGGAGTTAACACAGAAGAAAAACTATTGCATTTTCGGAACCCCCATAATGGATTTCCAATGGGAATACAACCCAAAACCTCCTGCACTAAGGTAGGCTTTCTATTGACTTCAGTGAGCTCTGGATTAGACCCTTAAAAACACAGACCACTGCCACTTGAACTAAAGGAGTAGCTGCATTAAGTCATAGCAGTAATAAGCTCTTATTCTTTATGAGGACCCACCATTATAGGGAAATATGACACACTAAGCTGGTGTGTTGCAGTTATGGGGGATCTAGACACATGATTGACAGACATATGGTCAAAAGGCTGAAAAGGTTTCATTGCAAAAGAGTTCAAAAGATGGAAAGCTGACCGCACTGAAAAGGCAGCAGAAAGTATCTGCTGGCTCAGAGAAGAGGGAGGAAAGGTAGCATGCCACTACAAAGTATTCTGTGTAGAGTCATTTTGATTTGCAAAATAAACTCTATAACAGGAGTGGCCAAACTTACTGCCACTCTGAGCTGCATACAAAAATCTTCAAAAGTTCTAGAGTTGGAGCACATCTGTCGGGGCTCAGGGCTTCAACCCTGTGGGAGGCACCTGATGGGGCTTGGGTTTCAGCCCTGATTCTGCTGAAGCCCAGAGCCCTGGCAGGTACACCCCGCGGGGCTGAAGCCCCAAGACTCCCCTCCCCACTGGGCAGAAGCCTCTACCTCACCAGCCTGCTGCAAGGCAGGGGTCCTGAACTCCTCCCCTTCCCCATTCTGATAGGTGGACAGCGGGGTAGGGGGACTCCACAAGCCGCACTTTAATATTGAAAGAGCCGCATGTGGCTCACGGGCCACAATTTGGCCACCCTTTCTCTATACTTAATGCACATACAATTCTGGATCTGCAAAAAGGGAAAGAAGCTTCTATCTTGGTTTCTAGCTTGCTAATGGGTCATTATCACCTTCCTTGACCTTTTCTGAACTAGCAGAAACACTCATATCTGCTTTTTGTGATACCAGTTTCTGGCTTACATGACTTTTTAGTCTTTCAGCTATATGTTTGCCTGTTCGACCTTGTGACCTTTTGAATTTATGAGATTTAACCATATGACCCCAATCCATTGTGTGGAAATGCAATATGTCCATCTAAATTATCAGCTGATATATTAGTAAGGAAGATAGAATTAATATAAGTTTAATTTGGTAGAGAAGATGCACTTAGAAGTGAATGAAATTCAACTGATTCACTGCCACAGTTAGGTCAAGATGTTGACGGAGGTGATGGTTTGACTTTGGGATTGTATGAGTTTTATTACAAATAATTACCTGATGCAGAACAGGTGCCATCTCTGACATGGCATCTGCTCCCTTATCAGGATAAAGATAACACTTTGAAGCTTACAGACATTTTGCCATTTGGTATAAGTGCAGTAATTCTAAATTTCAGGGAAAGAAAGTACTTATGAAAGTGCTTTTCTCTTAAACTAACACAGACTTTTATAACCACTAGCAAATTTCTCTGATATCTGTTTAGTTTGTTATATGCTTCTCCTTACTTCAGTATTCAAATGTAAATATTAATGAATTTACCTTGGCAAAACTCCAAAATGTATGAAAGTGTTATCCCCATTTTTCAGATGCGGAGCTAAGGCACAGAGAGATTAAGTGACTTCCCCAAGATCACCTAGGCAGAATATGGCAGAGCCAGGAATTTAATCCACATCTCCTGAATCTCCATGCAGAGCCTTAACTGCAAGACAGGCCTAACTTGGGTGTCTAAAATTAGAAACGTCCATAGTTAGGTACTTATGTAAGCAGTTTGATGTTGAGACGAGACCCTGCCAGTGAGACTTCATTGATTTTTTGAATGTAATATTATGTAATAATGTAATATTACCTTCTTAGTGTAATAACTAGGAAAGCCACTTGTCAAAATAGTGTTACAACTTTATTTATCGTTTAAAAAATAGCTGTGGTCTCAGTACTGATTTTGTACTCCCCTGCTAGTTTTCCAGACTGAAAAAAAACAACGAACCACTGACAGCTATGCATTTGTCACATGTTAATACATCATTCATTGCAAGACATATTTCTCTGCCTGCCCTTTAGACCTTCACCACTAATGTGAAACTTCCTTCTATACTTCATGAGAATTTAATTGTAATGCTGGCTGCATCCCTTTCGTCCACCCCAGCTTTAATATCTTCAAATGACCTCTCTTATTATCTCCATTAGTGAAATGTGACCATGCTTCTCTGCAACATGGCTACCAATCCTTAATCAAGACTCCCCTCCATCTCTTTTTTTGCCAGTGTTCCCAAATGATCTCTAAAAAATGCAATACCTAATATTTTTTCTAAAATTAAAGTTGAACTAATTGGGCTATAATCTTCTGGAGTACCCACAGGACTTCTTTTAATTATGACATTTAGCTAGCCAATTTCCTATCTTTGGGGTCTCTGTTGAACTTACATTAAGAGATCCTTTTAAAATTGTAGCTATTTTTTCCCCCAGTTAATAACATCCTTCACAATCAGAATCCTTGGATGTGGAGGTAGGTTAGGTCCTTACGCCAGATTTATTTGATAAAATAAAACTGTTCACAGATGTCGACATCACACCAATCAGCCGGGAAGCAAAAGAATGAATGGGTGAGGAGGTCAAAATAGCCTCTTGCCCTAATTGGATCTGGGCCAGGTTTGATTCCTACTGGTTGGCTATGGGGACACCTGTATTGCTGCTGTGCATTCTATATCTATTTTTTAGCTTAACAGAGGCTTTCAGTTTCTGGGTTTGCCAAGCCAGTGTCTTTCATGAACACTAAGAGACAATCCTAAGGTCTATTTGTGAAGCACTGTGGGAAGTACTAGCCCCAGCCAGTCATAAAAACTAGCTTTGCATCAAGCTCACTGATTGTGTAGATGATTGATTTGGTGTATAAGGTACTCAAACGCAGTCATGGGGAGATGGTACAGCAGTGCTCATTGGTGGAGTGGGGTGAGGGGAATCAAGAAATAATGCAAATGGATTCCTGGTTCTCTGATCAGACCTATGCACCTCATGGTCTTGTCTCTGTTATGTCTCCAGGTTCAAATAAACCAATGTACCCTCTTCTTTTCTACAGGGGGTAAAAGAGAAAATGAAGGCGTGCATTTTCCCAGAATTTCAAAAATTTGAAAACACAAAAAATATTTCATTTTCTCAGTCAACGTTTGAAAAATTAAAATAATAAATTAAAAATTAAGTTATTAATTGAAAAAAATCTGAAAAAGGAGTAATTTTTATAAAAATCAATTTTTCAATAAAAAATTTCAGATTTTTGATGAGCACTAATATAAATATGATTATTTTGTCTAAAGTTTTATAGGTCATTTCCATAATAGAATTTTGAGGATGAAGTCAGAGTGTGGGGTGTTGAATATTTAATTATTTAGGTGGGGCTCTGTTCTATTTCCTCATAGACCCCTTTTGCTAAAGTGTCTTCATCCTAGTTACATTCCTAGTATCGCATCTCTACCTGACTTCACTGTTTCAGACATATCAGTTGAGAAATCTCTGTGGGCCGTGCTGGTTCATTCAATACGAACATCAGACCATAACAACAGCCATACTCAGTCAGACCAATGTCCCATCTAGCCCAGTATCCTGTCTTCCAACAGTGATCAATGTCAGGTGCTTCAAAGCGAGTGAACAGAACAGATAATCATCAAGTGATCCATCCCCTGTCACCCAGTCCCAGCTTCTGGCAAACAGAGGCTAGGGGCACTAACTAATGCATGGTTTTGCATTCCTGCCCATCCTGGATAATAGCTATTGATGGACCTATCCTCCATGAGCTTATCTAGTTCTTTTTTTGAATCCTGTTAAAGTCTTGGGCTTCATAACATCTTCTGGCAAAGAGTTCCACAGGTTGACTGTGCATTGCGTGAAGAAATACTTCCTTTTGTTTGTTTAAACCTTCTGCCTATTAATTTCACTTGGTGACCAATCTTTCAAGCTATCCTTGGAATTTTGCCTGATTGCTGGGATGTCAAGAAGCAGGGACTATTTTTCCTAATGTCATCTCCAGAGACCTGGTGGTGGTGTGGTAGCGCAGAGTGAAGACAGACACTATCCCTTGAGAAGCTATGGAGTGGGTGGGCAGGTGGGGTAAGAAAGAGAAGAGAGACAGAGGCAGGGGGTTGCGAGTGCAGGGAGAAGCACAGTTTCTTTTCTCTCAGGCTCAGAGAAGGCTTCCATGGCTGTGAAGCACAAGTGAACTATGGAGGTCCTAACATGCCAGGGCCAAGGATTGGCTTTATACTCACATGAAAAAAAAAATCACAGTTTGGGCACACTTGGTGATTCCCTGTCTGTAAAAGTATTTTCTGGTCAAGGGAAAAACACTTCCTACCATCTCTGCTTGCACAAATGGATGTAACTACCCTTTCAGTGTCACAATAATTAAAATTTTACTTCTAACTTTCACCCTTCAGGTTGCAATTACTTCATTTTTTTCGATCAGCTAGGGCCTTCATCATGATAATTCTATTTGCCTGGGAAGCACTTAGATACCATGGCAATGTGCACTATAGAAAACCCTAAGCTAGAGAAATTGAATGAATAATTTACACAATACTCCCATTTTCCATGTTTTCCCTAACCATATACAATTTCTCTCTCCCTATATTCTGTTGTGTGGATATGGATATATACATATATAAATATTTACGCACCCGCTCATAATATGAATTTATTTTTACATAGCATCCTTCATACGATGTATCAGAAAATGCTGCACACTGCAAGGTAGAATAGTGAGAGAAAGCACTTTACAAAGGTTGGTGCAGCCACTCTCATAACAACAGAACTGGAAACACGTCACTCAAAGATGGATTAGAGGAAAAGAAAATAATTGATTACAATCCATTTTCTTCATCTGACTTCACATTCTTTCAGTGTGTGCTTTTTAAAATTCATTACTTTTTCCGCTACCTTTGGAACCATGCTTAATGCCCTCCATCACCTTATATTATGATCATGGTTGGGTAGTAGGCACAGGTGGCTCAGAAGATTCATTCTTCATATTTTGGGCCAATATCCAAGAGTGAAAACAGCACCAAAGCTGTAAAACCTCACTAAAAAATAAACAAGTGTTTTGTCCAGTAATTCGTGCTTGTCAATTAAAGGACGCTCTATGCAAATGGAATGTGTAGAGTGACTTTACCCTCTAAAAAGATTTACTGGACATGTTCAGGTGACAATTTTTCAGAGGTTTATAGATTATCCAAATATTGGTTCATTTTTATAGGGGTAGTAACAGGCTACTTTCATCCAAAAACTATCTGCTGGAAAATTTGGAGTTCCTGCTTTAAATTCTGGAGGCACTAGTGCTTTTCAAAGAAACAGCTAAGGGGAAAAACTAACATTGGCAAAACTACCTATTTGCCCCTACATTTCACTCTTAGAAGTGGCTGAACCATTTTTGCTGAAATGTTGTGGAAAAATTCACCCGAGGCGCAGACCAAGCATGGAAAACAGAAGCAGAATTGGTTACAGATGGAAATTATGATTGAAGATGTCGGAATAGTGCAAACAAAAGAAATTATTTAGCTGGCTACTTTTGAAGCTTCCCCAAAAATCTAATCAGAGCAAACTATGATTTCTTTGCAGAACATGTTATCTGCTGGGAATGACTTTAGAATTTGTATTCATGTCTGTATTCTCAAGCTGATTTCATAAAACCCCGCTGCCTGAGAGAAATTGGAAAAGGCAAATTACATTGTTTTAAGTGATTTTTCACATAAGATTTCCCTGTGCTTTTTCTTGTGGTTTCAAACATTATCAGTGTTATTAACAAGACTTTTTGTGTCCTGACAGTTTGCCTAAATTTCCCCTCTTTTTTTTAAAGTAACATGCTAAATGCTTTTTTTCTCTCCTCCTTTTGTTTTACAGTCTTTAAATACTTGTAGAACATCATGTCCCATGCCTCCATCACTTAGTACATACTTTGGCTTTTAAATAGATCGGTGGCATATACTCACCACCATTTACTTTGGGCCGTGTTATGATGCCATTGTCACTCCTATCTAAGTTACTTATATAGATTATTGTAGTACCCAAACACATGCCAATCTTTAGTGTATTTATCCTCACAACTCCCTGTGAGGTAGGGAAGTATAGTTATCCCATTTTACAGATAGGAAACTGAGACTAACAGACTTGCCTGAGGTCACACAGCAACAGGAACTACTGTCTCCCAAATCGTAAGCTAGTGTCTTAACCACTGGACCATCCTTCCTCTCTGTAAGCCTGCAAGGATGGTTATATTGAGGAGGTTAATCCTACAACATCTGAATCAATGGGGATGTAAACAGTTCTATTAGTTATAACTGGGCCCAATTCTCCGTCCACACCAACATAGCTCCATCAGCGTCAATGAAGTTAGTTCTGATTTACGCAGCTGCAAGTGAGAGAACGCTCAGGCTCTTTAGGTGCAAACTAAGGGCTGGGGGAAAGCTGACAGGTACAGAGGGGCACACGGTTCGGACAAAGACAGCCTTTAGTGGAGGATCTATTGACTGAGATTCTTTATAGAGAGGATAGAAGTTGTTAAAGAACAGGTAGGAACTGAAGAGAACAGTCAAATGAAAAAGAATACAATTCAATTACATCACGTAAAGGTAGACAGCTAGAAAGGTGACAAATTTTATAAGTGCTTGTATACAAATGCAAGATATCTAAATACTAAGATGGATGAATCTGGTATTAAATGAGGATACTGATATAATAGGCATCACAGAAACTTGGTGGAATGATGCTAATCAATAGGACATGGTAATAACAGGGTACAAAATATATAGCAGTGACAGAATAGGTTGTGTTGGTGGAGCGGCGCTGTATGTGAAAGAAAGCATAGAGTCAAATATAGTAAAAACCTTAAATGAATCAAAGTGTACCATAGAATCTCTATGGATAGAAATTTCATGCCAGAATAATAAGAATATAGAATATACTGCTGACCACCTGGCTAGGAAGATGATGGTGATTGTGAAATGCTCCAGGAGATGAGAGCAGCTATAAAAATAGGAAACTCCATAATAATGGGGGATTTCAACTATCCCCATATTGACTGGGTACATGTCACCTCAGGACGGGATGCTAAGATCAAGTTTCTAGACATCATTAATGACTGCTTATTGGAGCAGTTAGTCCAGGAATCCACAAGGCAATTTGTGACTTAGTCCAAGGTGGAAGACAGGATTTGGTCCAAGAGGTGAATCTAGCTGAACCGCTCAATAGTAGTGACCATAATGTAATTAAATGTAACACCCTTGTAAGGGGAAAAACACTGAAGGAGCACACCACAGTAGCAGTAAACTTCAAAAAGGGAAATGATACAAAACTAAGGAAACTACTTAAATGGAAATTAAAAACAAAGTGAAATGCCTGCAAGCTGCATGGAAACTTTTTAAAAACACCATAAGAGTTTCAAATAAAATGTATATACCAAATTAAAAAACACAGTAAGAGGACCAAAGAAGTGCTGCAATGATTAAAAAAACAATGTAAAAGAAGTAGTTAAAGGCATCCTTTAAAAATTGGAAGTTAAATCTTACGGAGGAAAATGGAGAGGAGCATAAATTCTGGTAAGTCAAATGTAAAAGTATAATTAAGCAGGCCAAAAAAGAATTTGAACAGCAACTTGCAGAAGACTCAGATTAACAGCAAACATTTTTTTAAAAACATCAGAAGCAGGAAGCCTGCCAAATCAGTAGGACCACTGGATGATCGAAGTGCTAAAGGAGCACCAAGGGAAGACAGGGATGTTGAGATGAAGCTAAATGAATTCTTTGAATTGGTCATCACTGCAGAGGATGTGAGAGAGATTCCCACACTTGAACAATTCTTTGTCATGGCAAATCTGAGGAACTGTCCCAAATTTAGGTTAGCAGTGCACACTGCAGTACCCAGGGCCGGTGCAACCATTTAGGCGACCTAGGCAGTTGTCTAGGGTGCTGGCATTTGGGGTGCGCCATTTTCTTCACCAGTGACTGTGGCGGCAAGATCTTCGGCTGCCCCAGCCGCCGCTGGCATTTAGGCAGAGGGAGCTGGGGAGGGGAACACGGGGAGGGCTGCCTGCAGCAAGTAAGGGGAGGCGCAGCACACAGGGGAACTCCCCGCCCCAGCTCATCCCTGCCCCGCCTCCTCCCTGAGCACGCCGTGGCTGCTTCACTTCTCCCACCTCCCAGGCTTGCGGAGCCTAAGCTGATTGGTGTCACAAGCCTGGGAGGTGGGAGAAGTGAAGCAGCGATGACATGCTCGGGGTGCTCGTGCGAGGAGCAGGGGTGAGCTGGGGCGGGGGGGGGCGCCTCAGGGCGGAGGGGGGAAGCTGCTGTGGGGGGGGCGCTTCAGGGTGAGGGTGCGGGCGCGGAGGGCGCCAGGTGGAAGTTTCGCCTAGGGCTCGAAACATCCTTGCAGCGGCCCTAGCAGTACCATGTACACAAGCCCAGAGAAATTAGCCTACATCCATTTGGTATTCAGGCTGGGCCTTATGTAGTCATTTACACCAGTGCAACATTAGTATAAAATGCTACCAATCAAATCTGACAGCATTTTGCATTCATTGCACTATGTACACCAGTGGTGGGCAACCTGCAGCCCATGTGCTGCACGCGGCCTGTCAGGGCACCCTGCTGGCAGGCCGTGAGACAGTGTTTACACTGACTGTCTGCAGACACGGCTGCCCACAGCTCCTGGTGGCTGTGGTTTGCCATTCCAGTCAATGGGATCTGTGGGAAGCAGCAGCCAGAATGTCCCTGTAGCCTGTGTCACTTCCCACAGCTCCCATTGCCCAGGAATGGCAAACTGCGGCTACTGAGAGCTGTGGGCAGCCGTGCCTGTGGATGGTCAATGTAAACATTGTATCACAGCCCGCCAGTGGATTACTATGATGGGCCTGGCAGAGGATTACCCATGGGCTGCAGGTTGCCCACCACTGGTGTACACAGAAGTAGAGAGTCAGATCTGTATAAGTTACATGGCAACAGGGAGGAAGGGGAGTACAGAAGGAAAAGAAGCTAACAGAAACATGCAGACTAAAATGTGAGTGTATGTGAACATGTGTGCTTTATCATATTTTTATGGTGCTCATTAAAGACAGATTAAAAAAAGTTCAACACTTCATCAATATAAAGGACATTATGAGTCTTTTTTTTTTTTAGTATTTCCTTTCCCCCGACATATCTGTAAAAGCCTGAGTTCTTCTTCTTAGTCCCTTTGGCTGGTATTAACTTGTTCTTCTGTCCTTATCTTTTCCCTACAAGTACTAACTGTATATTCTTGTTTGGTCCCCACCTCACTTTTGCTGTTTCCATTACATATTTTTTATTCTCTTTTATTTTATTTCCATTTCTCTTCAGGATCTTATTTTTGTTGCGCTACTATGCTCAGGTGCAGAAGTGTTTGACACCTGAGGGTTATAGCTGCAGGATGAAACTGATCAATCCAATTCAGTTTCCTTCTGCAACTGGCTTGACATGTAAAGTGGTTTGGAGCCTATGAGTGGCACAGTCACAACCTATTCCCACCCTGCCTATCATCTCTTCTTCAGTATTGAAAAGTTGATGTGTGCTTCCAGTTACCCCGGGCTTATTAATAACACAGTTGCAAACAAAACTCAAAGTCTCAAGTTAAAGTCCACAGAAGCCAATTCAATCCTCTGATTTTGGCAGACCACTCCTAGCCCTAGCTGGCTGGAGTCTGCTTCCACTGTAGCCTTCTGTTCTCTGAGCAACCTTCTAAATCCCTCCACCAAAGCTTCTTCTCTGGCTCTTTATGGAGACCAGCTGCCCTCTATCAGGCTCCATCACAAGGCTGTTAATAAGGCATAGGTGGGCTGGACTGGTTCCAACTTAAAAGGGCCCATTCTACCCTGTGACAACCTCCTTTTAGTAAACAGTTCCTAGCAATGGCTCAGATCCATTTAGTTCCCTAATCTCCAGATTTAGGAGCCTCCTCTGTCTCCTGACAAGGAGGGATTTGAACAGGGATCTACCACCTTTTAGGTGAGCGCCCTTAACCGCTAGGCTATAAGATAGTCTGGTAGGGAATTGCCTTAATAGCTCTCCTAATAATAGCATCACAACACCTAAGACCCTTTGTGGATCCAATCCAATGTGCATATCATACAACCTGATCCTTCTTAGCTAACACTTGTTCAATTCTAGGAACCTTTTGCCATGCTCCCAGCTTCTCTAATCATTTTGGCATGGATTATCACCCCAAGATCTGTGCAGACCTCCACCCACATGAACAGAATGGGGCTCAGCCCCCTCTGTGGCACCATCCCTCCCCTTTGTACACATCCTGTGGAGACTTCTTCCTAAGTCTGGGGACCAAGCTAGGGGCAGAATTGGTGAGTGAACTGGAGAGAGGAATGAACAGGCTGGATGCGAGGCTGGCAGGGATACAGCATGTTAGTACCTACTGTGACCCTATGCAGATTCCATGGAGAAGATTATTATTAGAGAACACTTTTCAGTGGCACTCCTTCCACCATAGCCTCTGTTAAGTTAAGAACACTATATTTTATTCCCATGGGCTCTACTTCCATCCCACAGGGAAATTTTTTATTTACTGGGGGAGGGGAGAGAAATGTATTTCAATATTTTGAAATGGGTTTCCCAGTAATGACTGCAAAATCTATGGAATTAATTGAACACAAAGTGCTACTGCATCTCCAACTTGATTACATGAAAAGCTGTGTGAGTTAAAAAGGGCATCACGTCTGCTGAGTTGTAACTAATAAAGAGCAGTTAAGAAAATGAAATGAGAGCACCAGGGTGACTTGAATAAGCACTAATTCTTATTTTATAATGCATTATCAGTGAGCAAACTTCAGATCCGGTAACATGAAAGTTCTGCCTCTTGACCAGCAGGGCCAAAGCAGTCAGGTTTCATAGTAGGATCCAGGATCTTACACAGTGCTGACACTGCAGTTCAATACAGAGAGATACTGTACTGCAGAAGCGTACCTGGTCCACACACCCTCCCTGAAATAAAAGCAGCTAGATTTCCTGGCACGGCTGCTGCACATAGTTGCATTCTGGATGTTCTTCAATTCATACTGGCTGCCAACTTCTACTGACCATGCTTACTCTGCTTAAAGGCACAGACTTTGGTTTCCTATTACATTCATATACTTCAGGGGTTTTATAGTTAATTATTAGTACTGGAAGCAAACATGGCAGCTACTATGTACTCAACAATAGCTTGCTATAGCCTAGATCAGCTTAAGGTGTGTCCACACTGCAAAAAACCTGCTATGTTCTTAATTTGGGTTAACTAACCTGAGTTAAAACAGCAGTGAAGACACAGCAACTTGGCTTTTAAACTTGGGTTAGCAGCTCAAGTTAAAGCCTATAGGGGAGTTTGGGACTGAATTTGAGCTGCTAACCTGAGTTAAAAGCTGACTTGCAGGATCTTCGCTGCTCTTGTAACCGAGGTTAGCTAACACGGGTTAAGAACACATCTTTTTTGGCAGCATAGACATATGCTTAGACAAAAGCATCGGTATGAAGATTTACAAAGGAAGTATTACCAGTACCTCAGATATAGTGAGAATCTAGGAAATAATTTGAATGGTTTATCTTCTGTCTCACAAATAGACAGTCTGATGGGGCCAATCATACAACCAGGGGAGGTTGCCTCACAAGTGCTGCTCTTGGCAATTCTACTATCCTCCAGGATGGAAATTTTTCAACATTTTTGCCAGAATCTGAAGACAATAGTAGTTGTTTCTTTTGTTAATCTGGTGAACCTTTAGATTAAATGGCTTTGAGAAAATAAAATTAATGTCCTATGAGATGGAATTCATAAATGTTACTATTTCTGTGTAACCAAGTGTAGCCAATCTAATCTATGAGTGTGGTATATTGTGTATATTGTGTGCCAGCTCAGTGGACTTTTAGAAAAGTGAATATTAAATGTTTCATTCTGAAAGCGGCTATACAATTAATAGCATCAAGCAGGGCAACCTGATTCACCTAAGTAGGAATCCTTCTCTCAGAATTCCTTAGCCCCAATTCTCTATTATCATTGGATAACTCCATTCTTAGGAGGTTGATTAGATAGAAGAATATGTAACCAAAAGAATGTACCATTAACATTCAAGATTAAAAACATATTTTGTTTCCCTATCTTAGTAGTGACAAACTTTTTTATTATTAAAATGGAAAGAATTAAAATAAATCTAATTTACCTTTCACTATTTAAGCTGATTATTAACTTTTGCACTTCACCCGCTTTGGACAATGAAACTGAACAGGTCTGTTTTATTTCTGTTTATAATCATTTTCACTTTCCCATAGTTATGCATTAGCACAGCGCTGCTGTGTTTGTGTTTCCAACATTGCAGGGGGATTGAAAACAAAATAATCTACATTAAAAAGGGAACAGTCCTTTTCTTTTTTTATTTTTTGTTTTGGTAACAAAACTTGCATTTTGGTCCTAAGCTACTTCAACAAACAGTTTCATTTTTGGTCATGACCTCAAAAAAAGGGCTGTGTCTTTAGATATGCATATACAACTCATACTGATGTCACTGAGAATTACATATCTTTGGGAAGAATTTTAACATTTTGTATTTTTTTTAAAAGAAAATAAAAAAGTATAAAATAAAAGATTATTTCCCAGCTAGATCCCAGCCATTTCAGTCACTGTGGTAAATCCGAAACTACCATTCCTCCTTGAAAATAAAAATCTGTGTATCATCTTCCCAGTAGAGTGGAATGGTTCTTTATGAGCAACTGCAGTCTATCAGAGACATTCCATGTGAATAATGTTTTGCTTCCTCCTGCTGCATTATTAGTGGTCTGCACAGAAGGTCTTGTGTCAGCTGGATTGTGTTTTGAAGATGAAGTTACAGACACTGTCATGGCTAGTCCTACCCATTGTGACACTTCTATTTCCTTTTTCATATACTGAAGTTATTGCACGTTAATTCTTATATTTCTCTAAGGGCTAGGGATAGAGATGGTACCTTCACAGTTCAGTGAAGGGGAAAGTCTCTCATCATTTGAAAATCAGTCAAGGAATTGAATGCCAAGTGTTTCATACATTAAAACACAGTTGTCTGGAATTCAGGCCAGAACTAAGAAATGTGTAAGTCTTTATCATTTTTAATTTTGCTTATTTAATCAGCTTTAGGAATAAAATGAAAAGATTTGAAGTTTTATTGTTTTACTGTTATGTAATCTGATATTCCATACAGCATTTCTCAGACCTGATCCAAATCTAGATATTGTAGACATTGCCTGAATCCAGATTGATATCTATACATCATTCAGACAGATGTTAGAAACAGGCCATCGGACACACTGACCAATGTTGGGTGCACGTATTTTTAAAACATGGAATCAATAAAATATAAAGCCATTCAACAGGCAAAAAGTATTGCTCTATTCCATGGCATCAGGATCTGAACCCAAGACTCAAGCAGAGAGTCTGGCTATTTAAACTACTGCCTCCTTTGTTGTCTCAGAGGGTGTACATTTCAAAGAAAGCTCTGGTCAGCTGGAGAAAATTTTCATTAAAACAAAATTAAATAGAATTAATTGATAAAATGAAATTGAGCTTGACATTATGACAACTCTCTGTCCCAAAGTCATACCACTGGGCCAACTTTAGCAGGGGCCTCTGAACACCAGGTGATCTTACTTACCATATGTTAAGCAGAATGCAGCAGATGGATGTTGAAAGTTCTGCCATTCCTGCATTTTTTCTTACTCTTGTCAATCTAACGCTTAGGAAAAAGGCAGGTACCCAGACTGATAACACGTGCATGTTCTCTAACGGGTTTACTTTTATGACCGTAATACTGCAGAAGGTCATAGACGGTTTCCTTCTATAAAAAATAAATACACTCAGCAATGATTGGTACTTCCTAAAGCTAGTTGCAAATCCTTGTCTGAAAGGGGTCATGATATTGATCAGAATTCAGGCAACATACAAAACAGCAAGATGTTTATCAGGTCATAGAAATGCAGAATGATTTATAATATGGATAGAACTTCTATGCAAAGGAAAAATCTAACAATAGTTAGCAATAATAGTTAGGGACTCCCATTGCAATGTCCACCCCTTAACATTTAATTACATGCTTGGATCTTCAGCAGCATCCTGAAGATCATCATATGCCCCCTGAGACACATTACTCCTGCATCAGCTATTTTATATAATGATTTCATTCTATTTTCTCCATTATGAAGCAGGTCTCCCTACACTGACCTCTAATATTTTAGGGCATAACGGTGAAAATGTGTAATTTTTCTGCTATAAAAAGTACACCATTGTTTCAGTCACAACAGCAGCTTGACTATACAAGTCAGAACTTTCCTGGTGCATAGTTTGTACTGCAGAACTAGCTTCCAAGCCAATTTGCAAGAAACAGAAGATAAAATGTTATATTCAGCCAGCTGAAGTCTATTTTGCATGTATGAAGTATGACAACATAATTGGACTGGGACCATGAACTCATTTTACATTGACCACTGAACACACAGCCATCAGAACATAACTTTCAGTCATTGCTGGCTTTGAACGAGTGACAGAGAAGAAAAAGATACCAAAGCCCACTACCCAGTCCATGAGCCAGTCATTCTCATTTAAATAAACAATCAAAAGGCTAAAAAATACTTGTGCTACTACAGTGCAGTTATAATAGAAGCTCTTAGTCAGAAGCAGGGCCTGTAGCAGTAAAAACAACTCTACAAGGCCCAAGCTTCGGTGAATTTAAATTCTAAATGTAATTAAAAAGTTACATCTCTTGTTATAACTAGCCTCATTGAGTGCCCAGTTGAAGCCCTTTTCCCTTTGTACATTGACCCTAAACAAACACTTTATTAAAGAAGATAAAAACAGACACATACCAATTCTTTTACATTCATGCTTCCATTTAGCAACATTCTTAGCCAGCAGCCATAGTTGGGTCAGTCAGTTCCATTCAGAGTGTTGCAGTCTGAAGAGCTAAAGATGCTGCTAAAGTTTTTGAGAGGACGAAACCACCATCTTGGGAAGGAACTAATCAAGCAGAGCTATCCTTAGCATTTTTGAGTGGGTTGTGAAGAAAGCTTCACCTTGCTAAAACCAGGTCCTGTTCATGATTATCACACCGCAATATTCAACACTGGTTTTGGGGAGAGTGACTGAGATGATTCCTCAGGGACACAATCCAAACTCAGTTGGCTCATTTTACATGCAAATTGTTTGTGAGCTGATGTAGTGGCTCGTTAGTGCCTCCAGACTCTAGCTGTAGAAGCCCAGCTGCCTACCCCTTACTGGCTTGGCAATCAGTTTAAATCAGTTTTTACTAGTTAACATTTGCATGACTATTTTCACAAGGAAAAGGGACAGAAATGTATTATATTTTAAAAACGAAAGCTGTGATTCATCTGTACAGAACTCAGAATCTGACTCTGTTAACAAGAGACGTCCTTCAGCACATCAGAGCTATGGGAAAAATCAAGACAGCGCAATAATTTGTGAGACTGCTATTGTCAAAAGATAGGTTCTTGGTACTCACTTCTCCAACAGTCACTGTGTGAGGAGAAGCTGGGGTCTTGCCCTTTTTCAAGGCAGTATTGACCAGGGCCAGCTCCAGGCTCCAGCCGACCAAGCACGTACTTGGGGCAGCACCTTGGGGCGGGGCAGCACGGCACTCAGGTTTGGGGTTTTTTTGGTTCAGCTGGGCAGTGCTGGAGGTTTTTTTTGTTTGTTTCGGGTGGGCTGTGCTGGGGGAGGTGTTTTGACAGTGCTTGCAGGGGGCTTGGGCAGCATGGCGCTTGGGGGGAGTGGGGGCTTGGGCAGCACGGCGATCAGAGGGGGCAGGTGCTTGGGTGGCATGGCGGGGGGCGGGGGCTTGGGCGACACGGCGCTTGGGAGGGCGAGGATTGGGTGGTATGGCGCTCAGCGGGGTGGGGGCTTGGGCGGCACGGCGCGGCACTCGGCTGGGTGGGGGAGCTTGGCGGCGCAGCGCTCGGGGGGGCAGGGGGGTTGGGCGGCACTCGGGAGGGTTTGGTGGTGCAGCGCTCGCGGAGGGGGTGTTACAGTGGGGTGGCACTCTTTTTTTTTGCTTGGGGCAGCAAAAAGTTAGAGCCGGCCCTGGTATTGACATTACACTCCAATAATAGATCCAAGACCCACTGGCATTAATAAGCCAAGCAGAGCATTCATTTAATTGATATGTTACAGCTCGCACAACTCCCAGCCCTTCCAAAACATCAGTGCGTCACCCCAGCAAAAACTCACACAGCGTGGGACTCTGTTTTTGTTCTCTCTAACTCTCAGCTCTGCTACCACTGAGACAAACCACTCAAATCTGAGCAATCTTGCCTGTGAAATAATCTGATATATTGATCTGGGTGTGGGATTTAGCCACCCAAATTTGAAAATTGGGTGTATAGCATCAATTTAAAATGTTTGGGTACACGTGAGTGGATTCACAATCTTACAATTAACAAACTTTCTGGGCCCTAAAACTGAACTCCTAAACGCATGAAAATTTAAACAATAAAATTATGTAGACCACAAAAATTTGGGGAGAAAAATCCATAAAAAGTCCCCGAAACCTCCAACCAATGTTTTTAGAGGAGCCTTGCACTTTCCCTACTTGAGCCTCAGTACTGCTGGGTGTCCAGGGTGATAGATGACTCATTATCAATTGTCAATATCAACCAGGTAAATTTGGGGTCCTAGACTTGTATTGAGGATAGAGAAAAGGAGAGAGGCACAAGAGCCTCCTGAAGATTTATTTTAGTAATGGTTATCAGACCATGATTGACAACTTAGACATACCTGTTATTCAGCTGAAAAGGGTGCAGCACCCCAAGCTAAACATAAACGGTGTGTTTTCAGTCTGGTGAGTTGAGAGATTGTTTTTGCATCCCCCCACCACCCAAAAGATGCAAATATATAATGTTAAATGACTCCATGCATTCAAAGTGTTAAAAAAAAAGACTTTAACTATGTATATATCCCTGTCTGAAAGTGTAAATTAGACATTTTATGTTGCAGATTTTCCCAGCTCCTATTGACTCTACCCAGCACAACAATCTTGTTAAAAGTGCACAACTATGTTAGAGGTTTTAATCTGAATTTTTGTTTTATGGATTGTTTAGCCTTCAATTTTACAGCCTTTTAGAAAATATGAACTATATAATGTCTCTAGGGGACTCCAGTGCAGTGAGTTAGCAGCTGCAGCTTCATTTAACTGTACATCACGTTGCAATCATAAGCGAAAACAAAAAGCGCTCTTTCCAGGATGAGCACTCATGATCAGTTTGAATAGAAATGATTCACCCAGAACTTTGGGAACAGATCGAAGTGGCCAAAATGAATTATTCACACCTTGGTCCTGAAGAGATAAATACCATAAAGTCAGAGCTACTCAAACCAGTTATGAATATTTCAGCACAATCTTCAATTAAAATAGGGGCTTGAGTTATGGATTTTTTTTTTTTAAAAAAAGAATGAGTTCTGCTGTTTTACTTTTAACCAGCAATGTCAACAATTCAGTTGTGTTAATGTTCTCAGCTGGGCTTTGGCTGCCGTACTATTTCAGGCTCCTTTGGACAGCACAGCCCTCATCCATGCATACTCTTTCCAACCAGTTTTGCCCAAGAACTTGTTCTAGATTTGTAAATGAGGGGCTTGATCCAAAGCTCATTTAAGTTAAATGTCTTAGTAGCCCAAGGTAAGTAGCCAGCTCTGTCTGTGAGCTTCCTGGGGAATGCACCCACAAGACTGTTCTGTATTTCAAGACTGTATTTCCTGTTCAGAGGAGGCCATATAGGACTACTTTGGGGGTGACAAACTGCTTCATTACATGATCATCCCAGCCCTCCAGCAGAGCAGTAACTCCCAGGCACAAATGGATCTCTTCTCTTTGCCTTTGTGCATCAGGGCAACAGCAACCTGCCTCCTGACTAGGCCAGGCCAATGAGCAGCCCCCATACGAGGCCTTCTGGGACCTGCTTGCACCTCCAAAAAGGCCTTGTCAATTTTAAAATGGATAGAGCATTATGTATCTAATCTGCTGGATTGTTTAAATGCCCCTAATTCTGCTTCAGTACCTGGGCAAGTGAGATAGTTCATTAGATAAAGCATTGAGTGCTTTTGTTATTTAAACCCATCCAGCAGTCTCAGAAGACTGCCCAATCAGCTTAGGAAGAAAGTGTGTGTTGTTTACAACACTAGCACATATGATTAAAGGTATGGTGAGACAGTTAGCAGTCACTCACAGAAGACTTAAAAATCACTGGTTTAGAAAACTGATTCATTCAAATCACTGAGCAGGATAAACAGCCCATGGGGAAAACTTTAGTTTATTATGAACTGAGCTACCAAATACACCACTACCGGAACTCACAAGATTTGAATACTCTGGATACTTTCCAAAATAGCTGTCCCTATACATCATTCACACAATGGTTCTAAAAAACGCTCTTTTTTAAAAAAAAAATACAATTTTTAATTGCCTTCGTTTTTTTTATAAGTGCTTAAGAGCAGTACAGTATATATAATATGAAGATACCCAATTCAGAGCTAATTTTCCTTCATTTCCTGAATGAACACTTGAGCTACATGTGTATGTCAGTGGTAGCAGCTCTATGGCTTGTTTGTTTCTAGGCAAACCTATATGTTTTCGCTTAAAAGCAGAAATACCACAAATCTTTTCTTTGATTTCTTCTAAGCCTGTTTGTCTCTCTGTCATTTCATTTTTTAATGACTGCTTTGCTTTTCTGATATACCTGGTTATAGACATCTTTCACCCTCATGTGCAACTGCAACTGAATTAATTATTGCAAAGCGTTGTAACTGAACAGCAATAATGTTCTTTGAGGTGTGTATTACACCAGATTTCCAGATGGTTGAGTTTTTTAATAAACTCAGCTTCAACTCATATATCAGTTTTCTCAGCTGTCCAGAAATCAGGTTTACAAGTGCAAGTCTCTCTCTCTCTCTCTCACACACACAAACACTTTTGCCTCTGGGATCACGCCAATATACATCAGACAGCAGAAGGTGGAAAATAGTTGCACATATAATAATTTTAATCCATTCCATTTTTAAATACCACAATAAATTTAATTTTCACAATAAATTAAATAGCCATATTCAGTTTACAAAATAGAATTACTTAGTGTGAAACCAGTATTTACAAACAATATACACTATATACATGATGTTTCTTTTTGTTGACACACAAGCATAGAAGAAAAAATTATTTGATTTTTTTTGACACATGATTGACATGCTACAAGTGACACCATGGTCCATACAATAAAACAATAGTGCAAACTCACTACAGAAACTTTGAACCAATGTTGTTTGTACAAGATAGGATATTCTTTTCAAATAATAAGAAAATAGTATTATCCAGTTTCACTGCAACAATTCATCATTGTATTTAAAGTGTCAGTATTCCTTTAGCAAGGTGCATACTTAATATAGCCTGAATGTTATACTTTCCAATATACCCTCCCAGCTACACACAATTGCAAGGTGAATTTGCATGTTCTAAACTAACGTTCTGTCTGGGTCTATAAATGTGTCACATAAGAAATTTTATTGAACAAGAGGAACACTGACCCTTTTGCACAGTATCTGAATTTAATCCCCTAAATACTATCTTGTCCTTTATTTGTATAGCTTAAAATGATGCAACTATGTAGAGAGTAAAGTTATGTTAGTTACTACTCTGTAGAAAAATTGATCCCACCTTATATTTGGTCACACACTGCATATGTACACGTATGCATGAAAAAAGTTAGTTTGATAGTTGTGTCTATGAAAAGTGCATATTTTTACTCTAGAAGAGACATGGCTGCTTGTCTCCAGGTGCAACACATAGTGTTGTATGAAATTTAGTTTAGGGCCAGTTAAATGTCCTCCCAGTGATCTGGTAAAATTTTTGATTAAAAGGGTGAAAGAATTTGCGCAATTTGGTAATAACAGAGGAATCCACCTCTGGATGAATGCGTCCCTTGCTACCCGCCAGGCACTTGTTAAAGACAATGTTAAATCGCAAGCAGTAAAACCCTCTGGTGGCATTGAAGTATAAATTGTACTGACTTATCCTTGGAGGAAGATTTAGGAACTTCTCCACCAGCTGCAGTTCTGGCAGTGGTTCTGTAATGAGCCGATCTCCATCTACAATATGAAACTGCTCGATTGGAAAGTATTTTAACCATCTCTCCAGATGTTTTGTGTAGATGCTGGTTCTCACTGCCTTATACTTAGTGTTCACTTCGCAGGTATTAGGATCAATAGCCAGCTTCTCAAATTTGTAGTAGGTTTTATTCTTTCTTTCCTTCCCCTCCAGCACCTGAGTGTAATCAGAAATAGCTCTTGTTGTGGGTTCCCTGACAATGATCAGTAATTTGATGGATGAGTTCATTTTATAAATCCTTTCAGGTACCTCCTCTGTGATAAAATATGCAGGGCTTTTCTCAATTGTTATTTGATGAGGGTAAGAAAAAGGCATTTTTTTCCTGTACCATTCAATACCCTTGGCATAGTTCTCATCGTTATCAAAGAAGTGAATTTCTTGAGAAGCTTTGACCACTGCAGGATGGAGGTTCAGCATCTCAAGCAGTGCACGGGTGCCTCCTTTCCTTACCCCAATTATAATGGCCTTAGGGAGCTGCTGAACCAAATTGTGAAGTTGGATTTGCTCTTTAGTGGCGTTGCCCTTACGGAACTCATGTAGCAGCCCACGCTTGAACTGCAGAGTTCGGAGTGGGATCTCGTCTTGGCCATGGGGTCGAAATCGACCATCAATGGGACAAATGGGCTGCAGCCTGAAATCAACAAAACAGATGAGATTTTATTTTGTTGTAAACCATAATGAACATATGTTTGCAAATTTTATTTTAATCCACCCTTTATTAAATGGGGCAGACAATCTGTGGCATTTTTAATATTCTTCCAAATTCCTATTCATCAAGCTCTTAATTGATAGCAGCATGTTCACAGCACAAGAAAAACAAGTGGTCTGGGTCATATTAGCACCTGCTTTACAACTAGATATTTGACAGATCTGGGCAATGTGCTTTTAGTAGAAAATCCTGAAACAAACTGATTCCTGATGTGTAGTACTATTTTTGGAAATAATATCTTGTCATTTAAGGTATTTATGCTTTCAAAATGCTATTAATAACTTAAGATATGGAATAATGAGACAATTGTCTGGCTTCCATGCTACAGAATCCATCATAATCCCTGAAAACACTAATGTTCAAGTTTGCACATAATATCTATTTATAACTAACTATATCTATAGATGAGTATTACACAACACCACCGCCCCCCCATATTAATAGAGCATTATTAAGGTTGCAAAGTCAAGCACTGAAAAGTTAGAAAATGCCAGAATTAAGTGTGTGCACATTATGATAGTCATTATTTATGTTTATATAATATTTTACACACTGCTAATAATGTTGTGTGTGTGTGTGATTTACTAGGTTTTTATTAAAAAGCAAACTGAAAAAGCAGAATTTCCATCATGTGGCATCAAACTGACACCCACGTGGTTCATCTGCAGAATAGGAACCTTTAGAATCATTGCAGAGATTTCTGTCACTTGAAGTAATAGAGGGTCTAATAGCAGTAGTATGTTGTCATCCTCCATGTGGATCAGCACTTGCGGACAAGACAGCACAGTTTGCCAACAGATTTCACAGATATTTGCTGACAGCAGAGGAATAATAAAACTCAATAATCCTGGGCTCTAGTCCAGCCTCCAGAGGGATATGTGCTTTAATGATCAGACTCTTGTGTTTTTGCCCCAAGCTTGACTCCTTCTGTCCTGTTCCCTCCAGCCTGTTGTGTACCAGTCTTGTCTCTTTCCCACCCTGGGATCCTTACCTATCCAATCCCAGTCTCTATTCACCAGGGTCCTTGCCTCAGTCCCAGTCCTAGTTTTCCCCTTTGGACTCTCTGTTCAAGTCTCAGTATCTCTCCCAATTAAGTTTGTCCCCCTCCACATGCTCAGTCCCCTGCCTCCTTGCCCAGCAGTCTCAGTTCCTCCTCTCTCTCGTTCTCAGTCTCCTCCACATTCCCTCCCAAGATCTTTGTCCCAGTCTTCCTGCTCCCTGGGCCTTGTTCCAGACTCTTTGGCCAGCCAGTCCCAGTTGTCCCCCACACCCCAGCTCCTTCTCAGATCTGTGTTCTCCCACCACTTCTCTCATTGGCTTCCAGTCCCAGCCTCCCTGCCCAACCAGTCCTAGGCTTTCCTCTACTCCCCCCCAACTCCCAACCCCAGCATCCTTGTCCAGTCAGCACCAGTCCAAGTTTCTCTTTCTCCTCCTGTCCGAGTCTCACCAGACTCCTTCACCCAATCTACTCCTTTCCCACCCCTGGTCCAGCTCTTGTTACCTCTGCATTTGAATAAGATCATAGAATCATAGAAGATTAGGGTTGCAAGAGACCTCAGGAGATCATCTAGTCCATCCTCCTCCATGTTGCCTAGATGCCAGTAGGTGGGAGGGGGGTGTCATTGAGTGCACAGGAAGGACAGGCTCCCTGATTTCAGGTCTGATGCCTGGCTCCACCATTGCCTGGAGTACCTGGGAGCAGCCATTACAGGGAAAATCCAGTTCTCCCTGTAGCCTAGGCTGGAGCATGCTCAAATCTTCTGTGGGATGATTCATCAACAGTCTAGTCTGCACAAGCTTGTCTCTCTTGGCTTATATTCACTACTGGGGTAATTCCAATATATCTTTTTTTGAGATGGGGCAACCACATCTGCACGCAGTATTCAAGGTGTGGGTGTACCATGGATTTATATAGAGGCAATATGATATTTTCTGTCTCATCTATCCCTTTCTTGATGATGCCCAACATTCTGTTCACTTTTTTGACTGCTGCTGCACTCTGAGTGGATGATTTCAAAGAACTATCCACAATGATTCCAAGATCTCTTCCTTGAGTGTTAACAGCTAATTTAGTATAGTTAGATTATGTTTTGCAATGTGCATTACTTTGCATTTATCGACATTAAATTTCATCTGCCATTTTGTTGCCCAGTCACCCAGTTTTGTGAGATCCTTTTGTAGCTCTTCGCAGTCTGCCTGGGACTTAACTATCTCGAGTAGTTTTGTGTCATCTGCAAATTTTGCCACCTCATTGTTTACCCTTTCCAGATCATTTATGAATATGTTAAATAGGACTGGGCCCAGTACAGGTCCCTAGGGGACACCACTATTTACCTCTCTTCATTCTGAAAACTGACCATTTATTCTTACCCTTTGTTTCCTATCTTTTAACCAGTTACCAATCCATTAGAGAACCATCCCTCTTATCCCATGACTGCTTATTTTGCTGAAGAGCCTTTGGAGAGGGACCTTGTCAAAGGCTTTCTGAAAATCTAATTATGCTATATCCACTGGATCTCCTTTGTCCACATACTTGTTGACCCCCTCAAAGAATTCTAGTAGATTGGTGAGGCATGATTTCCCTTTAAAAAAACCATATTGACTATTTCCCAACAAATTATGTTCACCTATGTGTCTGACAATTTTGTTCTTTACGACCAACCAATTTGACCACTACTGAAGTGAGGCTTACTGGCCTTTAGCTGCCAGGTCACGTCAGGAGCCCTTTTTAAAAATTGGCGTCACATTAGCTATCCTCCAGTCATTTGGTACAGAAGCTGATATAAATGGTAGGTTAAGATGACAGTTAATAGTCCTGAAATTTCACATTTGAGTTCCTTCAGAACTGTTGGGTGAATACCATCAAGTTCTGGAGACTTATTACTGTTTAGTTTATCAATTTGTTTCAAAACCTCCTCTAATGATACCTCAATTTGGGACAGTTCCGCAGATCTGTCACCCAGAAAGAATGGCTCAGGTTTGTTAATTACATTTCATGCCTCAGGGCATAAGATAAACTCCTGAAGTAGTCAAGAAGGAATTTTTACCCCACCTACAGAATCACATAATTGGCTATCTATAGTTTTAACCTCCTCTGAAGCATCAAGCATTGGTCACAGCTGAAGGCAAGATGCCAGCTTAGGGGTCTGATCCTGTGAGGCACTGAGTCCACCTGATAGCACTGAATGCCTTCCTCAATAGAGGGACTGAAGTGAATGGAAGAGGAAGGGACCTAACCACCTTGGAAGGCATCAACACCACATAGGGATGGGGCCCAGGTTGGCCAGTAGTCTGTTTTGATATTGCAGTTCCCATGTTGTTCCTATGCAGTTTTACATGCTCTAGCTATTTTGAATAGAAGCATGTCACAGTTTTACACTTCGGCCATATTTTCCCAGGGTAAGGGGTGAACAGGGTCATTGGCATAGACATGTGTACACAACCCCAGTCTGTTCAGACCTAGGCCTTACCCACAGGAAACCCCAAGCTCTGTTTTCAGTCATGCTTCCAAAGCTGGCATATACCAAAGCAATCCCACGTTGTTCTTAGGTCTCAAAGAAATTATCAGCTGTTAGGGATAGGTCTGTTACATCCCAAATTGTTTCTCAAGAATGTGCCTGGTCAAGAGTGCCAAATACTCTCTAAATTCCTCTCTGTGAATTTTCCACTGCTCTCAAAGAAATCACTTGCAGACACAATGTCCTTGTCTGGTGCATTCAGCTCCAGAACATCATGGCTAATTAACATAGTTACAATTCTCAAACTCTGCAGCAATCTTTCACGTGCAAATAAGATTCAAAACTCGATAAGCAACTCTGCAGGCTCATACATAATTTTAACTACCACTGTCGCACATTAATTGCTTTTCTGTAAATTTAGAAAAGAAGATACATAAATACATCATAACTGTTTTGCTGAGACTAGAGGTCAACGCACAGATGCACACATACAAAAATGAGCTACTGTAATGACATTTGTACTGTATGCTGCTTTATTCCTCCTCTGAAAACAAGCACCAATGCACACAGAATACAAATAGACAGATAGAAATACTTTGACTTGGACAAGCAGCACCTTTCTCCCTTTTCCCATTCTCTCCCCACAAAAAGGAGGAAGAAATAATGAAAATCAATATTAAGGTGGATAGTCTTTCTATTCATCAGTAAGAAAAAAAAACATCCTGGAGATCTATACATTTTAAGCAAAAGAGGAGAAAAAAACCCCAGTTATAATTAATAAATCCAGATCCATTTATAATTAAGACTGTGACTTATGCCTGATTGTTTAATTACTTACCTATCCAAGCTCCCAACTCTGGCAACTAGATATAGGAGACTTCCAATAGCAAGGCTGCCTAGCACAAAGAGCTTCTGTCTCAGCAACGCCTGCTGTTTGAATAGCATGGCCCTCCATCAATCTTCAGGACTTCTTCAGTCTGCAGGGACCAGAACACATAAACCACTCATCAACAAGTGGCAATACACTGGCTAATGTTTATTAACAGGCAGGCAATCAATTCTTACAAGTGATTAAGCCTCACTTGCAAAAATCTTTTCAAGCGGCATTGGTATTAGATAAAACTTGTTTATTTTGCTCTTTTTCTGCCACTCATAATAAAGCCAAGCAACAGATCTAGGAAGTGGAACTTGCTATTTAAGAGCCACTTTAACTATGTCCACCATTATTCGGATAGGCAGTGTCCAGTGGCTAGAACCTGGGGATTGGGAGTAGGGGCGGCTCCAGGCACTGGCGCAGCAAGCATGTGCCTGGAGCCGCGGGGGGTGGCATGTTGGTCGCCATGAGGGTGGCAGTCATGCAGCCTTCGGTGGCGTTTCTGTGGGAGGCCCGCCGGTCCCGCGGCTTCAGTGACGAATCGGTAGCGGGTACGCCGAAGGTGCAGGACCAGCAGATCACCCGCAGAAACGCTGCCGAATCAGCTTGACCAGAGGACCGCCCACAGGCATGCCACCAAAGGCCACCTGACTGCCGTGCTTGCAGCGGCAAAAAACAGAGCCACCCCTGACTGGGAGTCAGGAAAGCAAGTCACTTCTTCTCCCTCTGTATCTTGTTTCCCTTCCTACTCTTTGCCTGTCTCGTCTGTTTAGCTAGTAAACCCTTTGGGGGCACAGACTGTCTCTCATTAAGTGTCTGTACATAGCCTATTACGATAGGAACCTGATCCTGATTGAAGTGCCTACTGGTATATCTGCACAGCTTGTGGAGCCAGCCTCCCAACCTGGGCTGACAGACTTGGAGCAGCAAGGTTTGCACTACCACTCTCAAAATAGACAGTGCTTTGGGTCAGGCTGGAGCTCGGGCTTTGAATGCTAGGGAAGGGGGTGGGCTTCAAGCCCCAACCTCTAGCCCAAGCAGTATGTTCAAAGTGCTGCCTATAGAGCTATACTTAGTGTACTGGAGCAAGTCCCGCTGCCCTGAGTCTGTCAGCCCAGGCTAGGTGGTTCGCTAATGTAGGCTTTGTAGATATACCTTAAGGTGCTTCTGCAATGCTAATAAATAATAATAATAATAACGTCTGGTAAAGATATAGGAGCAGATCATTGCTCCAAGCCTTCATTTAGCCTGTAGTACTGAATTCTTTCTTATTTATATGACAGGAGCCCCACAATAATAGCCCTAAGATCATGGCTGTATAGTGCTAGGCACGGCACAAACACAGAGTAAGAGTGAGTCCCTGCCCTGAAGAGTTTACAAAGGAAGTATTATTGTTCTCTTAGGGAAAAAAGAGATGAGGAATGACAGTACAGAGAGATTCACTAATTTGCCCAAGGTCACAGAAGAAATCTATAGCACAGATGGGAATTGAACTTAAGTTTGAGTTGCTGCCTAGTGTTGTAACCACAAAACCATCTTTCCTCTTTCCTTTTTTTTTATTATTATATTTTTTCCTAGCCTTTCAAAGTTCAACACAAAAATGCTCCCAAAATAACGAATTTTAGATTTTAAGCAGTGCAGACAATCCATAGCTGGAGCTTAATATGTGAACAATTTAAAAGTGAGGAAAAAATGTGCAGATACTACATCTCTGCGTAGATTCATTATTACTAATTACTACTTTAATTAAATTCCTTTAATTAGGAATAGGTGAGGGGCAAGAAATAATGATGATAATGAGACCAAATTTCCATAGGTTTACAGTCTTAAATCCTACCCTGCTGCTTTCTGTAGATGAAAGGTTTCAGTATTACAGTAATTGGTTCTGAATTTCAGCTCTCAAGAAACATACACAATGCTCTCCATATGAGAATAAAACATAGTCCAAATGTCCTCCCTTGTCTAGCCACTTGGATCCCAATGGATTAGTCATGTTAAGTCATATCCGCAGGCCTTTCCGTGATTATGGAGTTATGCAGGACATAGGGAAATTAAATTACAGATAACTTGGCTCCTGATCATAGATTCCATAGGGTCTCATTCTCTCAGTAATCATGTTGTCCTTAACACGCACACACATATCTATCTATCTATCTATCTAATATGTGTGTGTGTGTGTGTATATATGTTAAGAGGCTTATTGGGATTCACAATTTCTATAAAATGTTCATACCAGTTTTGTGTGTTTGTGCAAGAGAGAGTTATAGAGGAAACAGTTGCATCCATTACCAAGCAGGATGAAATATAATGGCAGCTTACGTATTTACATTTCACACATACACCCCATTCTCATTCCACCACTTGTGAATTACTAATACCGTTTGCAAACATATTCATTTGGGGTGAATTTCTTTCAGCTCAGAGGTGATTTATTTTTAAAGTTTTAATGAAAACTTGTTCAGCCAGTTTTGAGTTTTGTATGTATTAAAACAAAAATCCCACTTTCTCCATATATTTCTATCAGAAATGCGGTGCATGCCTATCTAAAGAGTAGAACGAGTTTTGCTCATACTTGCTTTGTTTTTTGCAAATCTCCTTGAGACCAAAGGAACCAGCCAAATTTGAAGGAAATTGATTCAGTAGTTTTGAAGTTATAAGAGCTGACCTTTTTTGCGCACAAGTAACAGTTTCGGCTTTTATGTTTCTTTTCTCAATCAGCAGCTTAGAAACTTGCAGGGGGAGGAGTGAACACAAGCATAACAGTCTTTGTTATTAGGTTTTTCTGCTCAGTGTACTGTAGCTTTGAATGTTAGGAGCACTGTGAAGAAATCAGGCATAATATAAATTTTCAAAAACATTGAAGGCCAGATTAATTCCTGCTGTAACTCCCTTGACATCAGTAGAGTTAGAGCAGAGAACATTTGCCCCTTGAAGCCCTAAAATCCCGCTTCTAGCAATGCCTGAAAATGCTAATTCACATGACACCATCAGAACTCCAATTTAGTTTTAAAAATCATTTCAAAGTGATTTCCTTCCTCTGAATGGTGCACTGCTGTCTAATCTTTGTCTGCCTTTTGGCTCACAAATTCATTCAAACAGGAAGCACGTCTTTATTTATTATTTTTTTTAATAGTGTGAAGACCATTGTTGGTACAGAAAACAGAATGAATAATTAATTTATAAACCTCGTCTTCTAAGTATATCAGGAAGCCCTGGATAGTGATGGTGATGAAAGCACTTGTAGCCCCTTAAACCTCATTTAGCTCAGAAGCAAGAGTTCTATTCCCCCTCTGCTGGTGGCTAGTTCAGCAGTATGTTAGCACTTTCTGAGCCTGATTCAAAGCCTACTGATGCTGACTTGAATGCAGTGAGTTTTGGATTAGGCTTCTAAAACCGTCTCCATAAAATTACAGTTACTCCTGAAAAAAGTACTGGGAAGTAATTAAATAAATATCACCACTATGATTTTTACAACGGAACAAGGTTTTGAGAAGTAATTTCTTGACATCTGAAATGATTACATCTTGGAATAACTAGTTGTAAAGCATATAAAAGTTATTTGTAGTCCTATGCAACAGAGGAATGGATTCAAGAATTAGTTAAAATTAAACCACTAAGTAATACCAACCAAAATACAATTAAGGTAAAAAATCCTTCAGACAGGAATATTACAAAAACTTAATGTTACAAAAACTTAATATAGCAGCACTTAACTTTTGAAAGTGAAGAAATTAAAACCCTCAGATTCCATGGAAGCTGTGTAGTCTCTAAAAGTATGCACACTCTCAACTAAAAAGAAAACAGGAAGATAAGAAAGGAGATATGGCAAAGTGGAAAGACACAAGAGGCTATTTGAACCAAACAAGTGTCTTTCAGAATTTGTTATTGGAAGCTACAGAAAGAAGCATAAATTGTGACAATTAAAATATAAATTAGCACAGCTCAGCAGGATCTTGAAGAGTAATCAACCGATGTCATAAAAACAACTAACAATAAGTGGGTTAAATATATCAGAAGCAGGAAACCTGCAAGAAAAGTGGCTTTTCCTCCAGGAAGTAAAGGGAACAAATAAGAACTTTGTAGAGAAGTTAAATGATTTTTCTACATCAGTCTTTATCACAGAAGATGTTGGGGAAATACCTTTATAATCAAAGCCCTCCCGGTCCATGTCCACCTGAAGCAGCACTCTCCCCTTGTGACCACAAAATCCCATGACAGCTACATTACAATGAGAGAATGGAACTGTTTACAACTAGGGGAATGAATGTAGCAGACAGAATTGTCCCAGCAACTGGACCATGAGTGGGGAACTTCCTATCACAAGAGAGAACCTTAGCAGTTACAGACCTAAATGCAAATCCCATTGCTGCAGATTAGCCTTCCTCAATAATTTTGAGGAAATTAAAATCTAAGCAAACTACTCCTACCTATTGGGAATGGAAGAGAGAGATTTTGTGTTTAGTATTTAAAATCTTGTGAGGCCTTAGATATTATGTTGATGGCTCAGTGTATGGCCTTAGATAAAACTGAGCTCAAGAATTTGTGCCAAAGGCAAATTTGAACACCACAACATTATACTTACAGACCAAGCCCTTACCCTTCTATATGATATTATTGCATATATTCATATAGGCTATTATAGTATAGACATACCCATATATTTAGATAGATATGCAGAGAGATGGATTTAATCACAATGAAATAAGCAAAGGCACTCACTGGATTTTCATGAAACAGTCATGACACACATAAAAAGTGGTATAAAATTTCAAAATATGTAATGAAAAAACCTCCGTATTTTTCATGATGAAAGAAGGAAAGAAATTTAACTATTATTGTTAAAAAGGATTTCTTTGTATCAAATTTATAAATTAGCTAAAACAGATTTTTTGCACACCAGCAGGGGTCATCTGCTGACCAATAAATATCTGCCTACACATATTACAGAGACAAGATGGGTGAGGTAATATCCTGGGACCAACATGGCTATATTACAGACAGATCTTTGAATCTATTGATAGTTTAAAATGTGGTTAATAAGAAATGGAACAAAGTCCTTAATACCTTTTTCTCTCTCCTTTCACTTTTGTGTTCTTTTAATTATAAAGACACACAGGTCCGCGAGTTGTTCACTGTGAGTAAAATTCATACACCTCAAGTAGATTGGTTTTGTGGGAGGAGCTATATGGTGGCCGGAAAGGGAAGGTATCCATTCCCCGCATAATTGCACTTGCTGTAGAACAGGTTTTGATCCCCTTCATTGCTTGGGTTGGAATAATGGCTGCAACCCCTCCTATATGAGCGTGTGTGGTCCCTGGATGCACATAATGACAGACACACTAGCTATGGCCTGCCCCTCCCTTGGCCTACTCCAAACACCCACTTTGTGCTGAGTGGCTGGTAAGCAGACCTAGTATGGAATCAAGCTGAGCAGCAAGTGTAGCATTCTCCTTGCACCCATTCCACAGGTGCCCATGTCTGAGCAATTAAACTACAGCAACATTACTGAAGCTGATGAATTGCATTAACAGAGAACTACTACACATTTGATGAGTAGTAACAGTATTTTTCATCAAAGGGCAGTTGATAAGAACATCAGAACGGCCATACTGGGTCAGAACAATAGTCCATCTAGCCCAGTATCTTGTCTTCTGACAGTGACCAGATGCATCAGAGGGAATGAACAGAATAGGACAATTACTGAATGATCCATCCCCTGTTCTCTACTCCCAGCTTCTGGCAGTCAGAGGTTTAGGGACACCCAGAGCATGGGGTTGCATCTCTGACTATCTTGGCTAATAGTCATTGATGGACCTAGCCTCCGTGAACATCATTCATCAATATATTAGAAGGAGTGATGTAAGCAAGACATGAAAAATATTTTTTCGACTCTACTCAGCACCGATAAGGCCTCAGCTGGAGTACTGTGTCCAGTTTGGAGCACCACACTTCAGGAAAGACGTAGACAAACTGGAAAAAGTCCAGAGGAGAACCACAAAATGATTAAAGTCCAGAGAACATGGCCTATGAGGAAAGACTGACAAAAATTGTTTAGTCTGGACAACAGAAGACTGTATGTAAAAAGTTGTTGTAAAGAGGTAGGTGATAAATCTCTTTATTCACTGAGGACAGGACAAGAAGTAATGGACTTAAACTGCAGAAACGAAGATTTAGGTTAGACATTAGGAAAAAGTTCCTAATTGTAACAATAATTAAACACTGGAAGAAATTACCTACAGAAATTGTGGAATTTCCATCACTGTAGATTTTTAAGAACAGGTTAGGCAAACACCTGTAAGTGATGGACTAGGAAATTCTTAGTCCTCTCTGAGTGCAGGGGATTGGAGTAGATAACTGTCATGGTCCTTTCCAGTCCCACTTTTGTATGATTCTATGTTGATAGTTACTTCATGAATGGTCTCGATAGGGACTACTTGCTGAATAAGGTACTACTTAATGTGATTAAAGGTGTCAGAACATAGCACCTCATTAGCAATTTTTGAAATTAAAAAAATAGTTTTCTCCCACTGCTTTGAACAATGTGCATAGATAACTGCTCTAAAATTATTATTTTTCTGTCAAAACTGCCTATCCCTGAATAATATTTTCATATCTTAAATAAGACTTCTTAGCTGAAACTTGGATGCTCTTCTATTAATTAAATCTTTGGAAAATATTTAAACTAACCACCCTCTTAGCTATTTTGAAGACGGTGAAGCCCATTTTATCTAAATAAGGAGAGAGCTTGGCGTTCACTGGAATTCAAAATATTAAAAGCAGTTAGAAGCATTGATGTAGAAACCATCAGCAAAGAGCCATTCATGCTGGAAATATGTTTTGCCAGTAGACTACACTCCCAGTTGAAATTTACAAGTAGATTTTCCCTGTGCTGCTTTATCAATGTGTAAAAATTCCAGGCTATGGGATTATTTATTTATTTCTTTACACAGACTCATGCATGTATGTAGAAGCATGCTTCACAAAAGAAGGTTGGTAAATCTCACACTGTCTTTGCAACCTAATCTCAAACCTTTTTTACACTGGGCTTTTTGCACTGGCATAGCTACAGTAATGTAGCTGCACTGCTGAGAACCCCTGTTGTAGATGTACTGCAACAGTATAAAAAGTTACTTGCACCAGTGGGGCTTTACCCCAGTTTTTAAACCAAGGTAAGCCACATTGGTGCAAACCACTTTATTGGAGTAGTGCTGCACATGTACAAATTGGGGTTTGCATTGGTGCAATTATACCAGTGTAGCTGCCCTGTGCAAAAACCCAGTGCAGACAAGTCTTTACCATGCTCTTCTTGAAATCTTATTCTTCCTTTGCTTGACTCTGTCCTCTCCTGGGTCTCCTCCTACCTCTCTAATTGCACCTTCAGTATGTCCTTTGGAGGATCCTCCTCATACTCCTTCAGCTTCCTGTAGGAGTGCCCCTTCTCTTCCTTGATTCCCTTCTGTTCTTCCTCTTATCTTTACCCAAAGATAAAGTGTAAAGAATAATCTCACCCACAATCACAAATTTAACTATTATCTATATGCTGACGATTCACAGATCTACCTCTGTACTCCAGACCTGTCTCCTGTCCAAACTAAGATCTCAGCCTGTCTCTCTGACATCTCCTCATGGATGTCTAGCCATCAGCTCAAACTGAATATGGTTAAAACAGAGCTCTTAATCTCACCCCACCTCGCCTGCTTCCTTGACTACTATGGACAACACCACCATGCTATCTGTCACTCAGACCCATAACCCATAAGCTTCATCTTCAACTTGGACCTCCATCTAGGCTCTCATATCCAGGCTATGTTTAAATCTTGCTGTTCCTTTCTACATAACATCGCTAAGACATAGCCTTTCCTACCCAGATCCAGACAGCTAAAACTCTCATCCATGCTCTCATCATCTCGCATCTCAATTACTACAGCATCCTGTTCTCTGGCCTTGACAAATGCAATCTTGCATCTCATATCCACTTAGAATGCTGCTGCAAAGATAATTCTACTAGCCCATCGTTTTGACCATGTCATCCTTCCTTGCACTGCCCCCTTCTCTATGTTATCAAACATAAACTTCTTGTCTTCTTTTTCAAGGCTCTTCCTGGCCTATCTCCATCAGCCTATCATCCCTCATTCACTCATTCAAGATGTCAACACTTGCTTCCCGTTTACCAATGATGCCAACCTCCGTTGTCCACTTGTTAAATTTTCAAACAAGAATCTTTGTGCTTTCTCCCATGCTGCCCCTCACACTTGAAAGGAGCTCTCTGTAAGCACCTGCAAATCTACATCGTTATCCACCTTCAAATCTCTCCTTCAAACTTGTCTTTTGCTGTGATGCCTACAAAAATGTTGACAGTGGCTAGGCTGCTGCTGTGCTGACACCACCACCTATCCTGCTGACCAATGTTGTCTCACTGCCTCCTTGCGTTTCCCCATCTGTCTGTATCCATCTGTTGTCTCGTGTCTTACATTTAGATTGTAAGTTCTTTGGGGGCAGGGACCATTTGTTTGTTCTGTGTCTATCCTGCACCTAGTATAATGGGGTCCTGATCTAGAGTGACCAGACAGCAAATGTGAAAAATCGGGACAGGGGTGGGGAGTAATAGGAGGCTATATAGGAAAAAGACCCAAAAATCGGGACTGTCCCTATAAAATCAGAATATCTGGTCACCCTGTCCTGATCTTTGACTGGGCCTCCAAGGCACTACGATGACGGGGAAGTGGCTTCTTTTTTTTGTCAACACAAACCAGTAAATACTTCTGCCCAGTCAGGGTGGATCTGAAGTGTGGAATCAGCTTTAACCTGCACATAATCTTTCAGTATGACCCTTTCACTGCTCACATGGTGCATTTAAAGAAATATATCTGCCAAACATAGAAAAATGAAGGCATGACAAGGCAAATAAGGTATTTCTGTCTATAAATAACTTGCTCACTCACTTACACACTATTTTTTGCAGAAAAATATAATTATTTCTCCAGGCTAACTGTGTTTTTCCCTCATTAAAAATTATAAACAAGCAAAACAGGAAATAAAATATCACCTATGGATCAGACAAAGAAAAACAGCATGCGACAAGACATGTTCACTCTGATTGTGCAGGGATGGGCAAAGTTAGGCTGGGATTTGCAGTGGTGCCGGGGGATTTAGATGCCCAATTCCCATTTAAATTCAGTGGGAGATGAGTACTTAACTCCCTTAGGTTGCACTGACAATTTCAACCTTAATATCCTTGTACCAAATTAGCTTGCTATGCACAGGGGAATGTGACCAACAGACCAAGATGGGCAGTAAGTCTATTGCCACTGCTCCCAGGGGTTTCTTCTGGGGAGACTAACTTTAAGGGCTTCATCCACAATCTGATGAACTGAATAAGCTTTGGGTAATGGTGCTTATGCAGAGGGCTCACCATAGGATCCGTAGTAATTCCTGACCATTTTTGAGGGATTTTATTTCTATTTTAAGTGAAAATTTCAAAGCAACTTTAGCTATGGAAACAACGAGGAGTTCGGAGTCCATCTAGCTATGGAGTTGTCACCAACCCCTCCATACAGAACAAGAGGATAACAGGAACAAGAACAACAGGACTCCACTGGCCATCACATATAGTCCCCAGCTAAAACCTCTCCAACGCATCATCAGGGATCTACAACCCATCCTGGACAATGATCCCACACTTTCACAGGCCTTGGGTGGCAGGCCAGTCCTCGCCCACAGACAACCTGCCAACCTGAAGCATATTTCACAGTAATGCACACTGCACCATAGTAACTCTAACTCAGGAACCAATCCATGCAACAAACCTCGATGCCGCTCTGCCCACATATCTACACCAGCGACACCATCACAGGACCTAACCAGGTCAGCCACACCATCACCAGTTCATTCACTGCACGTCACCAATGTAATATACGCCATCATATGCAGCAATGACCCCTGCTATGTACATCGGCCAAACTGGACAGTCTCTACGGAAAAGATAAATGGACACAAATCAATATTAGGAATGGCAATATACAAAAACCTATAAGGAGAACACTTCAACCTCCGTGCCACACGAATAGCAGATCTTGGCCATCTTGCAGCAAAAAAGCTTCAGGACTAGACTTCAAAGAGAAACTGCTGAGCTTCAGTTCATCTTCAAATTTGACACCATCAGCTCAGATTAAACAAGACTATAAATGGCTTGCCAACTACAAACCAGTTTCTCCTCCCTTGGTTTTCACACCTCAGCTGCTAGATGAGGGCCTTCTCCTCGCTGATTGAACTAACCTTGTTATCTCTAGCTTGTCTTCTGCTTGCATATATATACCTGCCCTGGAAATCCTCCACTACATGCACGACGAAGTGGGTATTCACCCACGAAATCTCATGCTCCAAAACGTCTGTTAGTCTATAAGGTGCCACAGGACTCTTTGCTGCTTTTACAGATCCAGACTAACACGGTTACCCCTCTGATACTTGATACCAGTAGGTGGGAGGCACTGGGGAGTGGGAGGGAGAGCACCTACTATTTTTTTCCTGTGGGTGCTCCAGCCACAGAGTACCCATGAAGTTGGAGAAGACCTCTTAAGAGCGCTATTTGAAACTTAAAGATCTGTGACATTCTGTGGTGTATAAGCTCTGAAAGCCAGGAACACACTTATACACTGGGCCAGACTGTTCAAGTGACAGCTCTCAGGCCCCATGCAAAAGGAAAACAACGGGGGGATGGGGGGGGAGAGGAGGAGCTCATCTCTGCGGCTTGGTGTTACAGAACTGCATGGTGCCTGAGAACTCTTACAAATGAGCTCTCTGTTCCCTGAGCAGTACTCCGTCTTATTCTTGAGCCATTTGTCCTTCTCCCATTGCGGTCGAGCAAACTACCAAAGTTACTACAGCCTTGGGGCTTTATCATCTCTCTTACATGGCCCCAGCTTGGAGGAGAGACAGATGTATTCCTGCATCCTTGTTAAATTAAAAAGCGAACAAACCTGTTGGCAAGAGAGGCCAGAAGGGGTAATTTCTTCTGCTCCTGATCAACTGTGATAGTGGGAGCCACACTTAAAAAACCATTAGGGGATATACCCCCATTGGAAGAAAACATCCTCTTCCTGTCTTCAGCATGTGACACCTTTAAATTAACTGGACCTGATTAGTCTCTCACACCAGTTTTACACTGATTTCAATGGTGTTACTCCCAATTGATGCTGGTGGAATTAGGAGAATTGCTAGCTTGTGACACAACTTGATTTACACAGTGATTTGTTATATTTAATTTCTTCAGCTTGGTTTAGTTCCTTCATCCTCTTTCCTGCTGACAGTTGCCACTGTGGCATACGATACTAGGCTCAATGGTCATCAAATACAAGATGAATGAGTTATCAGTGAGCCAGTTAAAAGAAAAAGATAGTGGCTCTAGCTGTAAAACTCATATAATTTATGCAGGAACTTGGAATAACCTTGGAGTTATGCAGTGTGTGTTTGCAGTGGACATCAGTCAAGTTATCCATCTGGTCTGGCTTTGTCTGCTCCTGGCTCATGTGCATTACAGAACCCACATCCTAGTTCCTTTGGGGATTACGGGATGGCCTTAGTAATGATTATGTTGTAAGAGGGAGGAGTGTGGATGAAAATTGAAATCCACACAAAATTAATTAAAAGTTTAATTTTCATTGGCTTTGAGCTATATGCAGACATCTTTATATAATACTCATATCCAAACAGACACTTATACTTTCAGTAAATATGGAATAAAAGCATAATCCTAAATCCTTAATTAGGGCCAAATCCTGTTTCCCCTGAAAAAGTAGGTTTGTACAAGGGTTCTAGATATGTGATGTTTAGATACCATGATGATCAATACCCTGTACATGTCTCAACAGATGGAAGAGCTGGTCTAGAAATGATAAAAGAATGTTCACAAATAATTTATTTGCCAGTTGAGGGGGGAAAAGAATTGTGAATTATTTATCAGGTCAATATTATTCAACCATCAATAGAGCTGGGAGAATAATTTATCAGTTTTCTTGTGAATAATTTATTCATCATTTGATGACAGCAGGCAGAGGGCTGGAAACTAATGAAATTAACTATATTCAGTCAGAGACAGCTAAACAGGGCACCAACACAGGAGCTGAGGGCATGGAATCCTCTCCCCAACTTGGTGGCAGGCTGTGGAGCAACAGACTGAGCAGCTGTTTTTCAGTTTCCTCTATAGCTTATGATTAGTACAATATCATCCATTCCTTTTGTTCCAGCATGTGAGGGTTTGGGTCAATGGATCTATGTAGCTGTTGGGAACTTATGTGGCCACACCACCTCTTCCAGTTCCTCCAATATCTGTGCAAGGTTGGCACCTGAGCCAACACCCATTTAAGTGAATAGCAGGACTCACTGATTTCAGTGTCATTGCATCAGGCCCCTAGAGCATGCTAGCACGTAGCCGTATTCCGCAGAACACTATAGTTATAGAAGTCCCTGTGCAGCTTCCCAGGGCACAACTAGACAGCATTTTGAGCAAGCTTCCTAGCCCAAGTTGACAGACTCAGGTTAGTGGGCTCATGCTAGCACTGTAAAAATAGCTGTATGGACATGGCTTTGAAGTTGTGGCTCAGGCTAGAGCTCAGGCTTCGGAGGCCAACCCCCCTCCCTAGGCAAGAGCCCAAGCTCCAGCCTGAGCCACAGCTTCAAAGTGCTTTCTATGCAGATATTTTTGGAGCACTAGCACAAGCCCCGCTAGCCTGAGTCTGTCAACCTGGGCTGGGAGCCTCGCTCCAATTGCTGTGTAGATGTATACTCAGTGTCTTAACATCTTTTGTCGGGGGACTACCCTGCAGCAGAGTCAGACCTGGTCTACGCTACACATTTAAATTGACATAAGGAAGCATACATCAACCTAATTATGTCAGTGAACACACTACAGCCTTGTCCAGCCGATGTAAGTGCCCTACTACACTGACATAATAACCCCATCTCCACGAGAGGCATAGGGCTTGTGTCGGTGTAGTTAGGGTGAGGCAGTAACTGTGCAGACACTGCATTACTTACTATGGCTGTTGGGCTGTCTTGTCAATTTCAGGGTTCCATGCTGGAATCCTGAAATTGACAAGAAAGCTGGGCCTCTAGAGCCTGCCTGTCCCTAGCTTCCTGCTCCCTGCCAGGCTGCACCTGCCTGGCTCCTTATTCAGGGGGGCAAGAAGCCCAGGCGGCTGCTTCCTTCTCTCAGCAGGGAGGTGAGAAGTCTAGATGGCTGCCCCTCACTCCCAAGGAGGAATGGGAGGCAAGAAGCCCAGGTGCCTGCCCTCACCCTACTCCTGGGTGCATCAAGCTGAGCCTAGCTGAAAGTCCTGGCTCTCAGCCCCACATGCTGCCCCACTTTAGTTGTGGAAGTGCTCCTGGTGAGGACACACACCACCAAGAGAAGGAGAGTAGTGTGGACATCAGCCACGGTGGTAATTACAGCTGGGGCTGTAAGTCAGCCTAACATAGGTAGACTGAAGTCTGTAGTGTAGACATGCCCTCAGTGCAGTTGGCCCTGATAGAAACAGTTCTGTGGGCCTGCACCACCTGCTTGATTGCAGGAGTCAGCAGGCTGATAGTAGAAGCAGCAGTTTAGAGACTTCTCAATGTGCTCCTACTTTACAGCTGTGCTTGGTCCTGTCTCTGCGTACACCGTTGCCAACCTTGTCCCACCCTATAACTGCGCCTGCTCCAGCCCCTAGCTTCTTCCTAATTTCTTATTTCCACCTTCCTAATTTCCCACTCCCACCGCTACACCTTCTGACTGTGAGTCCAGTTTACACTTCAGCTTAGGCTTTGGTTTCTGACACCAAGCTATGTTCCTTGGTTTTGCTCCTGGACCCATCTGGATTCAGCTTTAATTGATAGCTGGAATCTTGCTCCAACCAGTACATCAGCCCTCCCATGATTTGGTCTCCAACACTTCAGTCAGAGAATCCTAGGAACTTAGGGCTAGAAGTGACCTCAAGAGTTCATCTAGTTCACTCCCTGTGCCTAGTCAGAATCAAATGCACCTAGATTATCCCTGACAGGTGTTTGTCTAACCTGTTCTTAAAAGGCTTCAATGACAGGGATTCCACAACCTCCCTTGGTATTCTATTCCAGTGTTTAAGTACCCTTACCGTTAGAAAGTTTTTCCTGATAGCTAACCTAAATCTCCCTTTCTGCAAATTAAGACCATTACTTCTTGTTCTTCCTTCAGTGGACATGGAGAACAATTAATCACCATCCTCTTTATAACAGTTTCTTAACATATTTGAAGACTGTTATCAGTTCCCCACTCCTGTTAATAAACCCCAGAATGACATATTTTTTTTTGCAACTGCATCACACTGTTGATTCACATTCATTTTGTGATCCACTATAATCCCCAGATACTTTTCTGCAGTACTCCTGGCTAGCCAGTTATTACCCATTTTATATTTGTGCATTTGATTTTTCTTCCCTAAGTGCAGTGATTTGCACTTGTCTTTGTTGAATTTAACCTTACGGATTTCAGACCTTCTCCAGTTTGTCAGGATCACCTTGAATTCTACTCCTGTCCTCCAGTACAGCTGAGCTGAGGTTGGTCACTGCATTTTGGGTCTTAGATACCCATAAAGGGTGGGGCGCTATGAGGCAAAGTTTTTGGCTCAGTAAGCTACAGGATCTGGTCCCATATTTCTAGGCAAGTAAAACAAAATCCTCTCTGAAAAATATCTTTGATAAGAAGTTGCTGCACATGAAAATAAAAACACATTTAAAAAGAGAAACCATTTCATTTTGTAGAAATTAAAGTCTTCAGCGGGTGCATCAACGAGCTAATACGATCTACAACATATCTTTCAAGTTCGGTTATGAAATTGATTCTTGTAGTGGTTAGAAAGCACCCATACTCAAAGGTAAATAAATCCTTGCCACCCTCTCCTCTCTTTGCACATGTTCTCAGGTTTGTTAGTGTGCACCAATTCCAATGAAAATCTTTTTAAAAAATAATGTTTAGGTTTGTTTAATTTAACAGCATCTTCTTTAAACGTGGCTATGGAGAGGAAAAATTCATTTGCATTCTGAGATGTGTAAAAATATGCCACAGCTGTAGAAAATATTCCACTGGTTTGCTTTCAGTTTGCCCTGCCACCACTCAACAAAGCCATAGCAAATCCAACCTGAACAATAACCATCAGCAACAGCAGACTGCCATTAATAAAAATCAGAGGGATTGCTTATGTTGTATTATTATCTCAGAGTATAACAGCTGTCATAAAAATATAAAGAGGCCAGTGGATGTGAGCACTGGAGTCTGTTCTCCCTTCAGTGTGCTAGGTTTAATGGAAGATATGTTTGTAATTTTGGGGGAAATAGACACCCTTTATAAAAAGATTAAGTGGAAAGAAAACTACTAGCTTATCTACTTCTATCTATCAGGATTGTTCTGCTCTTTGTTCCTTTGTTAACCACAAAGTGTAAGAGCTGAAAATAAAACAGAAGGAAAGTTTATGAATTATACACAGTCGCAGTTTATTACTGATCTCTATTCATC
This sequence comes from Chelonoidis abingdonii, assembly GCF_003597395.2. Classification (NCBI taxonomy): domain Eukaryota; kingdom Metazoa; phylum Chordata; order Testudines; family Testudinidae; genus Chelonoidis; species Chelonoidis abingdonii. Next base: position 91,237,919 of record NC_133771.1, read on the forward strand.
CTCTTGGGAATCATTGCAGGAACAGCTCTGAGCAAATTCCAAATTTTCAAATGGGCTCTCCATTTCTTTATCTCATTCTGCTTTTGATATTGTGCATAAATTATTTATCATAGCTACCATTATTTCGTTAGCTTGAGTTGTCCTCTGGCACCATGTCTGCAGAATGATATTCACTCTGCATTTGCAATTACAAAACTTAAAAGAAATTAGTTAATTCTTCCTCTGTTCAGTGCTCTCATTTAGCAGAATGATGTGTTAAGGACTGAGATGTGAACTGAATTTCATTCTGACCCTGAATCTTAATTACTCTTTTAATCTTGCCATTTCATTGGAATATGTAACTAAAGATTATATAAGAAATATTTCTCTTTTCCTTTTTTTTTAAGAGGGATCGGGTGGGAAATAGGTTTTGTCCATATCATAAAATTGTCATTAGTGCTTCACTGAATGATGTGCTGGTAAATTTAGAACAGGCTTCTCTCTTACATACTTTAAGCCAGATTCCTTGAAGGTAATTTTTGAAGCAGTTCCACTCAGGGTATCCCAATCTCAAGAGTATCTGAACAGAACTCATTCTCAATTACTTCCTCTTAAAGTGTGTGAAAGAGGCACCTCGTTGTTTCTCACTCCAGTAAATAAAAGATATTCTTGAGAAAATCTTGTTTATTCTGCTTGATTTCCTCTCCTGTAACTCTCGTGCTGTAGCTATGGCTTTTCCCGCTTCCTCTTACACTGCTCTATCACTGACATGGATATAATTTCTAGTTACCAGTGGCTGCTGGAGATTTCCATTTAAAAAACATGCATTTGTAGTTTTTCATCGAAAATAACAGGCTGATGTATTGCAGCAGCAGCCTGATTCAGCTTTGTCTTGTATGCTGCAGAAAGGGGCTCAGAGTTCTGCTGATGCAGACCAGCCTCCTCACACTTGTGGAAGTGCCCACCTGGGAACACAGGCATTCCACTCCTGCCCCCGGCGCACCCCAATCTGGAGTCTTCCCATGAAAGAGGAGAACGGTTGGCAGCTGGAGAGCAGATGATCTGTGTCTGATTCAGGTTTACCTATACAGAGCACTCATGATGAGGCAACTGAGGCCCAGATCCAACGAAGCACTAAAACGTGCATAACTTTAAATGTGTGTGAAATCTCATTGACTTGAAAGGGACTCTTCTTATGTTTGAAGTTACAAACATGCTTAAGAGCTTTGCTGGAATGGAATGTGCTGGAGAGAGTTACTCCTGCCCCATAGCAGCAGTGGACTGTGTTTCTTACCTGAGGCAGCTGTCAATACACATTATAGGCAGCAATGCCTTCTACTCAGATGGGCCATTTACCTTATATCTCCAGAGCAGACCTCATTTTCTGCAAGTGGAGCGTCATGGCCTAGATATAGTAGCAATAATTACTACACTGCCTGAAACTTTGTTAATACTAATGGCCTCTGGTAAATTATTTCCTTTGTCTTCCATACAGATCTTCAGATCATCTTAATCTTTCAGTCTCTGAAGTTGTTTCTCTCCTCACCTCTCCATGCAAATTGTGGCTATTTCCTATCTATCTTATTTTTCCATTAGAAATAATGATGTTTTCTGGGTACACAGATAAGTCAAAGGCCACTTGTGCATCCTTTACTCATGACACCTTGTACTTACTTTTGTGAGTAACACCACTAAAATCAATAGAGTTATTTTTGACTGAGTGCTACTCGTCATGAGTAAGGCGTTAAGAACCTAAGGTGAAATCCTGGCACCACTAAAGTCAATGGCAAAGCTTCCACTGTCATCAGTGGAATCTGGCCTCTAGAGAATTGCTAATGGCATAGGGAGTCTTTCACCTCCAGGTTACCAGTCTTCAGGCTGGCCATTAATATTCAGCTCTTGGAATACATTATAGTGACACCATGGCAATGTTTTAGGTGTGCTAATGGAGTTGTCATCTTGCATTTAAAAACGAATGCACATGTAATATATAAGTTGGCCCAAAGGTAGGACTGAGTTGGGATTTTAAACACAGAAAACACAAATTGCATTTTTTAAGGCTCACTCTACACCTTTAAATATGCCTTTCCTTTCACTTTGCTTCCCGCCACCCTCATTGAGGTTTTTTTTGGGTGTGTGGGGGGGCAGGGTTTAGTGCTTTTGAAAGATGTAGATATCGTATCCCTGGCCACACACAAGGTACAATCCAGACAGCTCCAGTACAAGCTCCCCCAACCTACCTCACCAATGTACCTCAAACCTGCCCTAAAAGGACCGCCTGTAAAAGTGAGAGACCTGTGACTACAATATTAGGCAAACTCACCTGCCTCTACTGTTACTCTGTCCTGCCACTGCCCTTTCCACCATCTTTCTCTTGACTCACTTGTTCCATTTTGTCTAGATCTTAGAATGTGAGATCTCTGGGTCAGGAGCTGTCTGTGTTATTCGTTTCTACAGTGTCTAGGGTAATTGGGCTCTGATCAGCATGTACAGTTCATAGACAGTAATGTAATTATAAATTATAGTTCAATAGCTAAGACTGCTAACAAACGGCACCAATTCTGATTGTGCCCTGCCTCTCACTTTATGCACATCCAGATCTGCAAGCCTGGGGAACTAGACTTATTTAAAACAAAACAAACAATTTTTCCTGCATTCTTACAGTTCTGATCAACACACACATGCAAAAGCAGCCATACAGCTAGCAGTTAGTTTGTACTTCTGGATGCACCAGGCAAGAAAATTATCTGACTCTTTCATTTCTTAGAACTTTAACATCTTCTTTCCATCTCCAACAATCACAGACTGCTTGCCTTTGAAATAGACTGTCTGAGCTGAATATTTAGAGGCAGCATTTCTGAAGAGTAATATTTTGTTTGTAGCATAAAGGTAAAAAACCGTAGTGATTTTGTTGCACATTTCTGTGCATTGTTATTGTAGAAGTCACAGAAAGAGCTATTCCCACCAGAGTAAGACAACCATTGTTATTATTTTCTTTTGTAAAGGATTGACTATAAATGTTACATAACAGTAGCAGCTGTTACGCTGATCCTTTGAACAAACAGAAGATAATGCAATTGAGCTTGCTTTTGGCAAAGGATGGTCAGTTCAGAGAGACATCTAATGCTTTAAATTAAAATGTGGATGAGTATATTTGATACCAGTTCACTACTGTGAATTCCAATGCATTCATTATCTGTTATAATATGTATTTCCTGTACATTTCCCCCAAAGTTTGCCATTTTCACTGCCTTGTGCCAATGGCTGTTTCTCAGACTACACACATATCAGCTTGGATAACAAAATCATGCCGATAACATTTCTTTCCTCTTGTCAGAGGTAATTACCATCTCACCATCAAGAAAAATAGACCACCACCTCCCTCCCACCCAGACAACACAAGTTGAATCCTTAGCTAGGACCCGTAGTCCACTGAGCTATGCCAACCAGCAGTGATATTTCCACTCCTGGTAGCAGATCTGATTGAAATTCATAGGGAAAGTGTAATTCTGTTTCTTTTACTGTTTTGGGGAACGGTACACAAAGCAAACAACAAAACAAAACCCAAACATGATGTATAATTTACTTTTTAAAAAATCAAGTGATGTGTATATTTTGTCATAAAATCTATATGTTTAGCAATACCTGCCCTCCAGGGGCAGGGGGAGACTTTGAAAATAAACAGGTTTTTTCATCAAATTTTTGTTTTTTAAAAAAGGAAACTATTTTCAATTAGAATTTCAGTGGTAGAGTCATGATCCCATAGAAGTTTATCGCAACTCTGTGCTGAAAGAAAGATTCTCAATGAGTTTATTGGCTCTCCAAGGACCTTGTGGGCCTCCTAAATTCCAGCTCTGCAAAGACTATTCCATATTGTAAAGAGGAAGAACAATCTTCTCTCTGCAGAATGACAGATTAAGTTCTTCTGGCTCCCCTTTTTTAGCTCTGCAATCTTGTAAGTAGATGTCAAAGAGCCCAAATTGCTAATTCAGCTTTTAATTTATACAAAGGTGTTCCACACAGACAGGAAAAGAATAAGGTTCATTTATTTATCCATCCCCAGCCATTTTGTTTGCTTGTGTTAATCTAATAGGTTAGCTTGTTGCAGCTGACTCTCTCAGCCCCTAAGTTGTTATCAGCATTGGTAAGCAACAGGTGCCTGTGTGGAGCAAAACGGCAATTAGGCTCTTGGGAAGATGACATTGGTAACATTGAGGCTGATTCCTTTACAGCTGCATGGAAGACTTTTAAAAAAGTCTAAGGCTCCAAATTACCAGGCTAGCTCAAATCTGTTTCAGAGGTAGATTTAGGGAGAAGAAAGTTATGACTATGTGACCTCAAAATTATGTGTTTCCAGACAGTAGTGAGCAGAGAGAGGCCAGATCCTCACAGATTATACCACAATAAATAAAGAAATTCCACATATAATGACAGTGGGTCCCTGGGGAGCTGTCCCTGACACTAATGATTATGAGAAAGGCAAGAGTAGTACAGAAAGGATCACCCCTAAACTATTAGGCATTTTTTTCCCCTTTAGGGCAGCCTCTGTGAAACCCTGCCTCACTTCCTAAAGTGGAAAATAAAATAAACCACCAAACCAAACAGTAATTAGTCAAAATCAGTAGGAAGTCGCTCTGAAATTAATTAGGTATGTGCATGCTCAGCATTTCTCAGGATCAGGCTGTAGGTGACTTTGGACAAGTCACTTGCCCTTGTGAGTTAAAAAGAAAAGGCAGAATTCCATTATAAAACAGATACTGCAACTGAGTAAGCAATCTGCTATCCTGAGTAAGCAATTTTTAAAAAATATGGTTGGAGCATTAATTTCTTTCTACTCTACAGGAACTCCCTAGGTTCCCAGCAAACTGTGAAAAACCTCTGGTGAATGATACCACATATAGCTCCCTCTTGCCACCGCCTTCAGAATTCTGAAGCAGAGATAAATCAGCTTCAGTGCTTACTAATGTTTCTCCGCTCTTATTCAAGCTCACTGGTGTGACTCTGAGTTGAAGAAGGTGATTCTCAGCCACTGTAAATTGTTGTAGCACCATTGCCATCAGTGGAGCTGCGGTAATTTACATTCACCGAAGAGCTGGCTATAAGGGTTTTTTTGGACCCAAGACCATGCATATCTGTCACTAGTGCATTCCCCCATCCTTTCTTGTGAATGAGGTAAAGAATTCATTAAAATCTTTCTTCTTAGCCTACATCTTCTTTGACTGAATTATCCCTACTGCCTTAAAAGCCCTATTGATTAATTTAATGGACCTTTTATTCTTTCTGTAGCTGAAATATGTCTTATCTTCTTGAGTTATCTTCACTTTCTTCTATTTTAGATATTCTTAGACTCATTCTGCACTTTCCTGCTCTTTTTGTACCTTATATACCAGCTGAGAGTTTGGCGATGACATCACAAGAGGTTCTCAGCAATGTCCAATCACAGGCAGGTCCCTCCCCAGCTGGTAAGCTCCCAGTCACTGAATGGACGGTATAGCCTGAAGATATCTGCCTTATGACAACTGTGAACTGCAGTTGTCACTCAGGAAGCAAATTTGGGACCACTGGGCAAAACATTCTACCCCAAATATCAAAGCTGAGGGAGAGGATTCCTCAGTGATATCTGGTGTAAGATTTACCTTTATCATTAATAGAAAAAACCTGAACAGAGTTGGTCTCTTTTCCTGCCTCTCCCCTTTGTTGGAGACTTATGGAAGTCCCTTTAGGCTGCAATAACTCCTGTGGGCACTAGCAAAGGGAATAGGGAGAGGACTGAGATGCATGTATGGTGGTTGGTTGTAGATGAAGGTGGTGAGAGAGAGCCAGGAGCTAATGTTTAAAAGTTAGGGCTTCTCCTCCCTCAACTCCCCATATGTTGAAGTTGCTTTAAAACTATTTTAATATTGTAGGTGATCCAACTTCATAGCAATCTGTGGGAGACCACAACAGATTCTCCTTAATAACAGTGCTAAATCAATAAGTCATACTGTGTGCTGTTTACACTATATTGACTATCTGGGCTTTTTACAAGTTTCCCATCTGCCTAAGGCAATTTGTGTGTTGATGTTTAGACATGACTGACATAACGCAACAATCTTGCTTATTTGTTTGCTTTGTAACTATGTAAGATGCTGACAATGATTATCCCAATTGACTGAGGGTATGCATTTGTTTATTGTGTCATAGAAAGTAATAAAGATGCTTTTTTTCCCTTCAAATTATTGCTCCAACCCCTTAATGAGAATGTTAATGGATTTCATGAGCTCTGCTCTTTACCAAGATACTAATGAATCCTCAAATCCTATTTCATCAGTTTTGGAGTACTCCATTCTTTAGCAGAGTGCTGCAATATAATGGATTGATTTAGTAAACTGTCTGTGAAAAGAAATCTCCTTCAAAAGAATATATTTCCAATATTTGAATTCAAAACCTATCAAACTCATTAAATAAACCCTTCTTGTTGGAAATTGGTGCCTCTTGATGGAGAGAACGTGATGAAAGAGTGGGCTAAAACAAATAAATACTAAGAATAAGTCAACATGTACACAAACCTGGTGGCAGACTAAATTCTCTGTGCACTGAAGCTCAGAATTTAAGACAATTCCTCTAAATCAAGGGATTCTTTCTGATGAATCCTATTCCCAGTTCCCTCATGTTAGTCATTTGGCTATTCATTGGCTATTTATACTGGATTGTTTAGTTGTTCACAAATATCAACCTTAGGTTATTTAGAGAAAATGACATATGCTTTTCCTAATGGAAAAAAAAGTCATTGCCTTAGTTTTGGTGTGTCTAATTACAATAACAATCTCTATCATATGCACCATCTACTCTAATTACCCAGAGAGTTGTCAGTGTTTAACAATGAAGCAAGGAGTGTGCTCCAGTGGCCAATTAAAGTTTTCTTTGCGGATTAATAAGTCATGTCTCATCAGCCCCACTGACCCAGAGGTGTTAATCTTCACCTTGTCGTTTTAATCTTAAAACAAAATTCTGCGAATCAAGAGTTACAGAACGGTTGAGTTAATTGTTCCATTAGATTGATGCCGTCCTCAGACCCATGTCCAATAATAGACTATTCCTTGAGTTTCATTATACATCATGCCATAGATCACAAGAAGCAGTGAAAAGCCACTGCTGCAGACATTTGCAGTAGGTTGCCAGTAGTTTGGATTCTGCTCCGTGCTTAGCTGTAAATCATTTTGGTGTAATTATTTATGCTGCATGTACATATGGAAAGAGGCATTGTGCTTATTATACATGGTCAAGAGAAATTTTAGCACATAAAAAAGGAACCACAACAGTAATATAATCTGTAAAGTAAATAAACCAGTTAGCTACTGTCAAGGTTTTTCCCCCACTTTGAACTTTAGGGTACAAAAAGTGGGGACCTGCATGAACATTTTTAAGCTTAATTACTTGCGTAAATCTGGTACGCTGCCACCAGCCAGAATTTAGTGCTGCACCTTTCTGTTCCCCCAAACCTTCCTGGGGACCCAGACCCAACCCTTGGGCTTAAATAAGGAGAAATTAACCATCCCCTCTTTTTCCCCCAGACTTTCCCCTCCCTGGTTGTCTTGAGAGGCTTCACACCGATCCAAACTCCTTGGATCTTAAACAAGAGGAATTAACCATCCCGCTCTTTTCCCCGCCAAACCCTGATGTGGTTCAGACTCAATCCCTTGGATTTAAAAACAAGGAAAAATCAATCAGATTCTTAAAAGAGAAGCTTTTAATTAAAGAAAGAAAAGGTAAAAATTATCTCTGTAAAATCAGAATGGAAAATGCTTTACAGGTACTCAGATTCATAAACTAAAGGACCCCCCCCCAGCCTTAGATTCAAAGTTACAGCAAACAGAGGTAAAAATCCTTCCAGCAAAAGACACATTTACAAGTTAAGAAACAAACATAAGACTAATCTGCTTTGCCTGGCTATTACTTACAATTTTGAAACATGAAAGACTGATTCAGAAAGATTGGGAAAGCCTGGGTGTACGTCTGGTCACTCTTAGCCCCAAGAGCGAACAACGAACAACACAAAAAGCACAAAGACTTCCCTCCACCAAGATTTGAAAGTATCTTGTCCCCCTATTGGTCCTCTGGTCAGGTGTCAGCCAGGTTACTGACTTCTTAACCTTTTACAGGTAAAAGAGACATTAACCCTTAACCATCTGTTTATGACAGCTACCCTAGTACTCTTTGAGTAGAAGGTATTCAGTGTTCCATGGGTAAAGGACAATAAGGCATAGATATTTACATTGCTTAGATTCTTATCAATTCACACGATTACAAGAATCATGTAGAGCAAGATGAATGGGGTTAATACATGTTCCTCAACATTTTAGTGATTTAGAAACCAAATTTTAACCATGGTCACTCTATGTTTCTATTTGTCTTTTTCCAAATAGTCACACAGGCGAAATTTTGTTTGTATGAATGTTAACAGAAAACTATTCCTGTATTTGTAGCCCAAATACATTTCATGAACACTCTCTTCCCAAGCAGCTTCTCGTTATGATATGAGCTGGATAGAGGAGGAAATGGGGACTGGTCCTGTATCAATTCTTTCTTGGCCTACGTATTTCTATTGCTGAGCACACACAGAGAGAAGGATGGGATCAAAAACAGAACAATTTTATGGGGGAGAACAGTTTGTAGTGGGTTACTAAACTGAATAATCTTTCCTTCCTCCCACAATATCTCCTTTCCTATCTATCACCACCTCTACAGTTTCTTTCTTTTTCTCCTTTACCAATTAGATAAATCTCTCCCTCCTCAGCAGTCACTCCTGCCAATGCCCCCAAGATGATAGGTCCGACATTCATTTTTCCCTCCTCCCCAGCATGGGTGGAACAGGTGAAGACTCAGTGGTGTTTTATGCTTTGTTGTGTCTGGATCACCTGCCATGTAAGGTCTCATTCTAGTGACACAGGGTTAATTAACAACCTCCAGCATTATTGTGGGTGCTTTTACAACATGGTTTCTCAGGCTGCTCCCCAGATGTTCCAAATATTACCTCAGGAAACTGAATATATCTGCTAGCACTTTCATATTGTTACAAGTGGCACATTGACTTCAATAGCTCTTGGACATGTGCTGAAAAGTTTTGCTGACTCGGGGCCTGAAAAGTATATTTCTCTTCATCACCTCTCCCCAGTGTCAGCCACTTTTTTTTTAGTTCCTCCAAGTCAGATGGCTGTTCCTTTTTTGCCCCACTGCATTCTCTCCTGAACATAACCTGAAAGATGTTAAACATTAAGAGGCACAATTGTTCTTGTTTTTACCAGAGATTTTGCTTAAGAAAATGAAGCTGCTGGGCAGTGTCCTCAAGACAACTAATACCTCATTCATATATATATATATATAGTATCTTGAAGACTTTTTAAATAGTTTGTGTTTGAAATAAAAGCAGATAGACTATTTTGTTTGCTCTCTTTGCCTTGTGCCTATAGAAGGCACCAACCATTATCCGGGATTCAAAGCCTTTCCTTTTCAAAAGGGACAAGTTACTGGCACATAAAGATATGTTGCCTAGAAAAGTGGCCATGATGGATCATTTGAATGATTAATTTAAACAAGACACCTCAGAGGTAACTTGGTTTCCCCCATTACTTATGTGGGGTCCAACAACACACTATCGGTCACAGGTCTGTCTCACTGTCTTCCTTCAAGACACCCCTTAAAACTCTTCTCAGTGGGTCAGCAGCTGGGATGCTGTGACCAGTATCACCTCACTGTTTCCTTGTGCTCCCCCATCTGTTTATTGTATCCACTAGTTGTCTTCCATCTTAGACTGTGAACTCTTGATACCAAGCACCATTTTTGTGTTCTATGTTTGTACAGCACCTAGCACAATGGGACCCTGATGCGTGACTGGGTCCCTTAGATGCTACTGCAAGACAAATAATAATAATTAATAAGTTACAAATGGTGCTTATTGTCATGAGCAATTCACTGAAATCACTGGGACTACACATGGTATTACCCTTGCACAAATTTTGGGGTGGCTATAAATCCAGTAAGCCTCCTCTCAACACTGTACCTGATCATCAGGTATATAAGCAAAATGTTTTTTGTTCCTATCTTGGCTCAAGTCATTTCTATGACTCCCTGTTATTGTTCCCAGAGAGTAGAAGTATGAGACAGTGCTGAAAACTGGTGTAGACAAACTAAACTTGCATATGGAAAAACATTATTGTGAGGCAAGTAAAGTGCACGATAAGTAGTTAATGTCTTTTGTACATTTTTTTGCCATTTATGTATTTTTCAGCAGACTTATAAAATGCATCAGTTGTAAGGGTTTTGTATTTCATATTTCTTGATAATTTCTTTTATTGTAGCACTTCACTGAATGAGTATCTCTGAGGATTTTGTACAGAAGCTAGTGGTGGAGTAGTTTTAGCTTTTCTCTTTATAAGAAACTCTGAATTTTAATAATATTAATGCTGCAAAGTTGTGATACAAAGTTAAAAAAAAAAAGCTGCCTGCAATATCAGGCAGGATATTAAGATAGCAAGGTACATTTTCACCTTAATTGTGCTTTCCTCTCCTTTGGCCAAATTGCATGAGAACCACAATAGTATTTAAGTCTCATTCATGTTTGAGATGTGCTTGTTTTGCATTTTTCCCTCTTTAAAAAGGAAATAACTATGTTTACAGTTCCCACTATGGCAGCAGCTGCTCTTTACAAACGTGGGGATTGATCCAAATCCCAATGAAGTTAACAGGAGTCTTTTCATTGACTTTAATAGGTTTAGGATCAGGCTCCTGGATTGTCCCAGCAAGTTTCGTAGAGGGACAAGCTTTGCAGTAGTCACCGTGGCACTAGAAATAGGAGTGCTGCCAGGTTGATGTAATGTTCTGGGTGCCAGGCCTGCTACAGCAATATTTTTAATATTTTCATTTCTAAGTTTTGTATGTGAAATGAAATAACTCATTCTTCTCCCCCAGGAAACTCCAGCTGGGATTGAGGAGTATTTCCCAGCCCACATGGAGACAGGAGGACATCAGGGGCTACAAGGGTTTTCTGCTGTTCACGGAGAACAAGCAGAAGATGGTGGTAGAAGGGCACAGTGATTGTGTGTAGGGATCTGAAACAGAGAAGCCATTCTCACAGAAGGAGTGATGTCACTCTCACAGCTAGCAGTCTGTGGATGCACAGCTCTAGTGACTCTAACAGGGAGCAAAAAAGATGAGATTATAAAGGAAGCCTTTAAGAAGTGCTCACAAAAAGTCTTTCACAAAGATGTTTTAATTAAACTAGATCTAAGAAAAGAACCTTCCTGAACCCTTCACCCAGCTTTCAGGCTAAATATAAATCTTATTTGTCGTCCAGGAAAGTTCATCCCATTCTCTCCTTATCCTGAGGGTCTGAGCTACAATAGTCTCTTCCACTATTCTATTAAGTCCTATTGCCATTTTTAACGAAGGGATGCGAGATGACAAAGTGCAGATCGGGGCCTCTATTAGTCCTTTAGAGATTATAAGTAATAGTATGGGTCTTTGTCAGGGTCTGGGATGATTGCATTATCCACTGTAGCAGAGAGAGGAAGAGAATGAGTCAAAGAGCCCTCTTGATGTTTGGAATCAGATATAGAGATGAAGAGTTAAATTGAGTCTGAGCTTGAAAAATAGTTCAGGTTTGGATTTAATTCCATGATGGAAGAAAGTTTAGGCCCGTTCTTGTATTCTTCTGAACTGTCTTCCACATTACTAGTTACTAACTATTCAAACACAATAAATAGCATATGCAGAGTAGCCCCCAAGATGCTCTGATTTCTATTCTGCTAGCCCTTTCCTTGCTCTCAAAGCTTGTTTCATGCCCATCTTCCTTTTGGTGGAGGAACTCCTTTGACCCCATCAATGGTACTTCTTTATGGGCAGCAGGGCTTGATCTCCTCCACACTCTTCCCTCCCTCCCTCCTCCCCCCCTTTCCCAGGTTCTTGTAGAATTGAGCTTGTATTATAACAGAGCTTTGTTGTGCTTGAAGTTTTTTTAAATACATTTAAGAATACAAGCTCAGCTCTGCAAATTTGTCTTCTTTAACGTTTGATTCCCTTTCTCTACTATGGCCTTTTCCCATTGACCAATTTTCTCAAAGAAGAAATTGTCAACATCAGCTGCACGCAGCATGGTGTCCATATTACCTCAGTTAAAGAAGGAAATTTTATGTCTGGACATGTGTAGCCTTGTGGAAAAAGGTCTTATTTCACTCACTGACAAGCATAACCATATGGCTAGCAGTATTTCCCACCGGACGGCCTTGTTTTTTTTTTTTTTTTAAATCAATATTGACTCTTGACACATTTTCATTTACATCAGCGCCTGGCTTTCAGTCTGGGCACAAATCAATAGCCAGCTTTTAACACTGCTCAACTAGTTTGTTCTATGTAAAAGATGAGAGATTTGCCTTAAGTGGCTTGTTTTTTCCACTGGGCTGCAGGCCGAATATCCACCATTAGCACACTGTGATTCTTGGGAAGGAAGTCTGAATTTACTTAACTGTTCTTTCTGTGACTGAAGAGGAGCTTGAACTATAGCATTAATCACATGATATTTTCTTCATCACCACTTACAGTCAATTGACTTTGTACTTAGTGAAAGTGTTTGAAGCAGTTGACTCAATGTTCTAGAGGGCAAGAAGTCAATAGGAAGAAGAAAGATTTAGTTTCAAAACATACAGTACATGGCCTTTAAAGCTGAAACCATGCCAGATATTCATTGGGTGCTTTATCATGCTGCTGATGTGCTGTTAGTGAATTTTTGTTGCTTGCATGCTGGACAGAACATGGTGGTGTCTTTACTGAAGTTCCAACAAAGAGGTATAGCATCCACATCATCGCACATCTGTTACTTCCACTGAAGGTGGAAATGTACTCAAATTATGCTTTTCCCCTTCAATCTAAAATCTACAGATGGGGTCAAGGGGCCAGGTAGTTTCTCCAACTTGTGCTGCTTTATCAACTGTTTAGTTTCATTTAACTAGTCTTAGTTCAGTTGGGGACAGACATGTTCAGCTGACACCTTGTGTTCCAGATACACTGACGAACCTTACTCAGATACAAAACAAGTACCAAGCCTATAATGTTATCCAAATGCTAAACAAGTATGCATTTGCTCAATAAATCATTAATTTTTTAACAAGTACTTAAATATGCTGTCAATGCCTTTGTAGTTCATGAAGCCACCACAGAGATTTTTCACACTAAAGGAGTGTATGAACCGTTGGATACAAGAGTCCAGACTATCGATTAGTTGAATGTGATATCTTACAACTGCTTTTCACTAAGAGTAAACTTCTAGTGAAGCCTGATACATGAAATGGTCCATCATGACTATTTATTTAAAGGACATTTTAGAGATGCCTGACTAGATTCTAGCCCCATCTTTTGACTGCTGTGCACTACTCAGGTGGTATAAAGAAGCGTAAAGCCTGGCTTTATGGTCTCATTGGGGATTCTCCTTGCACAAAGGGAATCCCTGGATGGCACAGAGCCAAGTGTAGCAGTTTAATGCCTCCTCTGCCCCAGCTCCAGATGAAGGGAGAATTCTCAGTGGAAAAGAGATCTGGGATGTGGCAGAGTAACTCACTGCTCTGCCTATCTCTGGCTGATGGAGCAGCCCTGGGGTGCGTGGGCAGCTGGGTGTAAGACAGAACAGCTTTGGGACTTTTTCTGAATTTCACTGGGGACCAGACTTACCCCAGGATATGAGAGCCAGAAGGATGGCATAGAGTCATTTTGGCCCCCATTGTCCTTTTTTGGTCCTGTGCCAAGCACAACTCAGCACTCACAAGATCAGGCCCATAAGTGGCTAGATCTTAACTATCTAAATGGATACATTTAATAAAGGTTAAGATTTTGTCACAGTTATTTTTAGTAAAAGTCAGGGACAGGTCGTGGACAATAAACAAAAATTTACAGAAGCCTGTGACTTGTCTGTGACTTTTACTAAAAATAACAGGGGGGAAGGGAGCAGGTCTGACCTCCTGGTGTGGGGACTGGCAGCTGCAGGGCCCCCGCTGTCCCGGGGCTGAAGCTGAAGATGTCACAGAGGTCTCTCTATGACAAAATCTTATCCTTACATATAATCATAGAACTATGCATAATAACACAAAGTGCCCATTGGTGAGCATGGAGCCATTGTTTCCCCTGTCATATTATTAAACAAAAGAATTACACTTTTCACAGTCTAAGCCAAGGTTCATGTGACGACTGAAGGAGTTTATTACTTTCAAAGGATAAAATTAGCATCCCATTGAAGGAAGGCATTTATAAATAGTCTGTGAGCATTTTCCTCTATAGACAGATGTAGTTGTCTGTGGCTCTAGCAAAATTTCAATTGATTGGCCCATATTATATGAAGCAGCTCTCAGTCTCACACTGTGCAAATCAATTTTATTTAATAGTTCAAGTTTTCTTGACCTTTGTCTTTCAGGAGTTTAGAGTTACAGGACAACGTTTTTTTTCCCATTGGAAGACATAAAAACAGTAAAAATGATAAAGATGTGCTTTCAAGGAAATTCATAATGAAAATTTGCCAAAGCTTTCCAGAAATTCACATTCTGTTGTTTTTTTAAACCAAACTAAACACACTGAAGTGGAAGAAAGTGAATATAAGTGTCCATTCAAAAGTGCCTACCACTAATATATTTTTATAGATAATAATATTAGTATGTTTGAGTCAGAATGAAGAGGAAATATTACCTACACTCAAAAACAAATGTTTATCAAAAAAGATTTCAGCTAGACAGTATCTTTCAGCTAACACCTTCCCACATCTACTCTCTGTCCAAAAAATAAACTCACCTTCAAAAAATTTACTCACCTTCAAAAAATAAACCAATTCCTAAACATTCGAGAGTCTGGAAAGAGATTCAATCATTTCCTCTGTGCCATACAATCCTTCACCACTCAGTCACCTGGCCTGTTTTACAATACCCACCCCACTAAACTTTGTTTTCTAAAACTTGCAAAAATGTATGAAAACCTCAAATTATAAGTAAATTAGGAGATTGTAAAATCAGATTCCCTGTGCACGGTACCCATTTCCAAAAGAGTATAACATTTACACACACAATACAGCATACCTCACTACAAAACCACTAACAGTTAGATTTACGAGGACACTCCAGCTGTTTCATGCTGCTCAGACAATACCAGGTAAAATGGGTTTACTGATGCTATATGTCATATTGTGAATCTGGCCCACAAGAAGTTAACTGCTATCCAATATAGTTAAAAACACAAAGTTAATGCTATATACAGCCAAACATAATTGTACAACACCATGTTATCAATATATTTGCTTCTATCAAATAAATAAAACATTCACTTTCCATTAATAAGAATACTTTTCAGCGCCACCAACACTATAAGAAAAAAATATTCTGATGTACTGTACCCCAAACTATACCCTTTAAAAATCTTTAGTCTATTTTTAATAAACACTAAAAAATTTGAACAGTACACATCCACCAGCAGATTTCTATTATAGAACAAAACAATGTAAAGGTTCAAAATTTGGTTCTACTGTTGGCCAGCCCAGTCTTCCTTGAGATTTAATACAACTATTGGAAATATATTAGAATATAAAATAAGAACATAAGAATTGCCCATACTGGGTCAGAGCAAAAGTCCATCTAGCTCAGTATCCTGTCTTCGGACAGTAGCCAATGCCAGGTGCTCCAGAGGGAATGAAGAGAACAGGTAATCATCAAGTGATCTATTCCGCGTCCTCCCCATTTCCAGCTTCTGGCAAACAGGCTAGGGACACCATCCTTGCCCATCCTGGCTAATAGCCATTGATGGACCTATCCTCCGTGAATTTACCTAGTTGTTTTTTGAACTCTGTTATAGTCTTGGCCTTCACAATATCTTCTGGCAAAGAGTTCCATAGGTTGACTGTGCATTGGGTGAAGAAATACTTCCTTTTGCTTGTTTTAAACCTGCTGACTGTTAATTACATT